>NC_132849.1:13119794-13422824 GCF_048164855.1 Canis lupus baileyi
CAGCTCCACTGTGGCAGGCCCAGGACGCTTTCACAGAGCCCCCAGGCCATGTCTGTCCTTAGGGGGAAGCCCCAAGAGGGTGAGACCAGAACTTGACAAGAAATTCTACCCATGTCGAACCACTGTGTTCCCTGAGGCTCTAGCCAGGCAGTCCCAAGGCTGTCCTTCATTGCCTCCAAGCGGATGGCCGGAGACAAGAGCCTGCTGCCGCAAACGTGAGTTCTCCCGTTGTTGGAGAGTATGGCTTCAAGGCGTCCCGCTTTCTGACCTGACCCCAAGAGAGGTAGAGCAGATGGAGCACTGCCCAGGGTCCTGAGGCTCGGGTTCCAAGCTTGGCCCCCTCGGACTTGCTGTATAATTTTGAGCCAGTCATTCCTCTCAACTGCAAAGAAAATGTCCCTTCCAGTGATATTTACAGCTGGTTCTACCTCCACCAAACTCCATCAATGTGACATCCTACAATTTATCATCCCATGGCTCCCAGGCCTCCTTTTTCTCAAATGGGTTGGGATATGGGGGTAGCCAGGCAAGCTTTAAACCTCATTTTGAGTATCTCATACCCCAATTTATATCCTAAAAGGCAAGGTGGTTGTTTGTTCATCCGAGGCTTCAAGCCTAGGAAGTCTAGAGCATAAAATTAGAAAATCTACTAATGAAAATAAAGCTTTAGTCATTACACCACATGGCCCCTCACCTTAAAAGCTGTCACCTCAAAAACAGTGTACAGTTGACCTCTGAACACCATGGTTTGAATTGTGTGGGTCCACTTATGTGTGGATCTTTGTAAATAAAAACAGTACTACACTATGAATGTATTTCTTTCTCCCTCATGACTTTTTTAATAACATTTTTTCTCTAGCTTACTGTATTGTAAGAATACAGTATAGAATTCCTATACCATACAAACTATGTGTTCATTGGCAGTTTATACTATTGGTAAGGCTTTTGGTCGACAGTAGGTCATTAGTAGTTAAGTTTTGGGGGAGTCCAAAGTTATATGGGATCTTTGAATGTGTGGAGGGTCAGCACCCCTAATCCCTGTGTTGTTCAAGGGTCAACTGTAATCTTTTCTTCAGGCTCTGGGACACAGGAAAGGTGTGAGCAGCAAACCCAGAGGACTTGCCTGCTCTACCTTTTCTTCTTGATGTGGACAGGCCTGTTTCTACCTGCTTCCAGCACTGTGAGAGACTGAGGGCTGTGGGAGAGAGAGGACTCCAGGAGCCAGGGCCAGTTGTTTACCTACTGAGCTAGGAGTGCCTTCGAGGCTAGCGTGGAGAAATAAGGCAGGGACACAAAGTTCCTGTTCATCTGAGGCTTCATGTTTCTAGCTTGTGGTTGTCTTGATTTTGCCACAGCTGTGAAGCTTGAGTGATGGAGGCCAGAAGGTTCCCTTTGCAGGAGTGGGTGAGGTACTCACGACCCAGCCTCTGCTTCCATGGGAGGCAGCACTGGATAGAACTATAATGACCTGGGGACAACACTTGGCACCTCACTGAATGCAAGGTTGATTCAACCAAGGGAGAGTGCTGGGCCCCTGTCTGCCCACCCCTGCCACAAACACACATAAATACCTTGGAGATATTTAAGAGTAGAATAAGTATACTAAAATGGTCAGGATGATCTAAGGGCAGGAACATGTAAGGCTAAGAGGCCCCTGATGGGCTGCAGGGCTTCAGGCAACTCATTGCCCCAGTTTCCTGGTTGGTGAATGAGGGGGCAGGCTCCTAGCATCTCTGCTTTTCTAGGAAACTCTGATTCTAAATGATGATGGGTGGAGCCGGTGAGTCCTCATGTTGCACCAGCTCAGAAAGCTAATTCTTCCCATAACTCGCAAACTGAAGCTACCCTGACCAGAAGGTGGCTGGAGTTGAGGGTGGGTGCAGGGAGGCAGGGAGGTGCCGGCACTCGGTTACAGAACCACTCCGTGATGAATACAACCTAATTAAGCCAAATAATTGATTCCGAGTCTCATTTCTTTGAAAACTCTGACTCACTAGCCCAGACTACAAAAGAAAGAGAGATAAAGTAGAATCAAGCCCTTGAAAATGAATATTTGATGAGACAGTAAAGGGGAAGTAACAGTATACGGAGAACGAAAAGAGAATAAATTGATTCATATCCTTTGGGTTTACTTTTTTCTTGACCTCACACACCAAGCTCCGAGTCTGCTCGTCCCCCTTGCACTCTCCTACCATTTTCTGCTCAGCTGATCATTTCTCTGGATGAAGAAGCTGAAAATGGCATTCATCTTGGCAACTCAGGATTTCACCTGCACTTTTAGCACCCACCGTTTAAGTATCTTTATAAAACTGCATTTCTAAAAATCTACCAGGCAGATATGAAGTAAATCCTCTTTGGGCTCATGTGCTACATTGTACTCCAACATTCACCACCTCAATCATCCTTAGAACTCTCCTCTTGCCTTCTTCGTTCTGTTCTGGACATTGAGCAAGAGCCTTGCTCCTGGAAGTGTCTCTCCCGTTTGTATAATACATAAAGAAATCTTACCCCCCGGCTCCCGGGAAGATACTTGGCATCGTATCTATAAAGTACTCTCTATTTATATGGTACTTTTCTTAAGGCATTTCAAGTGCTGTGATCATTTCTTTTTTATTAATGAGAACAGAGGGCACCATACCTGCTCGCTCGTTTGGGGTTTTAAAATAAGGTTGAGGGGAACAAATTAACCAAAGAGGTATTTTTTTCCCTGCTGGGATATTTTTGTGAATAGAAGTTGATTAAGCTCCAGCCAACATCCTTCCCGGCAGTGGCCGTGGCCCCTTCCCTCTCAGCACTCCTGCCCAGGGCTGCATGTCGTTGCTGTCACCATACACAGAGCTGAGGCTGACCAGCAGCCTTCTCCAAGGCATTTTATCATGAAGGGCCACATGGAAATCAGCTTCCAGAGATCCTGTTTGAGTGTGACCCATTTCAGAACAACAAAAGGTCTTCCTGGAACATAACTGCCCTGAAACGATCACCTTCCCGGGTGCTGGGGACCAGTCTTTGCTATTTCAGAGCCACCTTGATAGGCCTGCTGGAATCATTCACCTTCCTATTGTCCACGAACCCCATCTCCCTCCTCTGTTTAGCTTCACAAAAAAAGTCAGGGGCTGTCAGGGAAGCCAGCGTGCCTTATTCATTTGTCCTGGGTTAACAATTATGCTCGGCGTGACTTCTCTTTGGGCCATTATATAAAGAGAGAAAGGTACTGTATGTGGCCATTTCCCCTTTTCTCCTCAGAATCAGTCCATCAATCAGATTGTCTAAGTGGCGTGCTTACCCAGGGGAGAAGCCAGTAATTACAGGGTACCTCTCACCAACACTACAGGCTGGCACAGGAAAAGCAGAACCTCTAAAGCAAAGGTGTGTTAAATGAGAGCCTTAGTGATCATCTTGTGTCACCTTCTGGTTAAGAAGCACTTGAGTCAGAAGTCACAGTGGGCTCAAACAACCAGGCATTTATTTATTTAAAATATCTCACCAGGGAAACCCTCGGTTGTGATTTCATTCACGTGGATGCTGCAAGCAGAGAGACTACCATCTGGAGTTAGGAGTAAGTACCTGGTGTGGACCTGAAGAGGTTAGGTTTCTTACACTCTGTGTGCGTCTCCTTCTTCCCCTGGTGTGGCCCGATGCTAGGGTGGCAGCAGGATGGAGCAGAAGGAACACCAATCTGGGAGTTAGACTTGGTTTCACATCCTGGCTCTGCCCCTAACTAGCTGTGTCTTGACTTCTCTGTGTCTTGGTTTTGTTATGTGCAAGGACAAGAGAGTGACCGGATGACCCCCTAGGCCTGTTCCCCGGTCTGGCATGCTAAGATCGCTCAAGCCTAGGGCACATAGTGGTGATGATCAATATCCGATTGTCCAGCGTCTGGTTAGTTGTAAAGATCTGCTGGTTGGCCTCCACAGGGAGCTCTGAGGGCCTGGGCCCGGGGAAGGTGACAGAGGCTTTCTGTAGAAGTGGGAGCACATGCAGGTGTCCTGCAGGTCTGGGTCCCTCCTCAGCACTGTGGCTTTCCAGTAGGAAATGTTGCCTGGAAAATGGTCTACTCCTTAGGTGGCTCAGCTCTGTCTAGAAATGGCTGCGTCATAGGCAGAACTGCATCCTTCCTCCTCTCACCCCCACTCATGCATGAATGCAGAAAGCATCTTCTACTAACCCATCATCCCGCAGTGGAGACCCTCAGAGATCAGGGGAAGCACAAGAGATCCATATTTCAGGTCAGATAAGCCACCTCCACCACCTCCCTGATTCTCTGGAGCCTTGTCCCATGGGCACCTGGGAGAGGTTGGGGTCTCCTCAGCCCCCAAAAAGGATGGAGTGTGCAATGGACATTGCCTCACATTGAAGTTACGTGGCCCCATGACGGGTCGGGAATATTCCCGAGGTCAGATCTTTGCCCAGAACGCACTGCTCCAGCATGCCTGGCTTTTCAATTTAAGGAAGGGTCGAGTGGCTCAGGCTCGGGTGCGTCCATCCTCGGCCTTCTCCTTCGCTCCATCACGCCTCATTACGTCACCCACTTTGACAGAAGGGTCAGGGTGGGGCCGACAGGGCAACCTGTGAGATGGGTGAAGGCGGGGGGATGTTCTGGAAAGGGGAAGGGGCTGCCCTCCTCACACCCCCACCTCCTGGCAAGGGGGGTGTGAATGCCAACAGGAAGCATTAAGCCTGAGAAAGAGCCTGACACTAAAGTGATATCAGGTTTGTAGCTGTACTAACAGCTCCCAGACAAATTGCTAATAATTCATGATGGTGGGTTCTTGGCAGTAAGGGCATAGTCTGTAGACTGCCTCTTTCACTGCTAACATAATCCGATTTTCAGGGTGAAAAATGGCTGAAGCACTCAGAAATGGCCCAGTCACAGCACCTCATTACACACACACACACACACACACACACTCACTGCACACAGTGAACACTTTAATTATCTCTGCTGTAAGTCTTTTTTCTTTTTTTAAATCAGGTATTCTGAACTAGAAGCTCTATAGCTCTTTTCCTTCTGTTTTTGCATGGCTGACAGCAAAATTCAAGCCGGGCAGGGTGAATCCAGTGCATGGGCCAGAGAGGTTTCAAGAGTGAAATGCAAATCCCCTTGGCAATCAATAACCAGCCTTCTCCCCTCTCCACAGTGGCAGGGCCGGGCTGCCAGCTTTGACAGTGAGAGCTCGTGCCCGTCTCCGAAACCACCTCCCACACCGTGAGCCATGCGGCCGGGTGACATCAATGGGACTCAGCGATGTTCCTTTTTGCACTTGTTCAACCGTCCAAACAGTGCTGCGCAGAGGCAGCGGCAGCCGTAGCACGAGTCTTAACCACTCCTGCGCAGGTCAAAGCCAAGACACTTGTGTGGCCAGACCCGTCTTAGTCTTTTGTGTCTCCCAAGGTGATGTTTTCTGTGGTTTTCACTTTTTATGGATCTGCTGCCAGGAGGAGAAGGGGTGGGGGGTGGGTAGGAAAGAAAGAAGAGTAGGGAGCCCAGAAGCTGGTTCATATAAAATGCAATGTACAATAGTCGTCTTTTTCGGGGGAGGTGAGGTTGAGTTCCTGCAGTTTCGTGTCTCCACCAAGCTCCACAAGCCTGGAGAAGAAGGATGGGGGATGGAGCCATGACTGCTTCTGCCATGGCCTGCGGAAAGATGTGAATCGGGCCGAGAGCCTTTACAAGTCTGGTTACCACACCACCCTTGGAAGCTCTTGGTGACAACGATGATCATGATCGTGATGCGGACTCCTGGTCCTATGATGACATCACTGGGGCTCCGAGACGTGTGCACACCTTCCGCTGGTTGTGCAGGGCTCCTCGCCCCCCTCCCTTGTTGACTTTCCTCATCAGTTGAAAATGTCTTGATTCCTCACTGGAACTTAGTCACTTTCTTTAGGAATGATTCTGCTGAAACTAAACATGCCATATGTTTTCTGGCACACCACAGTTAATGATCGTATTTGTTTGAAAACAGGATCTTTGTTCTCAAAAATAACCTTCATTGTAAAGAAGAGAAGGCACATGTTCCAGAATGACTTCTGTGTTATGCATAGCTTTATAATTCCATGACATATCAAGCAACTGTTTAAAATGCCTAAATAGATCAAAGAAAAACCTAGATAAACTGTTCTTTGGGGACTGGAGAGTTTTAATCCAAGTCATAGCTGGAATCCATCTTTCCATGAAGAGAATCTCCTTGATTGAAACAAAGTCAGCTTAAGCCTATTTCAGACCCCTTGACTCTAGGACAATATTCATCTTAAACTTTAGTTCTATAAATTACTAAGTACTTCAGTGTTTGTTTTGGTGGTAGTGATGTTTTTGTTTTTATTTTCTTCCTTTAGATCTCTACCTTAGGCCAAATTCAGTCTAGGAAAAAAAGATGTTTCAACTCTTCTGTGTTGTAATAGTACATTTCTGTTGAGTTAATAGTGGTCTTCCCACCGACCATCTATAACTCAGTTGATTTGCTCAATTTCAGTCTGTATAGCCCTGGTAAACTCGTGGAGGTGAGTTTCTACTTTATCTGTGATTACACAGTGCCAACTTCCAGAGTTGTGTGTGTGACTTGCAAAAGGCAAGTCTGCTGAAGAACCCCTTCTTCCATCAATGGAATCTCAAGAAGGGAAAAGTTATTCACACGCCTTGTGTCTTACTCTTTATATATGTCACATGCTTTAGGAGCAGAAACTCAATAAAGTAACCCTCACTTTAAGCCAAGTTAACAGATTTCTCTGCTGATATAGCTTTAGGCAGTGTCTTCTACCCAAAATTCAGACTGGGCATGAGGATGACCAGGATATTGTAGCCAGAGAGGTTTTCAGCTTAGAAAAGTAAAGGCAGATAGACCAAACTTGATTGCATACTGAGCCTTAGGCTAGGAGCTAATGTGTCATTGGTATAAAGATCAGTTTCTCCCTAAATTGTCTTGTGATTGATAGTCATCCTCGTTAGGCAGTACTGCAGCTGGATGTTCTTTTGAGAGTGAGAGAAAAAAAACACACACACACACAAAGTCATGACAAGACTCAGAGCAGGCCATAAACTTCATTCTGTCTCTTGACTCTAGACTGACTCCATCAAGATAGCCATCTCAATCATTGAGCAGATGCTGTGGGTCCTGCAACTAGGCAGGGGACAGTTGAGTTTCCTGGGTCATGAGCAACCCAGAAACTAGTATGAGAGGGTCCTTCCAGAAGTGATCTCAAAACGCAGGTCCAGCTGCCTTCTTCGTACGCCCAGATGCATAAGGATGACCACTAGACTCCTGGAGAAAGGAGTGTGATCTGTGTGAATTGGGGAATAGTTACTGTTCTCGGACATTCCTTTCTTGTCCAAGCAGCTAACTTACATGAGTGAACCTCCCAGTGGTTTTGGGAAATCATTTCCTGAGCAGATTATGGTCAGTCCCGCACCACCTACCCCACTGCTACCACTCCCACTACAGCAATCCTGGTAAATTACTATAGGCTGAGAAGCCCACCCCAGGGAGGCTCTCAGCTCCAGGAGCCCCGCACCCAGCGTCTTCTGGGGTGACCAGTCCTCAACCTGAAGCATGAATGAACATGAATGTCTGCCAACTTCATTATCTAGCCCAATACCTCTTCCTCGAAGATGAGAATCAAATGAATTACAAGTTTCAGAATAAAATGAAATACAAAGTTGATTTATTTGTTGGCTTCTCTGCCATGAAAAACCTCTTTCTTGGGTTGGCGTTTTGAGCTTTGCTGAGGCCATGATAACCAGGGCCTTTTGCATCTCAATGTTTTGTTTTTTTTTAATACAAAGTTCCCACCTGTATTTAGCTGTGTTTCTGTGCTGAAAGATGCCTCTCACCCTTCCTTCGCATACTCAGGATGTTAATTAATTGCAACATCATTTAAAGACATTATGTTGTTAATTACCGCTTCGTGTCTCCCCGCCCCTGTCACAGCCTGGAGTTTTTGTTCAATTAAATCTCTGTCTCTTGACCATTTCTCTTGTCATCGCATGTTCCTGAAGGTTAGCTGTCTGCATACACACGGAACACAGCCCGGTTTTATCTTTAAACTTTGTTTCACATAGATAACCCCCTCCCTTCCATCAGAGGGACATCAGATGGGCTTGTTGGTTTTTTGTTCTGCCCAAGGCATACCTGCAGACCCCGTCAAGCTGGAATCCACCTGTGTTTTGTCAGACTTATGGCTCACAGAGCATTCGGTTCGCGGGGCTGTGCTGGTTCCTCAGCTGTTGGGCTCACGAGCAGTCCCTGCAGATGCCGCTTCTCTAGGGAAGCAGGCTGCACGCTCAGAGCTGGAAAGTGCGATTGCTCTCGCCCACCAGGAGAGGAATTCTGCTAACTCTCATAATAACACTACTTGGCCGAGTGAGGAGAAAACTCTACTGCAGCCTCGAATATTTAAAAAGAACATTCTGACTTAATAGAATAGCCTCTCCGCTCACCCCCAGCTTTTAATTAAATTAGGAAGCAGTCTGTAGAGAGGAGAGTGGTAGGGACCCTCGGCTCTGACGCACCTGCATCTGAATTACCTGCACTCCACAGTGAGATGCCCCCAGGGAGCTGCGCTGCTGAGGGAAGCACTCTGCCTCGTAAACACACAGCCTCCCCTGGCTTCTGCCTTCCGTCAGGTCACCCATCAGCCAGCGGGGTTGGATGATGTGCGGCTGTATCGGCTGTATCCAGAGCACATCGGGTGACGAGGTAAACGTGTCTGGCCGGGTGATGCGGCCTTAACAACCTTCAGACTTCAGTGGCTGCAGACAACGAAGGCTCACTTCTCATCCGCGCTCGTCCGAGTCACAGATCAGCAAGGGGGGGCTCTGCTCACCTCCTCGGATTCATTCCAGGGGGATTCAGCGTCTCCAAGGCCGCTGGCTGCCGCGCCCGAGGGAGAAAGAACGCTCTGCAGCCTCTCCTCAACACTCTGGCCCAGAGGTGACACATGTCCCTTCCCTTCACAGTTCATTGCTCACGACCACGCATGTGGCCTCCCAGAACACAGGGGTTCAAACACCCAGGGGAAGAACAACTGGAAATAACTGGTTCGCACTCAGGATGACCACAGCGAAGTTAGCAGACCCGTGGGGGTGGCAGCTACTGACGGGCAGGTTCAGAGATGCAAAGAGAAGCTGCAGTGCATTCACTGTTGAATGAACTCAAGGACTAGACTGAACCCCATGACCGTCCCTGGCTCAGACCTGAATGCTGCCCATAAAGAGCTTCTAGTCTAGCAAATTGGCAACATCAGTAACTATGGTCCCAGGTAGAAAGCGGGGAGTGCAGGATGGGAGGTAAATAAAAGGCTCCAGGGGTCCAAGAAAAGAATGACAGCTTTGAGAGGGAGGGGACATCTGATCTAGAGCTCTTAAGGATGGGTAGGATTCGGGATGGGGAAGTTAGGAGGAGGGGGCATATTCCCGGCTGAGCGCTCCACACACCACACCACCAGGCTGCAGACCTGGTCCCTGCCTCATTCCTCCCAGCTGCCTCCGTGAAATGGGCCTGCTGCCCCTCCTCCCTCCACTGCTGGCTTGCCTCCTGCTCCCAGGCAGGCTGATGACCCAGAACTGCGAGGTGGGCCTGATTTTGAGGCTCTGGCTAGCTGCCCCGCCTCATTCACTCACCCAACCTCCCCTCCACGGGCAGTTTTGAAGCCACAGGCCACTCAAGACTTCGTGATTTGTCCTATGTCTCACTCCTGTTTACAGCAGCGAGCCCCATCCAGATGTCTGATGCCCTAGGGCAGGGAGCAGGACTGGCATCCCCCTGGCTTTCATGGAGCTGGTTCCCAGCAGCTCTCCCAGCATGGCTGCAGCAAGCCCTCCAGCAGAGACTGGGACCCAAGAGGCTGGCAGGCAGTTGTAGGCATTCACCCGAGGGGTGGAGTGCTGAGCTAGGCACGGGGACACAGGGAAACGAGGGCATCTGTACAGGACACAGTGAACACAAATGCACAACACAACAGGACTGAAAGCTGAGCAGATCTGGAAGTCACGAAGGAGGAAGGGGTATTCAAGAGTATTGAGTGCTCTCCCACTTGAGGCACAGGAAAAATGATGGAGCCTTCCATAGAAACCGGAGACAGCAGAACAAGGAAGAAACGATGAGTCCAGCTGGGGCCAACTGAATTTGAGGTGTGGGAGGGATGTGTAGCAGACAGCTTGGTTTGAGATGCAGCTTGGCAGAGAGGTCAGGCATGAGAAGTTCATTTATAGAAAGCTTACACCCCAGAATGAGAGGTGGGGACAGGAGGCTGACACGGCCACGTGGGCACAAGTGGACAAGGAGAGTCTCAAAGAGGGCTTCTTGGAGAACCATCAAGATTTAGAGGGCAAGGAAAAAGAAAGTGATGTGAATAATAATGGAGGTGTGCCCAAGCAAAGCTGATAGATGAGGATGCAGATCAATAGAACTAGATCAATCAAGGGCCTCAGAAAATGATTCTTCACAAGTTCATCCCAAGTGCTTGAACATGACTCGCAAGTCTGCCTTCACCCACACTTGCAGGGACCCACGGCTCTTTTTCCCCCTAGCCTCTGCTCTTGCCTTTTGTGTGTGTGGTAAAATATATTTATCTTCAATTTACCATTTTTAAGTGTACATTTCAGCAGCTTTCAATATGTTCACATTTTTGCACAACCATCACCACCAGCCACCTATAGAACTTTTCTCATCCTATGAAACTCAAACTCTGTATTCATTAAACAGCAAATCCCCATCCTCTCCTCCCTGTCCACCCTTCAGCCCCTGGCAAAAACCATTCTACTTTGTGTCTCCAAGAATTTCATTAATCTAGGTAACTCCTGTGAGTGGAATCATATCATACCTGTCCTCTTGTGTCTGGATTGTACCACTTAGCAGAAGATCCTCAAGATTGATCCATGTTGTAATGTGTGTCAGAATTTCCTTGCTTTTTAAGGCTGAATAATATTCCATTGTATCAATACACCACATTTTGTTTTCCATTGATCTGTTGGTGGACATTTGGGGTGCTTCCACCTTTTGGCTATTGTGAATAATGCTGCCACGAAGGGGGGTGGTGTACCAATATCTCTTCTCGTCTCTGCTTTCAATTCTCTGGGGTATATACCCACAAGTGGAATTGCTGGATCATATGGTAATTCTCTTTTTAATGCTTTGGGGAAGTGCCATACTGTTTTTCATAGTGGCTGTGCCATATTACATTCCCATAGGCGGTGCACAAAAGTTCCAATTTCTCTCCACCCTCACCAACACTTGTTATTTTATGTATTTTTGATGGTAGCTGTCATAATGGGTATGAAGTGGTATCTAATTGTGATTTTGATTTGCATTTTCCTAATGATTAGTGATGGTGAGTATCATTTCACGTGCTTATTGGCCATGTGTATATCTTTTTTGGGAAAATGTCTATTTGAGTCCTTTGCTCATTTAAAAAAAATTTATCAAGGTTAAAATTTTACTTCCAGTATAGTTAACAAACTGTGTCATGTTAGTTTCAGGTGCACAATATAATGATTCAAGTGCTCATTTTTTAATGTGTTTTGTTATTGTTGAGTTGTCAGATTTCTGTATATATTTGAGATATTAATCCCTTATCTGATTTATGATTTACAAATACAGCATTGTCTCCCATTCTGTGGGTTGCTGTTGATCATGTCTTCTGATACACTAAAGTTTTAAATTTTGAGGTAGTCCAATTTGCCTACTTGTTCTTTTGTGACTTGTGCTTTTGGTGTCATGTATGAGAAATCATTGCAAATCCAATACCATGATACTTTGCCCCTATGTTTTCTTTTAAGAGTTTTATAGCCTTAGCTCTTAGACTTAGGTCTTTGATCCACATAAATCTTTGTATAGGTTGTGAGATAAGGGTCCAATTTCATTCTTTTGCACACGGATATCCAGTTTTTTCTACGTCATTTGTTGCAAAGACTATCTTTTCCGCATTGAACGATCTTGGTACCCTTGTTGACAATCATTTGACCATATATGTGAGGGTTTATTTCTGGGCTCTCTATCCTGTTTCAGTGTCTATATATGTGCCTTTATACTAGTATCACATTGATTACTTGTAGCTTTGTAGTAAGTTTTGAAATCAGGAAGTGTGAATCCTCCAGCTTTATTCTTTTTCAAAATTGTTTTGGCTACTCAGGGTCCCTTAGATTCCATATGAATTTTAGGATGAATCTATTTCTACAAAAAAATGGGATTTTGATAGGGATTGCATTGAATCAATAGATAGCTTCAAGTAATATTCACAGGGACTCAACTTTTGAGGACACTATAAAATATCCTATAGGCATCGCCTATAAGGTGCCATTTGCTGACATTCTGTCCACAAACCCATCTGCACCTCTGGGGCTTTTGCTAATAAACATATGCTATGATGCTTGATGTAGGACCAAGCACAGTGATGGAGGTTTAACCAGCTAATTAGACTTTTTACCCAACTCTTGCCAATTTCCTATGAAATTCATCTTCCACAACTGCAAATGTCCTGGACCAACTGCCAACCTACCAACCAAACACAACCTTACAGTCCAGGTTCTCTCTCCTGCCCTCGTTGGCCCAGAACACTTAAGAACTTCAGCTGGACTAAATCCCATGAAGGCAGGTTCATCTCTGTTTCTGAATGCACATAGGTATTCACTCAACGAACGTGTTGAGCACCTAGTATATATCAGATAATGTGCTAGGCTGAGGGCACACAATTGATAATCACAACTAACAAACACTACGCACTTCTTTTTTTTAAGATTTTTATTTATTTATTCGTGAGAGACATACACAGAGAGAGGCAGAGACACAGGCAGAGGGAGAAGCAGGCTTCATGCAGGGAGCTGGACGTGGGAGTTGATCCCTGGACTCTAGGATCACGCCCTGGGCCGAAGGCAGATGCTCAACCCCTGAGCCACCAAGGTGCCCCAACTACACACTTCTTCTATGCTGGGCACTGTTCTAAGTTCCCAGTGCTTCACTTAATTTTCTCTTTAACCATAAGAGGTCAATAAAGCTGTCCATGGTCATACAACTGAACTCAGGTAACTAAATCCCATTGTCCACATGCTTAAGCATGATGCTTAATCATTGATCAACATGATGCTGAGCTGCCTTCTAACAAAACACATCTCTTCAAGGAGCTCACAATTCAGAGGAGGAGACAGATACATAAAGAGGAAATAACTATAACGCAATAAGCCTGGAGAAGGATTGCCTAAGCCATCCACCTACATGTATACCCTCCTTAGTGCAACCCTAAGTGTACCCTCTGAGACCCCAACCCTCATTCCTTCCTGGAGAGAGCCCTGCAGTGGCCTCTTTGTGAACCAGCACTCATGCACATTCATTTGCTCCCCCACATCAATTACCCCTGCAAGAATAGCTGAAGAATTGTGGAGTCCACTCATCACACTCAGCCCTATCAGTCACCCCATAAACATGTCTGTGTTAAACAATGCCAGGCAGAGTGAAGTCTTGCTGTAACTTGGTAGCTCTACTGGAAAGCTCAGAAATGGCAGGAGGGCTCATCACTCTACAACACACAACTCCAAACAAAGCCTGTGTCATCAGACTTGTTGAAAAGGGAAGTCCATGATGGGCTGGCATGGGAGAGGCAGGCAGAAGAACTCCAAGGGCTCAGAGGAGTTGTGCAAACTCAGGAGTTAGCTGAGCTGAGCTAGCTCAGCTCTCCTGCCTTCCATCTCTTCCTGTTTAGTACCAGAGGGGTGAGTATCCTCCTGCAGGGGCCTCAGCTGAGGATGGCTCACTGGCAATAAATTAGTCCTTGGGGCAGAGTGGGGAGATGTGTGACTCCTTTCCCTGAGGTGACTCTTTTTTCTGCACAGATTGAGGAAGTTTGGTGACACATCGGGGATTATGCAGACAGAGCAGTGATGTGGGCAGGTGCCTCAGGCATCCTGAGACATGTAGCATCTCTTCTGTTCTCTGTGGCTTCACATTGCAGCTTGTGTCTGAGCCAGGCTCATGGGGACCCTTTGGGCTAGGACAATGAGGAGTGAGAACCTACAGCTGGAAATTCTCAGTGTTTTTGGAAACATGAGTCCTGGAGATGACAGAGGACTTGCTAATCACAGCTGACAGGGTTATGGCCCCTTTGTACCATAGTCCTTCATCTCCCTGGAGAAATTACTGCTGATGACACACTGCAGTTAGAGTGAATAGTGAAATTGAAGAACGAGACAAGCTTCGCAAACCATCCTCCTTTAATTGCCACTAGCTTTCTTTTCCAGAAGGTCCAGAGATGCCTGACTCCTTACACAGAGGGGTTTCTTTCTGTGCCTCCTGGTCTTAAACCTGGGGCTGCCCTGATGCTCCTGGCTTGCTCTCTGCCTGGCCAGGAAGCTAAGGCTAGAACTGTATTCTCCATTCTGTTTCATCCCCATGGCTGCCTGACATGCAACGCTGTATCTTGCCAGATTTGCCACGTGAGGACAGGTTCATCTCTTCCACCCCACTACATTTGGTAAACTCAAGAGCCAGAAGATCATCTGGGTTCAGCCCTGACTCTCCAGCTTGCCCAGGCTACCCTGGGCAGGTCATGTGACCCACATCTATAAGACAGAGGTGGGTTTGCTTCGGTGGCAACAGCCAGGCTCAGCTTCTGGTGTGCAGCCCGAGGGCACAGTACAGCAGCCAGGGCTGCATGGACCATGTCCTCCCTCCTTGGAGGGCTCTTCACCTTTCACAGCTGAGTAGCTTGAAAACAAAGGCAATAAGATTGCACTGCTCTAAAGTCTGGAGAGGGTAGGAGGGAGCAGGGAGGGGGATGTACAGAATAAATCAAGTGGCTGGGCAATTAATTTAGAATAACTTAGGCACTGAACGTTGAAGAGAAACAAAAGTGGTGACATTTAACGAATGTGTCCGTTGATATCTCGCTCATTCCAGCTGTCTTTGGAAATGTCAGGTATCTCGCAATCCCTTTGCCTTGCAGCTGGAAGGTTTGTGCTAACAACCAGTTCTGGTTTCTGCCCAGTGGGTTAGCACAGGCACGGGATTTCCGAAGCGGGAGGTCCCGGAGGTGGAAGGAGCAGGAGACGATGCCCATCACCCTCCGAGAGCCAGACCCTACGGCTGCGCCCAAGGAGCCCCCATGAGTCCTGTCGCCTTGCCTTTTACCCACCTTCTTGCCACGAACTATAAGAAAACACACAGGGCGTGCACATCAAGAGAAAGACAATCAGTGTTTTCCTGGAGATCCATGGATGCCTCTTCAAACTTCTCAGAACTTAAAAGTTTTCAAGAGAAAACCTTAGCTGAACTCCAGGGAGAGAGGAAGCCAAGAACCAGTGGCTCCAGAGAACTCCAGGCTCAGGAATTTCCATTCTGAGCTGATTGGCCCTCGGTTCAGTCCTCTATAAATACCAGATACTGCTTCAGACACAAACTGGGGAGCAAACCAGCTGGATTTTCACTTTGGGGAAAAACGTGAAGCCAAGCAACGTTTGTATCCCAAACCGTATCCCGAACCTCCAAAATGAGCTTCCCCACTTCCATCTGCAGCTGAGCGGCCAACTCCATCAACCTCAGGGCACCGAGGTGCAGGGAAAAGGAGTCACTAAAACCCAAAGGGAAACTAGCTGGTGGAAGTCTGAGTGACCACGGAGGCGTCAAGTTCCGCAAGCCCAGCTCATCTAGCAGAGTCCGGCTTCTGGCTGGAGGAGCAGAGGAGGGCCATAGTGTTCCAGGAGGCCTGGGAGCAGCCTGGGGATGAGCCAGCTCAGGAGACACCGCCACAGCTCGGCCTCGGCCAAGCCTTGTTGTGCAGGGAGCACACGGTGACACGTCAGAGGAGAGCCGGCCTTCCATGGTCCAGTTCAAAGCCAGGCTTGTGCAGGGAGTCCGTGCCAGCCCCCCAAGGGAAGCCAAACACACAGGAGTCCCACCACCTAAGTGTGCCCTCACTTAAAGCAGAGCCAGACCGGCTGCCTTCCCACCAGCACACAAAGCCACAGCTCAGTAGGACAAGTGTTCCCAGTCCCTCCTGCAGGGTGCCGCCTGCGTGCTTGCCTCCCTCCTGGAGGTTCTTTCCTGACTCTGTCACAGAGCCAGCTTTGCAGCCTCCCCAACTCTTAAGCACATTATCTCTAGAAGTGAGAAAAACCCCAAACCCAGTCCTTGGCCTCTCCCCACTTTCTACATCATTTCACCCACCCCGACATCACCTCCAGCCTCTGTGCTCCTGCTGCTCCTTCCCCAGCTGCCATCATACTCCCAAGGACCAAACTGCCACCTGCCGTGCCCAAGGCCCTTAGAAGTCCTGTCGCAGCCCCGCTGGCTCTCTCTGTGAACTTCAGCAGCCTTCCCCCATGTGTTGAATCCTGGACTCTCTTCTCTCCCTGCCTGAGCCACCACACCACATTTATTTCTTTCTCTGTGTTATCTCACTGCCCCCCTCTCTCTAGACCCTAATAATTTCCTTCTGCATTACCCCCTGGGGCTCCACTGCAATTTCTCCTTCTCCTCCTCCTCTCTGCCCACCCTGGGAAGGAAACGCAAAAACAGCGGCACCTAAGCAGGTAGCAGAAATGCATGAGGCTATAAATCGGAGGTAGAGTGGCAGGTTGTGGGCCTGGAGGGGGCAAGCTCTATCTAAAGATATTCAAATTGAAATTTAAAAAAAAAAAAAAACACTAGGCATACTAATCAGATTTGGCCCCTGGACAACAACTTCTCAGCCCCTAAAAAGCTGGTGTCTACTTCTTGGAGAGTTTCATTACCCTGATTGATTGATTGATTGATTTTTAAGATTTATTTATTTGAGACAGAGAGAGAGCAGGGGCAGGGGCAGAGGAAGAGGGAGAGACAAGCAGACTCGACACTGAGCCCAGAGCCCAACATGGGGCTCAATCCCAGGATCCTTAGATCATGACCTGAGCTGAAATCAAGAGCTGGACACTTAAAGCCACAGAGCCACCCAGGCACCCCTACCCCGACACCTTTAATACACATTCCACCCTTACTCTGAAACTGCTACTGGCTCCCCTTTTGCCCGTGGGGAGAAAGGAATGATTATTGTTCGCATAAAATTTTAAATATTATCAAGAATCTTGCCTTCCATGAAACCAGTAATGGCTTAGTCTGGCATTTGGGACACCTCGCAGGTCCTCACCACCATTTCTATGGGCAACGCCACCTCTCACCTGTGCTTTATGTATGCAGATCCTGCCATCAGGATGCCCTTCCCTCCTCTGGGAAATATAAACATAAACATTCACTCTTTAAGGCCTAATTCCAGCCTCTCCTCCTGGAAAAAAAAGGTTACCCAGGCCCCTGGCAAGGGAGCGTGCCCTCACTGCATTCCTGAAGCAGTTGCTAGCACACACTCCCTTACTGTGTGTGCCTGTGTGCATTGCCTTGTCTCCTTATTGCTCTTGTCCTCTACCTGTGGCAAGGATCAGAGATTTTTTTCTTGTTTGGCTCCCTCCTACCACCCTACACTTCCAGGTGTCCCATTGCAGTGAGCCTGTCAGAGAAAAAACGCCTGCCGCTAGGGAGGAGGACACACCAGCCAAGACCAGGGTCAAGTACCTAGATTCAGAATAGCAAGTGTGTGGTTGAGAAAATAGTTCTGAGATGTACAAGCGTACTGGTCATGGTCATGGTCATGGTCATGGTTTCCAGTAGTGGCTCTCAAACCTTACTGTGCACTTGAACCACCTGGAAAGCTTATTAAAAATGTGAATCACGACCACAGAGATCCTGATGCACTGGACCTGGGTTGGAGCCTAGGAATATGTCTATCAACAAGCTGGCAGATGACTCTGGTGCCCATGCTCTGAGGAACAATTGGTCCCAGAATTAGGGGTTTGGCTTTACCTGGATTGGGACGGTTGTTCCTAATTGTGAAGACCTCAATCCAGTCCCAGCTCACAGGGCGATTGTGTTCTAAATTCCACATGGTAGGTAGTCATGGGGGGCTATGTTCCTGGACAGTCTTGGAGTGGGATTATTCCCACCCTGGGTATCTGTCTGGCAGCCCCATAGGCAGTACACTGTCCATCTGAACTGGACTGGGTGCTAGCAGCAAATGCACCCCCTGTGGAAGCTCTGCCCAATGCCCTAACAGTCACACCTCACCCGTGATATTATAATTCAGTCCCTACCACAGCAGGGCAAGCCATCTGCTTCCATTCCTGCACCCTTGTTCTATGTCACCACAGAGCAAAAGCAGAGGCCAACAGGTTGATCATGACAGAGCATCTGCTCTGCACAAGCTGACTGCAGACTGGGCACAGGCAGGGCCAGGCAGGAGGCAAGGCTGGAGTGCTGCCCTGGCCTGGCAGCTCTTCCAGAGCTCTTCTACTCACCCCTCTCCCTAACCCGATCTTTTCCTTCCTATAGTCAACAAACATTACCCAGTCTCCAAAGGACAGATACTAAAGAATTTTAGGGAAGCCTTTGTGAACAGGGATCGACTGGAGCAGAAGGTAAGAGGGAAGGTGGGAGCCCAAGAAGGTGCTAGTCCCACCAACTAGTCTTATGCATGGAGTCTGAGGATGGGAGGTAAACTGGGCCTCAGTTCTTTCTGCCATTAGAAAACGTCCTGATATGCCTCGCAAGCTCCCAATTTCCTGCTGGAGAACTCCAGGTGGATGACGAGGGACCTCAAATTCAGTGCTCCCACAGTTGAGAGTAGGATGCATTCTCAACTGACGCCCCTCCCTACTGGCTCCTGGTCTCCCCGTGCCTCCTGTCTGGGGGATGGCACCATTGATATTTTCTCTCCCAGGCCCAGGGCTTCTGAATCCTCTTCTATTCCTCCCTCTCTCCAGCCCCAGTCACTCAGCGGGTCCAATAACACTAACATTAATAATAGCAGCTCTCATCTGTTAAATGCCTGTGATATGCCAGTCTCCATGCTAGGCTCCTTTTGTGCATTACTCAACCTGTTCTGACATCTGTCCTATAAGGATGGATACTTAACATACGTAAGAGAAGTCATGGCACTTGCTGAAGGCCAAGGGGAGGAGCCGAGATTCAAGCCTAGGTGAGTCTGACCCTAACTGCTCTGTCCTGCCTCTGCAGGGCTTGGGTGCCCCCTCAGCCTGCACCCCACTGGCTGTCTCTGAGCCACTGGTGCGACAACGTGTTTATATCCTGCCAGAGTCTGTGAGCTCCACAGGCAGATTGATCCCAGGCCATGAAGGCCAGCCCACTGTGCTTCCTTGCCCAAAGTGCAAGTTCCTCTGCATGGCCCCCAAACACTGCTGGGGAAACATCTTCCTTCCTGTCCTAGCAACCGATTACCCAGCACCCCTAGACGGAGCGTTGCCACTGCACCATGCAAGGTGGCACCTGGGATCAGGTGCCGCTGATGATGGATGCCTTCAATATTCTGGCCAGTCCCAGTAAGAAGGTTTGAAAATAAACTGGGACAGCAGGAAAAGGTAATTAGGCAGCACTTTCCTGATGAGGTGGGAGGATCAGCAGGTGTAAAGTCAGGGAATCTGAGTCCTGGTGTGCATTTAATTAAGTATCACTGTTCTGTTCACACATTGGATGGCAAAGCTTGAAAAAAATCCCAAACCAACCTCTTCCTTCACAACTCTGGAGGGGGAGAGGAAAGAGGCCAAGGGTGCCACAAAAAAAAAAAAAAAAATCAACAAAGCAAAGCCAACCTACAAAACAGCATAACCAGAATCCCAAACCTCCTCATACAACCTCAGCCCAGCCCAGCCCTTGATTATGAAAAGAATAACCAAAGGGAACAGAGAGAGTGCCAGGGAGACCGGGCTCTAGATGGCCCAGTGGCACACAAAAGGATTGGAGGAAAGGGATGGGATGCTTAAAAAGCAGTTAAGAATAGCTGCAAGTCATCCTATTTAAATTCTAACAAGGCCACTACTCAGAGATAACAAAGGCCACTGTGTTTAATTAAGGGTATAAATGGTAGAAATATGAGACAGGAACTCTTACTAGCTGTTAATGAGGTGGATGGGAAACCTCTAAAAATAAACCATGACAAGTTGAAAGGGTAATTAGGGGTGCAAAAATAAACAGAGGGTGTCAATTAGAAGTTCCCTGCAAAGACTTCTTCCAACACATCCTCACTAGGTAGGGCAGGCCCAAGAGCAAGCCCCCCCCCCCGCCCCCCAGGCGTTAAGGTCTGTAGTAGGGGCAAGAGCCCTCTTGACTTGCCTGTTCTCCTTCCTGGCCTTGGAAGAATGAGAATAATCTCCCCACCTGGCCCTGCCGCACACGAAGCAACCAGAACCCAAGAGAGGCGGGCTATGCTTATTGAACAAGGAGTCCCAAGAGAGACCTGAACAACTATTAGGGGATGAGAGACTTTAAGAGCTAAGTGATAAAAATCAATCTGGTTCCTGCCTCTGAGCTGAGAGCCAGGAATTACCCCTACATGCATGGATTCGTGGACACACACACATGCACACACACATCACTGGAGATTTCCAGTCATGGCCAGCCCCCCACATAGAGGGAGCAGATGACTGCTAACCCCAAAGGTAGACGTGAGATGTTCTTGAAGCCTCTGGCCTTCCACCCCCTTACTGTCTTTCTCCCCTTCCCTGTTATGACTTTGAACACCACCACATTTGGAAGTCAGTCTGGGGTCAAGTAAGTTTGGGAAATTCTTCCGATGATATGTCTCTTGGGGAGATGCCCATTAACACATATAAGGCACTGAGAAGAACAGGGTAGAGGAGTCTTTGTGTTTATTTAACTCAGGTTTTCCCAAGCAATCTGATCACATAACCCTTTTTCCACAAAACATTACTCACCGTCTTTCCCTACCATCCACCCCAACCAGCAGAATTTGGGAACATTAAACCCAGCCCTGAGAAACCTGGAATTAGCCTTGGGAGGTATAACTGGAACACAAATCCCTCTGTGCTCCAAAGACGGGGCATCTGCCATCTCCCTGAGAGTTGCTGCAGAGCAGCAGGCTGGTCATGGGTCCAGGAAGGAGGAGACCCACAAAGGGAGACGAGGGGGCCCCAAGGATAAATGTCTCTCATTTCATTTATTCTCCCTCCAACTTCTCTGCAAATATTAAGCAGTGCTGGTGGTGCACGCCTCAAGGGGAAAATGGGAGCTTAAAAGTGGACCAGCCAAGAGCCATCACTGCTGTTGCTATAGGCTGTGTGACCTGAGCAATAGGACTTAGCCCTTTTTACCACCATTTTTTCTTTATTTATAAAATTAGATTGTAATAATAGCTACCTCACAGGGTTGTTTAGAGGGTAAGTAAAATAATACACACAAGCACTAAGTGTCTTTTCAAGCATGAAATGTAAAGTATTTATAATGATCAGAATAGCAACATTTTCTGTTTCCCTCTTTACCTCCCTTGGGTGATCTCATCCACTCCCAAGGTCTTCATTCCATGGAAATGTAGGCAGGCCCAAAAACCATACCCTGTCCAGATCTGTCTCTTGAACTCTAGATTTCTGCTACAGTTGGGGATTTATTTTAAGAAAGCAGAAATCCAATGAACTTCAAGGACAGAACTCCTTGCCAGATCAGAGAGGATCTACATTTGAGATCGGTGCGAGGGGAGAGGGGGACCCATTAAGAACAGAAGCAGTATCTCTGTCTTTCCCCCTCCAGGGTCTGCTCTGTTCTCCTCCTGTACTCCACCACCTACCTCTGCCTACTTATCATCCCCCAAGCGTATAGAACCCAAACCCAGAGCCCACTCCACATGGCAATAGATTCCATGTCTCCTTGTTCAAATGTAGGGAGAAAGAGTCTTCTTGAATGAGTCTATCCATTTGATCCAGACAACAGAAGTCATAGAAGGCTGTCCCGGGTTAGGCCCATTGCAGGTCCAATAGCTATAGCCCTCTAGAGGGAGAGGATGGTGTGGTGTATAGAGCTGTCCCTTGAGGCATTGAATATTGAATATGGTGGGCAGGACATATAATAAAAGCCTATCAATTTTATTCTTCTGCTCACCCTGCCTGGCACACATAACTTTCTCCCTATTCAGACATTTTCAAAGATATTATCTAACTTGATCACGTTTACAACTATAAATCAACTTTACAGTCATTTACAACTGTAAATCATGCATCTCCCCACCAGAACATGAAGTCACCTTCTACTGCTCATTCAGAGTCAGTGAGCATCATGAGATTGCTGCCGAGGTTGCTTGCTGGCCTCAGGATACACAGTATTCAGGGGCTGTCCATCCCTCTTCCAGTTCTGTGGGATCCTGCCCCAAAGTGACTGACCATTTTCTTAACAATCTCTGAATGAAATAGTAAATTTAACCTCTGCCATTCCCCCATTATCCAACAGGGGAGCAAAACCAGGATGGCAGCAGGTGGGGGGCGGGGGAGGGAATGGAATTACTTACTTGGAAAAGTAGAGGAAAGAAAGAGAAAATTAGAGAAAAGGAAGAGATCTCGAGGGCAAGAAACACACAGTAGCTCCTGGTCCAACTGTATGTCAAACCCTGTAGCCACAGGGGACCCCTGGTTGGCACAATGAAACTGATGTCCTTGGAAGGCTGCCTATTCTTAACAGTCCAAACAAATCCTGAGGATCAGGCTTCCAAATCTTCTGTTGTTTAGAACCCAGGATTACCTTTTTGCATCTGACCATCCTTCTCTCAATAGCTGATACCACATGGCACAGAAAGGATGGAAGTGAAGGCAGTATGTCTTTCCTAGTCTGTCTTTCCTTATCCATATTCCAACCCTCACTATGAGACTTCCCCTCAGTGGGAAGGCTCTCCTTATTTTGTGGGGAAGATGGAGGAAGAAATGCGGGCTGGGGCTTGTGGGGGTGTCATGTTCCCCAGCAACTCCTCCTCCCATAATTCTTTCTAATGGTCTGAACATCCATCTTTGTCAATCAGAGCTTTAACTTTGGCACTAGAAATTCAATGAGACAGAAAATTAGGACCAGACCACAGTTTGGCAAGGCCCATTGGTCTGGACTTGGCTTGAAGTAATCAGAGAGCTCCAGCTACAGGCAAAATAGGCTGTCTGCACCAGAGTTACATAATCACTCTGTTTTCCTTATTTACTCATAGACAGGCATTCTGAACAGAAAACTCTCTCTTTGCTGCTGGCTATTATCTAAGGTTATAAGCAATAAATAATTGGCTTCATTATTCTCACATTCAGGCATCAAGCCTCCCAAATATTCACCTTTGGTATGCATATGGTCTGAGTCTCAAGAGACAACAGATGACAACTTAATTACTTGTTTTTCCACCAAAAATCACAGACTGCAAACTTCCTATCCTATAATGAAAATAAATTTTTATTGTATCTCACCCCAATAATACCATAGCTAGTTTCATATGTTAAGGCTCTATCACTCTGAACCCCATTTCCTAGTACCAATTTCTATTCTAATTGTGACTTTTCTGGTTACACACCTAAAAGAACTGAAGTAAGAAAGAATTCTTACTGAAGTAAGAAAAAATTAAATGTAAATTTATTTAACATTTAAAGCTTTACTACCCTCTCAACAACTTATATGTGGCCCCAGTGGCTGCTACCACAGCCCCTGATTCTAAAACCTTCCAACGCCAATGTCCACCCAGTGGCTTGGTCAAAACCCTCCAGAGATAAAACCTGATTGGTGTAGCTCGTTTATTTGAGCCAGACCATACACAAAAATTTACCTGTCAGCCTACTCATTGCCTTTGTGTCTGACCTCTATTCCATGTGTAGTTGGCAGTCATGTGAGAACCACGTAGTCTGTAATCCTGTCCCTTCCTGGAGCAAGCATCATGAAACAAGTAGCAGAATATCCAAATACTACGTATATCTCTACACGGAATTTGTAGACCCTAAAAATTAATCATTGCACACATTGAAATTATCATCTTTATATATGGCGATCTTTGTTCTTCCATAATCCTGATCTCAGTGAACGGCACCTCCATCCAAGCTAGAATTGGGGGTCTTACCCTTCATTGTCCCTTCTACTCCCATCCCTATATTGAATTAAACAACAAGTGTCATTGATTTTACCCCCCTAAAATCTCTTGAATCCATCCACTTCTCTTCAACCCTCCAGCATTATCTTAGATCATGCCGTCATTAACTTTTAACTAGCTTATCCCAGTAGCCTTCCCAAATATTCCCCAGATGGTTTTCAGACAAAACTGATCATGTCACTCTTAGAACCCTTCCATTGTGCCCCAATGTTCCAAACCCTTTGTAATCATGACTCCACCTACTTCCCCAGCCCTGCTGCTTGACTTTAGTCTAAGAGCCAGACTGAACAGTTCCCAGTTCCC
The DNA here is from genome assembly GCF_048164855.1 of Canis lupus baileyi. Taxonomy (NCBI): domain Eukaryota; kingdom Metazoa; phylum Chordata; class Mammalia; order Carnivora; family Canidae; genus Canis; species Canis lupus. The sequence goes on from NC_132849.1 coordinate 13,144,014, forward strand.
AGAAGCCACTGTCATCCAGGCTGTCTTTTGGCTCAGCCTTGCATATGCTCAGCACCTTTTCCGGGGGTCTTTTCTGACCTCCCTTAGTCTAGGTTAGAGGTATTTTCTGTGCACTCTCATAAGGGACTTGGCATTACCATAGATCTCATCACTCTGGATTGTAAGCACCTGTTTTCTTATCTGTATACAGCACAGTGCTTGGCACATACTACATACAGATTTGTTATAAAAAAAGACACACTTATCTGTTGCTGTATGTATACCTCCTAACTCCTATGGACATTTCTTTGTTAATTACAACTGCAAGCTTTTGTGCAGGGTCTTATATCTTGTCAAGGATATTCAGGAGTTATGTCTCATTGGATCATCCCAGCAACCTTCCCCCACCCACCCCTACCCCCAGCCCTGGCACCACACCAAGAATGGAGGAAGGGAGGAATGCTACTCTCATTTACCTGAGAAAGAAATTGGATTCAAATGCTTAAGTGACTCATCTGATGGCAGGTTGCTAGGGCTGGTTCTTTCTGGAAAATCCATAAGTGACAGCTGGGGAGCAGGTGCCAATCTCTGGTAGCAGAGAAAGCACAGGAATGAGCAGGTTCTAAAGAAAAATGCACTATGAGTAGTGATATGTGAGACTCTAACTCAGCAGACACTGAAGTTGTTAAGAAAACAATAGGGGATCTATTTCAGGAGCTTTCAACTGCCACTTGGTCACAAGGGAGAGGGCGACTTTGTGTTCTAACCATTAGAGTGGATATTATGGTCCTTAAGTGATGACTTATGGTGTTCTCTAATGGCAGTGCACACAGATAGGCTGAGCAAGGATTAGATACAACACCACCAGCTCAATAAGCAGCTAAAAATTATTGGCCAGGGGAGAGTTAGGTACTGGGTGACTTGATTTTCTGGAAAACAACATGACAAGGAAGGCCAAGCAGAGGGAGACAATCAAGGATCCAGTAGGATGTAGAAAACAGAATAGGTCAAGCAGCTGCTGTCTATGAGGGCCATTCCACGCAACACCGTCCCAACTGTATTCCAAGCACCATTCAGAGCCTCTGCTCTTAGTGATCAATAAGAGTGCTTTGTATTCTCTGTGTGTGTACTTCAGTGCCAGGACATCAGACCACTTTAGCAACAACAACAAAAAATGCTTCACCCATAGGGAAAAAACACAGGCAAAAAAAGGGAGGGGAGGGTCGCTCCATTAAACAAGATTATATATAGAAAACCCAAGCTATTGTTAGATCCTAGTGACAGATACACATCTCCATTTGCCTTATCAGTTGTACAGAAAGGAAAAGAAAGGAGTGACACCAGAAACAAATCGCTACCAACAAATAGGTTTGCCTCTGGGCAGATCACAGGCAGTCAGTTCCTTTGCTGGGACCAGCACTGTGGCTGAATTAAAGCTCCCTAAATGCTGACATAGTGTTCTAGCAGCTAAACGGGTGTTTGCATAATTGATCTAACCAAGTCGATTTGAGATCTGTGTTTCTGGGCTCCACTGCTGAAATGCACTATGGTATGGCCTAGTGTGGAAAAAAAAAAAAAAAAAAAAAACAAAAAACATTCATTCCAGGAGTGGATAAACCAAGAGTTTTTCCTGAAGGTCGAGGATTACAATTCCTAATGGGATGTGATTTCTTCTAGTTGCCCACCTTGTGGAATTACAGAATCTCCAGCTATTCTAAACGTTTTAGCCGGTCCGCCTGTTCCCCTGCCTCTTTGCGAGCTCCTCACAGTTGCATTGTTGACTTGGGCTCAGCCCAGCCCCAAATCCAAGAACATAAATTTAACATGAGACAGAAATCATTGGAAGAGCTTTAGTCCCTCATCCCCTCCCCCCCTCCAATCTAATGGGGATGGATTGGAGAATGCAAATGATAGTGTGGAAAATGGGCACCCCATTGTCCCCAAAGTCACTTTCTTATTATTCTTCCCCAGGCTACCACTATTCCTTTCACATCTGATTTGCAAGCTGTTAGCTCTATCTCTAAAATCTTTGTCTTTATTTCCACCTCCACCTGGAGCGTCCCATTCTGCTCTAATCCACCATCCCCTTCTCCCCCCTTTTTGGATTACTGCCTCCCAACTGGTCTCTGCTTCCCCTCTTGCCCCTGCAACCCATTCTCCACATTGCAGTCAAATTATTTTCTTTGTCACATTTAACATACATTTTTAAAAACATACCTAAGTAGAGAGTAAAGTATAAAGCAGAAGCCGCTTTTAGGCCAACAGGCTTGAGCAAAAGGATGTAAGAAAGGGCCACAATGACCCCCTGGCTGGATATAGACAGGCCCATCAGGCGACCCGCCTCAAGATATTCTTAGGCCCTCACTGACCAATGGGCTACTTACAACTAGGCACAGATCCCCAAAAAGGGAAGATTCCATATGTCACCATACCTCCTCATTTTACCTCTTTAAAAATGGCCTCTACTCACTGCCTCCTTGCAGACAACCTCTCCTCTGCTGTCCCGCTGGCCACTTCCTTGTGATGTATTCAGTAAAATTCTATCTCCTTTGTTCTGTCTCAGGTGAATTCTCTTACCACCCCTCCACCCTTGCACCATGAGCTTCCATCTGATCACCGCCCCCCTTCCAGTCGAGAGACACCCCACTTAGGAACCACATATAGCGAAGGCTCAGTGATTTCTGTGTGGGGGGGACGTGTCAAAACAAATATTAGATATCATGGCATATCACCCATCACCACCTGCGCATTATGCATCTCACATTAATACAGGTTTTCTTTTAACAAGAGTCACGCTATTATTGCACTTAACAAAATTAACAGGAATTATTTAATATCAGTTGATACCAGGTATGTACTCAAATGTCCTAGATTGTCTCAAAGATCTCTTTTCACAATTAGCTCATTTGAAGAAGGATCTAGACTAGGTGTGTAACTGAACTAACGTGAATTTTACTCCTTAGTGAATTATAGATAGAGACTATGCCAGGTGAACTTGTCACACAGAGGAAACTTTATTTGCAGCAAATAAAAAGATCATAGGGAATAACTTCCAAAGCCCTGGCTCCTTGAGCCAAGGTGAATGGTTCCTTTTATTTAGGGTTAGGATGAATATCCAGAAAGAGGCATATACTCACCGCACGTAAAAGCTGGCAGGAGACATGCCCACACATGCATCCTATGTTACATTACTGAAGCTCATGCTCCTCCTTGGGCAAAGATTTTGACATTACAATGAAATAGAGGTAACTGTCTGACAAGCCACAGTCCATCTGTGCAGGTATGTATGTGGTTGCGCTCAAACTATCTTGGCTCTTCCTGCGGTTTATCTCTAAAAGATAAGGTTAGGGATGCCTGGGTGGCTCAGGCAGCTAAGTATCCGACTCTTGATCTCAGCTCAGCTCTCAGCTCAGAGATTGTGAGTTCAACCCTCACGCTGGGCTCCACACTGGGTGTGGAGGCTACTTTAAAAAAATGAATAAATAAAAGATAAGGTTAGCATTTCTGTGAAGAAGAAGGAGGGGTTAGTGGGGGTCAGATGGTGAGTTTTAACCTCATTAGCCATATGAGAGTGGTTTCAGGTCTATACATTGTGCCTCATCACATCCTTTAAGGCTCTTTTATTCTATAATAGTTTCCCCTCTTTTCTTTCCATGCCCTTGATTGATCTCTTAAAATATAAATCAGATCAGGTCATTCTCTGCTTGAAACCCTGCAATGGCTTTCCCAGGAGTAGGAATAAAATCCAAAACCCCAGGCCCTACAGGATCCGGGCCCTACCCACTTCTCCAATGTTCTTTGTCACTTGCTGATTCAGTCTAGCCCAAGGGCCTTCCTTGAACACACCAAATTGTTCTCACCTGGGATTCTGCACTTGCTGTTCCTACCACCTGGAATGCTTTCTCCACCGCCCCCCCCCCCCGCCCCTTGCCACATGGATAATCAGATCTTGGCAAAACTGGTTCCTTGTCCTTGGGGGTCACAGCTCAAATTGCCACCTTCTCAGAACTAGATACCCTCCTGGATCACACATTCTAAAGTAGCTCCTCTTCCCTGGGCCCTGACTCTATTTCTTTATGCAGCTGATTACTATCTGCAATTATTTTCTCTTTGTTTACCTGTGTAACATGACACTGAAGTAGAAGTTGCCACCAAAACACTAAGAGACAACAGATGTGAAATTTCAGAGCTAGATAACTGTCCACAAAATCTACAAAGGAAACGGTCAGGAACATTCCCATGATTGTTGGTCTCCTCAGCCAGATTCAGTATATTAAAAAAGAGGTAAGAAAATGAAGAAAGAAGGATCTCTAGAAGATTTCTTTGGAAGGAGTCGTTGATGTCCTAAGAAAGCCAACTCCTCCCACCCCAAGGAAGGGGTAGTAAGATGGGGAGGGCCACCTCTTACCACTCAAGAGAGAGAGGGTTTTAGAGGACCACTCAGAGCTTATACAGGTGTCCTCTCAAGTTGGTGAGAGGTGAAGAGGGTTATCAGATATTGGACTCATGCCTGACTCTCACTTAAGAAACCTAAAGTGGTTAGCTTAGGAAAACAAGGTAGAGGGTGCTATGTGGGGTTCACTCAGCACTTCCAGATGAGAGATGCTTGAGTATTTCCTATGGACCAATGTGAACCACAAGAGAAAAATCAGAGAGGAGTTGTCTTGGGTTCTGCCCAATGGAGGCTTCTAGAAGGTGCAGAGATCCCAGCAACAAGAAGCTGAGGGAGAAGACTAGGCTCCTAGAGGCTAAGAGAGAGTAGAAAATAACCCCTCACAGTTAAGATGCAGCTACATGGCCAAAGGAATGCAGTGATTGGGCTCTCCAGAGGAGTCAGCTTTAAGCATCTGCCAGGTCCAGAGAACACAAAATCTCCCAGTCTAAAAGAACTGCCCCATCCCTTTACCACACATGCTCTTGCCTCTCTCTGTCTGTCTCTCTCTCTGTCTCTCTCTGTCTCTCTGTCTCTCTCTCTCTCTCTCTCTCTCACACACACACACACACACACACCCTGAAAGGAATAGAACGCCAGCAAGGAAGAGATGAGAATTTGAGCGTGGGAAGATGCAATGAAGAAAACAGGAGCTGGCTCTGCACCTTTCCCTGGAGTCAGGAAGCCATCAGCAGGTCAAAACTCAGAGGTTTTAATTCAACGTTTGGGTGCAATTGAAGATTTTAATTATTATCTTGCACCCGAAATTTCATTTCTCAAACCGAGGCTGTTTTACAACTTAGTGGCAGAAGAACTGTCTACCACCTAGGAGTGAAGAGCACAGTCGTGGTATCTGCCCATATTTCTGTTGCAGGGAAAGATCACCATCACTGAACTTCGGATGGGCAGGGCAGGACAAAATCAGTTATGCTTTGATCCTCCAAGTCATGCACTTAGCATGTTAGCTTGTTACCTGTCTCCTTGGACCGTGGACTTTGTCATCCTAACAGTGCATCCCCCGAAAGGAGAAGAGGGTCTGGCATGTGGCCATCTCTCCATAAATAAATAAAATAAATATTATCCAAGCCTGATGAGCGGGGTCATCCTTAGGTTCCCCAAGTTGTGGATCACTGAATAGCTGAGCTTCTGCTTTGAGGCATTGGAATTTCCTCATATAGGTGTACTAGATAAGATAGGCTGCTGACCATGACAATGACCCCAAAACATGATTGGATTAACACAATGCAAGTTATTTTCTTGCTCGTGATGAGTCTGATGACAATGTTCCTGGGCACCTGTCCCCTAAGCAGTGGCTCAGGGATCCAGGCCCCTGCCCTGCCGTAATGCTGCCATCTTTAACATGCGGCCTCCAGAGGCTAAGGGAGGGGAGGCAGTTCGGGGAGGCACAGGTGATAATCAATCCCTTCACCTGGGAAATGAGACGCATCATTTTTACTTAGGTTCTTTTGGCCAGACCTAGTCCTGTGGGCCCAGCCGGGGACAAGCGGACGGAGAACTATGGTGTCTGGCTGGACAGCCACATCCTTGCAGTACTTCTACATCATAGAAGGAGAGCTTGAATCTTGGTGGTCAGTTACAGAAGCCACTGGAAGGACTGACTACAGCTTGTCTTGCTTGAAAAAGGAAGTCCTCCTCCGGATGATGACCCCAGCCAGATATCTGAGCTCAAATAGCCCCACCTTCATGTCCCCCATACTAGCTATGACATAGTCCAGCTTCCCCTCAGGGGGCCCAGCTCTTTGTAGAAACCCTACTAGTTCATCAGGGGATCCCAGACTGAATATCTGCCTGCCACATTGGTAAGATGTCCACCTTGTTCTTGGGGGTAAAAAGGCCACCGCCATAGCTGGGTCAGGTGAAAAGTGCTGCTTCCACCTAGTGAAGCCCCTTGGCTCTGACCATCCTGCTGTGAGTGAAGTCCCCTGAGGGCCCTGAAACACCTATTTCACTTTATGGATGAAGAACTGGCACCTGGCATTTGACTTTCCCAAGGTCATAGAGCTCCTCAGTGGCAGGGCTGCCATCAGAGCCCAGATACCTGTCCATCATACCACACCACATCTTTGAAGCCTCTATCTTATTTACAGGCTGTCATTCCCACTCAATCCCCAAATCACCTACTGTTCTGCACAAACTGAATTTTCCTTGTTCCCACATCCTGGGAGCCTTTGTGCATCCTCTGCCTCAGCTGCTCCCACTTCCTTCCCAAGACGCACCTTCCCCAGGAGGCCTGCTCCTCCCAGTCTGTCTGCTAGCCGGTGCATCCTTTCTCCTCAGATTCCATTTAGAAGTTCTCTTCTAAAAAAAAAAAAAAGAAGAAGAAGAAGTTCTGTTCTATGTGGAGTGTGGGTCAAAAGGAGCTTTAACGACCGAGTTTACTGCCTTGTTCCCTTGGTCCCCCCACCTTCATGGACGAGGAGTCTAAAGCCCTGAGGCCTAACATGACCCTCCTGAGCTCACAGCTAGTGGTGGCAGTTTGAAGAAGGCGTGTACTGCTGGCACACCTCTTGGGATGCTCTTGGCCTTACCCTCTTTTACGCAGTCACCAATCCTCTGTGAGCTAAGATGGTCGTTGTGTTAAACCTGACAGCCATCACCACAGCAGTGCTGGCTTCCCAGTGGGGCTTCCCTGCCTGGATGGCAGGAAACTTGTATACCTGGGGAGTTAGCCTCAGCCAGTTGCTGGAGGGGCGGACATCTGACCAGAGAGGATGGAAGCTGATGGGTAAGTGCTTTCTCTTTCTCTCCTCTAGGCAGACAGCTCTGAGACGTCTGTCAGGTGGCTTTGCAGACAGCCTCACATGATCAGGCCACCAGGAAGTGCCCCCCCCCCGACCTGTGCATCTTTGAATTAGCTCTCTCCATCCTGACTTTACTCCTTCTGACTCTCATTCAGGCTATCTGGTCCCCACCCTCCAGGAAAACTTAACCGTTAAGACTGTCTCTGGCTTGTCTTTTAGGGGAAACCAGGCTCAGACAGAGACAGAGAGGGTGACCCCTAGGAACACCTGGCTGCTGAGGTGGGTCGCCACAGGGCACTGGTCTTGGTTAATTCACCACTCTCCATGTCTGGTCCTCAGCCTTGTTGGTTCAGAATAGGGTATCTTGCCCAGGGGCAGTTGTGTTACCCAGGCTCACCGGGGTAGGATACCCATCTATTTGGTCACCATCCAAGATGTAACTGTCAATCAGGCCAGAGACCTGAGGGCACTAAGTAGTGCATCTTCTCCCTCTCGGTGAGAAATTTGAGAGGCCACGTGGCCAGGAAGTCCTCCGTGAGCAGTGAATCCCCAAGCAGTTCTAGGGGATCTCATCATCTTGGGACAGAAGTCTCAGCTGAATAGCTGGGGGACCTCTCAAGGCTTCAGAAGTAGCCCTTGTCTAGATCTTAGCATACACCAACTTGGAAGAGAGCTCATTTCCCAAAACAGTGCTTAGGTGCTTCCCAAAACAGTGCCGTCCATATTTGGCCCATTACATTACTATTTTTATACTTTTATATCCTTATATTGTTATTATTATTAGCAAGAAGGCAATATTTTGAAAAATTATTAATGTGCTTCCCTCTTTCACCTTTCAGAGGATATAGCTTTCCCGTGGTTAGCCCTAAGCATCCACCTGCCAAGGAAAAGATGAAATCATTACAAAAGAAGGTAAAAATAAGTAAAGAATTAATATTCTGCTATTGACATTTAAAATGAGATTTGTCAGCAAGCCATTTATCTTTAGACCCAGCCTAAAGAGTTATAATTGCCAATTGGCTAAAATGACAACTCTGAGGTACAATATTTGGGCTCAAATCCAGGTTCTGCCATTTACCAGTTATGTGACCTTGAGCAAATTGCTGAATTTCTTTATGACTTATTCTCCTTATCTGTAAAATGGGGGTAATAACAATACCTACCTCAGAAGATTGTTTTGAGAATTTAATCAGCTAATACACATAAAGCAAGCATTCAACAAATTGGACTCCTTCTAGCTACCAAGCCCTGTAATACTTAGAGGTGGTTAGAAAGTGTCTGGGACACAACAAGTATTCAGTAAACATCATTTTCAAAATTCCTTAATCTTCCTCTTTGGCGTATCAAGAATCAGCTCTTAGAGTGCCAATGAGCCATGAAGTTCTCTCTGTTATAGACAGGGGATATGTCAGAGAGAAAGTGATAAAAGCCTTTCAGTCTTGAGGGGTTATGGAAAATTAGGTGGGAAAGAGAGAAAGGAGAAAACTCCATCCCATCACACACACCACACACATACACCGTCATCACATATGCCGTACACCGCACACACACAAACATACATACACATCACATATACACTATATACCCTAGGCATACCATTCATCACACACACACCCATCACACATACCCCACATATACACACCTCTCATATACACACACACCATACACCACACACTAAACAAACATATATATATATATATATATATATATATATATATACACACCATACATCACACACTGCACATACACCATACATACCCCGCAACACTCACACACAACCAACTGTTGGGACTGACCTTCTGAAACACCCAGAGAGTGAAAAGCACTAAGGACATAGGGACCTAATGTGTCAAAGCATAGCTAATGAAAACCAAGTAGCTATGTCAGGCAGAAGGAGGGTCTGGAGAAGATTAAGAGGAACCATAAGTGTTGGGGAGCCAGCAGGGGGACATGACGGAAACTCAGAAGGATCTCCACTCATCTGGCAACTGTAAGCGGAGGCTGAGTTAGCTAAGCAGCACCGTAGAGCCCTGACCAGGCTGAGAGACCAGATCACAAATTCCTCTAGTTGCTAAATTTAACAGTGCAAGCAGAGACCAGAATTGGGGCCAGAGAGAAAGCCCGGGAGACTCCAGAAACCAGGGACACCACCATATGATCCCAAAGGGGTGGTGTAAGGAGGGGTGAGTAGGAAAAAGACTCCAGAAGCTGGGAGACTGAGCATTTTTACACAAAGATTGACTGTTTCCTAGAGGTATTGTTTACATCATTGCCATCAATAGAACTGAATCTAGATTTTTCTTCCAGCTACCTAGAGGCTGGAGACACAATAAAGAATCCAGTTCCCTCTGGATGTCCAAGGCATGGTATAAGTCTTATGGCCTTGATTCAGTTCTTATTGTTGTTGTTATTTTAATGGATGCTGTCATCTATGAAGTTCTCTTTTGTGCAAATTGCCTTCCATACACACAGGGCAGTGCCAACAAACCAAACAACTTCCTACTGAGAAGTCCTGTTCCTTCCTTCCTGCTATCCAACCCCGTGGGTGATTAGTTTCCAAGGAAGACACCTTGCTCAAGCTGAACCAACTCAAATCTCTTTTGGGATGTGGAGATTTTGAGCAAAAGGAGCTGTTAGCAACTGGAAATCATAGTAGATTTCCAGAGCCGTGGCTCCCAAAGTACTAAGGGAGCCCCCTGGTGAGCCTCAAACTGACCTGAAGTGCAAGCTCTGGTTCCTATTTTTATGTGCAAATGACTTTATCGTATAATACCATAAATTTTTATATATAATGAGGGACTATTTTCTAATAATCTACCGAATGGGTTGCTATGGATCACTAAAATTTAGGGTTCATAAACTAAAGTGATTGTTACAAGAGTGTTCTAAGAACTCTAATTCGACATTGTGCTAGGGAAGCTGTCTGCTGGGCCAAGTTGGCAATGATGTGATACTCTCACAGCACAGGCACACACATAACTGGAATTCCTGCAATTTGGGGTAATGACACTTTATCATCAGTGCTTTATTGGTGTTGTTTAGAATTGCTATGGGTTTTGATGGCTTAATTACATTGCTCATTAATTATAAATTATATTAATTATAAATTGCTATAGATTTGGCTTCTTGATTATTTAGCTTATAACTATCAGTTTAGTTTATTGTGATTGTTATGTGTAGTGATCTTTTGGACCTATCATTTTTCAATAATTAGACTTTAAAACTATGCATTATAATTCAAATGGCATCATCATGCTTCTAGATATGCATATGCATATGCATGCATAGTCTCCCTTGCAGTTTTATTAGTACAGTGATAATTCATGCTGCACTGACTTTTGTCCTCTGGATATTGGGAATAATTGAAAGATTTGAAGGTTTTCACTCTTCTTGAGTCAGTCACAGTGAAGAATTTTGAGACCGTTACTTTTGAAGAAGAACCCACAAATATCTGATGTTAAGCCCCTTATTCCCAGGCACCTCAAAGGTCAACTCCTTTTTGGGTTCCATAAATGTATACAATAAGTTCTCATTTTGACTTAAACTTGCTTGAGTTGGGTTGGGTTACTTCGATCTAAAGAACCTTAACTAACAAAGTCATTGTATTTTAGGTAGGGACAAAATATTAATGTATTCACAATCTTTCCACTCTCTCTGCATTCTAAAAAAAAAAATCTCCCACTTTTTTTTTTTTTAATTTAGGATATGGGTGGGATGGAGAAGGTAAAAGCCAATCAGATTTGGTACAAAAGGCATGGCACCAGGAAAGAAAAGAGAGGCTCAGAAGGTAGGAGGAGGGGGGAATAGAGAGGAGTGCAAAAGAACCCAGATGGGTCAGAAGATTCTGGAAGGAGAGTAAGAAGAGCTTTGCAAAGAACAGCTGCCATAATGAATAGAGAGAAATATGGATTATGAGGATCTCTAGGAAGTTTTACTGTGTGTAGAGGCCACAAAGTGGCCAGTGATACTCAGGTTTGAACTTGAGCAATCCTCTTCAATGTGGCAGACTTTTCTTAAAATGAATACAATAATTAGAACCTAATCTTTCTGTTACTACTCACTAAATTATCATCACATTTCGGGCCTACTCCCTGAGAGTCCTCCCATAACACCTTGATTGGACTTTGAGGTATTCCCAAATTCTTCAATCCCACACTCTAATTTATTTCTACAGATACACTGGATGTTATTTTTATTAGTTATCTTGGAGGCAACCTTAATTCCAAGTTTTTAGAGGGTTGTTGACTGCCACTAAGCTGACACTCAACCCTTTTTTCTGCCTTCCTGACCTAAGCCAACTCTCAGCCTGAAGTTCTTCCCACAATCCCCATGGCTTACATGCTTTTGTAGTTCAGTTATTACTTTCATGGTGGTAAATCCAAATCAATTGGAGCACTTTCAAAAAGCATAAGTTCCTAGGCCCCAAATAAAACCTACTAAATGTGAATTTCCCTGAGAAAGGCTCAGTCATTTGGGGGAAAAACAAATCTCCTCACTGATACCGATAGGTAGTCCTTCCTGAATTTAAAACAGCGAAGTGTGTTATATTCTTTAAGAACATTTCAGTATCACTGGTGTCATATATCCTACTTACTTTAAGTCCTAGAGTGCTAGGCACAACTTGTTTGTTTGACTAAACCATTTGTTGGCATGCCTGGGTGGCTCAGTGGTTGAGTATCTGCCTTTGGCTCAGGGCGTGATCCCGGGGTCCTGGGATTGAGTTCCTCATCAGGCTACCCGTGGGGAGCCTGCTTCTCCCTCTGCCCATGTCTTTGCCTCTTCTGTGTCTCTTGTGAATAAATAAATAAAATCTTAAAAAAAAAAAAAAAACAGTCTGTTAATAAGAACTCCTTTGAAAAAAAATAAAAAACAAATAAAAAAGAAAAAAAAAGAACTCCTTTGACTTAGTAAATATTGTGTGTGTCTTTCCCTCTTTGGAAATTAGTAAGTATTTAGGGAGGAGGTATTTAGAAACAATGTAATATCCTCTTCCTTATTAAACTTGCCATTCTTTTTTTTTTTTAAGATTTTATTTATTTATTCATGAGAGACACACAGAGAGAGGCAGAGACATAGGTAGAGGGAGAAGCAGCCTCCCCATGGGGAGCCCAATGCGGGACTCAATCCCAGGACTCCGGGATCACGCCCTGAGCTGAAGACAGATGCTCAACCACTGAGCCATCCAGACATCCCAGCCATTCTTTTATTTATATAGTGACTCATTGTTTTCTATTTTTTTGAAGGATTTTAATATGTTACTATTATTATTTCTTTCCTTTTTTCATTCAAGTAACATTTTATTTTCATTAAGATGTAAGTGTGTTTATTTTTTATCATTATTTTTAAATTCCACTATTGTTAACATACAGTGTTATATTCATTTCGGGGTGTATATTATTTCTTTTCATGCTCATTTTCTTTTCAGATTTAGTCATTGTGATCCCCTTCAAACTGGTTTTTATGTCTTTTTGATACATCTCCATCATTCTTTGAGAACTTCTTCACTATACTAAACAAGATGATCCAGGCTCATCTTGCAGTTTCCATGCTCCAGTTATGTACTATGGACTGAATTATGTCCTTCTAAAATTTATATGTTGAAGTCCTAACCTCAACATGGCTGTATTTGGAGATAGAGCCTATTAGGAGGTAATTAAGGCTAAATGAGGTCATAAAGGTGGGGTCTTGATCCAATAGAATCAGTGTCCTTATAAGAAGAGAGAACATTAGATCTATGATCCATTCTTTTTTTCTTTCTTTTTTTTTTTTTTTTTTTTTTTAGATTTTATTTATTTATTCACAAGAGACACAGAGAAAGAGGCAGAGACACAGGCAGAGGGAGAAGCAGGCTCCATGCAGGGAGCCCGATTTGGGACTCGATCCTGGGACTCCAGGATCACGCCCTGGGCCAAAGGCAGGCGCTAAACCGCTGAGCCACCCAGGGATCCCCTATGATCCATTCTGAGTTAATATTTTATATGGTGTGAGGTATGGATCAGAGTTTATTTAGTATGAATATCCAATAGTTCTGATACAATTTTTTAGAAAGACTATCCATTCTTCACTGAATTGCTTTTGCACCTTTGTTGAGTACTAGTTTTCCAGATATGTGTGGGTCTATTTCTAGACAATTCTGCTCCATTAATCTACTTACCTATCTTTACATCAATATTATATTGTTCAAATTACAGTAGCTTTATAATAAGCCAAAATTAGGGAGTATCAGACCTCTAGTGTTGTTCTTCTTTTTTGAAGTTGTTTGAACTATTTTAGATCTTTTGAATCTCCATGTGAATTTTAGAATCCACTTTTTATTTTCTGAGAAAGGAAGAGGAAGGAAGGAAGGAAGGAAGGAAGGAAGGAAGGAAGGAAGGAAGGAAGGAAGAAGGGAGGGAGGGAGAAGAAAGAAAGAAGAAAGAAAGAAAAAAAGAAAAGGAAAGAAAGAAAGAAAGAAAGAAAGAAAGAAAGAAAGAAAGAAAGAAAGAAAGCAAGCCTACTGAAATCTATCTTGATTGGGATCACATTGAGTCAATGAACCAATTTGGGGAGAATTGACATCATAACCATATCGAGTTTTCTGATCCTTGAACAAGGCATTTATTTAGTTCTTTAATTTTTCTCAACAATGTTTTATAGGTTTCAGTGTACAGGTCCTTCACATATTTTCTTATATTTGTCCCTAAGTATTTTTAACTTTTATGCTATTGTAAGTGGTGTCATTTTTCTAAATTCCACTTTCTAATTGTTCATTGCTAGTATATATACATTTGATTCTGTATATTTGCATCCTACAACTTTGCTAAACTCATTTAGTTCTAGTAGCTCCTTTGTAATCCCATCAGATTTTCTACATAGGCAATCATGCCATCTGAGAATAAAGATGTTTTCACTTCTTTCTTTCCAATCTGTACACTTTTTCTTTTTCTTTTCTGATTACAATGGCCAGAACTTCTAGTACAGTGTTGATTAGAGGTAGTGAGAGAAGATTCAGGTGTAATAGTCTACATAGTCTACAAATGTAATTAGATCAAGTCAGTTAATAGTAATAGTGTTGTCTGGTCTACTGTATCCTGATCTTAGTGGGAAAGTATTTGGTTTTTCATCATTAGGTATGATGTTAGCTCTGGGTTTTTCATAGATGCCCATTATCAAGTTGGGAAAATTTCATTCTTTTTTAATTTTGTGGGGGAGGGGAGAGAGAGAGAAGGGTAGAGGGTGGCAGGGGCAAAAGAGAGGGAAAGAGAAAATCTCAGACTGGCTCCATACCCAGTGTGGAGCCCAATGTGGGGCTCAATCTCATGATCCTGAGATCATGATCTGAGCCAAAATCAAGAGTTGAATGTTTAGTCAACTAAGCCAGCCAGGTGCCCCAGAAAAATTTTATTCTATTCCTGGCTTTTGAGATGTTTCCTGCATCTACTGAGATGACCATATGGCTTTTTCTTTTCAGTTTATTAATATAGTGAATTACATTGACTGATTTTTTAATGGTAAACCAGCCATTCATTCCTGAGATAAAACATATTTGGTCATATTTTACTATTATTTTTATGTATTGTTGGATTTGATTTGTCAGAATTTTAAGAATTTTTGCCTATTTCTTCATGAGGGATATGTCTGTAGTTTTCTTTTTTTAAAAAAAATTTTTTTTAATTTATTTATTCATAGACACACACAGAGAGGGGGGCGTGCAGAGACACAAGCAGAAAGAGAAGCAGGCTCCATGCAGGGAGCCTGACGTGGGACTTGATCCGGGATCTCCAGGATCACACCCTGGACTGAAGGCGGCGCCAAACCACTGAGCCACCAGGGCTGCCCTGTAGTTTTCTTATAATGACTTTGGCTTTGGCATCAGAGTGATACTGGCCTCAAAGAATGAGTTGAAAAGTATCCCCTCCTCTTCAGCTATGAATGCATTTATAGAATTGAGATTATTTCTTTTTTAAATGTTTAATATAGGTCACCAGGAAGCCATTTGGGCCCGGAGTTTTCTTTGTAGAAAAAAAAAAATTAACTATCTATTTAGATATAAGATTATTTTTTCTTGAAAGAGCTTTAATAGTTTATGTCTTCCAAGGGATTTGTTCATTTCATCTAAGTTGTTGAATTTACTGACTTAAAGTTGTTCATCATATTTTCTTATTATCTTCCAAATATCCATAATTTTTGTTTTTAAAAGATCTTTCTGTCTTCTCTGTGGAGAATAGAAAGGTGGGGATGTTAGGTTTGAGGGAGTAAAAACAGAGCATTCATTTATTCTCCAACTGGGTTCTGAATTATGTGAGAGACTCTAGAGTCAGTCACCTATACAATAGGAAATGAAAATAGATTCTGTATTACTGATAAATGCTTGTTTGGAGAATGTGACTTAATTGTAGCAACAATGAGCTTTCTAATACTTTAGCCCAGAATTATACAATTACCAACCCCTTACTCCTGTTCTGAAGAAAAGATTCACAACAACTATGTTTTTGGTTTCAAGAGGGAGAACAGTTTATTGATATTATAAAAACCTAGTAAAAACAGAAAGAAAAAAAAGAAATCTACACATAAATGAGGGCAATAGTAAGCAATAAATAAGAATAAGACAAACTTACATCAAATCGGGTACTTACAACATCCCACCTCATTAGCTGGGGAAGCTCCCTGGAGACAGCTGAACTGGAGCTTCCTCCCCTCAGATGAGACTTACTTCCAACTGACCATCCCCATAAGGGCTGTATTTATGGAGCAAGTGACAGGGTTTGAAGTTAAACATATGTTCACCTATGTGCAGTTTGGAGCAAGCTGCATTTCTATGTTATCATCTTCTTACATTTTCAAGGAGCCTGGATTCCATTCCAGGGGGCCAGCCCACCCTGGAGTAGGAGGGGATATAAGGCAAGATTTGCTACTCTTGGCATCCAGACCAGAAGGGCCAGTTCTGACCTGAAGGCCAGATAATATCAACCAACTGGATTCCCGAGGTCATTCATGCAGTGGGAATCTCACAAACAACATTCCTTAGCCTGCCCGAGTATGAGTATGTACAGATCTGGGTGATCAGTTATGCAGGACAAATCCCAGAAAACTCCATCCGTATAGTCCAGCTCCCCAGGACCAGGCAGCTCTACATGACAGTGGCTCCTCTTTGGGGTGCCATTCCTATAAAACTGTGGGCAAAGAAGCAGAGCATGGCACATCAAACCCTAAGGTGCCCCCCTGTGGTTTTCTGCCTCCTGCTGTCCCTGCTTTTTTTGTAATTCCTTCCATTAAGTGCAGGTAAAAACTGCCTTGTTTCTAACCAACAGAACATGGCAAAGGCAATGGGCTATCACTCTCTTGATTGGGTTGTATTACATGGCAAAGGTGATGGCACGTTATTCCATGTTTACATGACTTTGTATAAGACTCTATCATAGCAGGCTGGATCAGGATATTCACCATGCTGGCTTGATGAGGAAAGCAGCCGTGTTGAGGAAGCCTATGTGGCAAGAAACCGTAGGCAGCCCCTGTGATCTGAGGGTGGCATCCACCTGATAGCCAGCAAAAAGCCAGGCTCTCGGTCATACAAGTTCAAGTCTGTGAATTATGCTAACAACCCAAATAAACCTAGAAGCAAATTCTTCCCTAGCTGAGCTTCCAGATGAAAATACCCTGGCTGACACCTTGATTGCAACTTTGCCGGAATTACATAAAGGTCCCAGCTCAACCATGCCAGTCTTGACCCACAGAAACTATGGGATGATATGGGTGTGTTGCGTTAAGCTGCTATGTTTGTGGTAACTTGTTACACAGCATTAGAAAACTAATACAGCCTTCCTGAGGCAGGGAGATCCTTCCGAAAGAAAGCTAAGCCACTTGTGCCATTCCATCCCCTAAACTCACCACTCAATGGAGAGAGCAGCCCTGTTCACTTAACAGGGAGGTGGCTCCACAGGAAAACATGAAGTCAATCTGAGGGACATCTTCCTCCTTCCCCTCACCCCTGTCTCAAAAGGAAGGAGAGATAACAGCTAGGGGACCATAACTCTGGTCCAAGCAAGAGGTGATGGTGGCCAAAATAGGGGGAGAAGTAAAAGGATCCAAAACATATTCAGAGGGAGGCGGGGTGGGGGGAGATCTGGACTTCCCAGTTTATTGCTTGAACACCTGGGGCTCTGGTGATACCACTGACCAAGCCCTCTGACTGACAGCTCTACCTAGAGGTCTCGGAGCAGCAGTTTGAGGGAAGGGCGGAAATCAAGAGTTGACTCTGCACACGCTGAGTTTGAGCTCCCGTGAGACAATCCAAGTAAAGCTGACAGTTAGAGGGCTGGCTATGCCAATCTGGAGCTCCGAAGAGAAGTTGGGGCTGAAGATGTAAATGCATGAGTCATCAGCATACAGATGTTATTTAAAGCCAGGAAAGGGAGAGAACATAGACTCATGCCTTCCCAGTCTCTTCAAGCTGCCCTCAGACCCGGGCATTCTAAAATGCAAATCCCATCTTTTTGTTCTGCTGAAAATTATGCAATGGTAATCAAAGGGGTTTTTTTCTTCTTCTCTTAAGATTCAGTGTTACTAAAATGTTGTTTAAACTGTAAAAGGAAAGTTATGTTAACACGTTGTACATTGACCTAGTTTTGCAGAAGAAATTATATAGCACTGATTAACAGCCAGTACAATATTTGGAAAGTTGAGGAGACACAGAAAAAGCAAAGAAAATATAATGAAGGCAAGCGAATAATTAAATTAGAGCAAATGTGTCGCTTTTAACATTATTTTCTCTGAGTAACTATGATAATTTATAGACCAGCCGAAGATTTTAATTGCTTAAAAGGCCATGTGCTAGCTGTGTGACCTTGCAAACTGCTTTAACCTTTTTGTCTCCTTTTGCTTTTTCTATAAGGTGGGAATAATGATGTTTGCACACATTTCTGGAAAGGTTGCTGAGAGGGCCAAATGAGATCATGGAAATAAAAACACTGTGAAGGTTCTAGGAAGAGGAGGTGATAAGCTCCTTAAGTTCAAGGACCGGGATGTATTGTACTTGTATCTTCTCTGCCCGGCAGAGTGCCTAGAGTTCATTAGAGGATTATTATTAGAAAGGGAAAAAAATGCTTCAAGGGCTCTTCGTATTGCCTTCAGAGTAAATCTCAATTGGGTTCCCCGAGAGCAGAGTCTAAGATTAAGACTTGGGTGCAGGCGGTTTGTAGAATTGTCCAGAAAGCAGAAGGGGAGCAGGAAGACAGAGACAAAGAAAACAACCTCAAAAGTGGTGAGCTGAAGGCAACAGGACTTGGTTCCACAAAGACCCTTTACTGAGTCCCTCCCAGAATTGTCCACCTGCAAGACAGGAGGCTAGACCATTCATCCACCAGTTCCAGCCCCTTCCCTGCATCCGGTTGTCCTGGAGTATAATTCCCACTCAGCCCTCCCCCAGCGGAGTGTTCCTGTGGCCTTGGAGGCACTCAGAGGCAGACGTGGAGTGTGCTTGAGGTGGGACCTATCACGGCCCTGTCCACCTCCCTGTGCCACAGCTGATGGACCAGGGAGAGATACCGGTCTAGTCCTAGTCAGCTCAGACTGCTGTAACAAAATAGCACAGACAGGGTGGCTCAACCAACAGAAAGTTATTTTTCATAGTTCTAGAGGTGGGGAAGCCCAAGATCAGGGTTCCTGAGCCTTTCTTCCTGGCTGGCAGATGGCCACCTCTTCACTCTATCCTGGTGGAGAGCGAGTGAGTGAGTTAGCTCTGGCCTCTTTTTGTAGAGACATTAATCCCATCATGGGGCCCCCACTCTCATGACCTCATGGAAACCTAACCTATGTTAGGGCTTCAACATAAGAATTTTGAGGTGACACAAGTATTCAGTTCATGACACATCCCAACGCAGCTAAATCTTAGGGTGACTAGTAGCCCCTAACTGAATCAGACTGGTCAATCGGTTTCTTTCTCCCTGAGGAATTCGAAGTGGAGAAAGCCAAGAGAATGGATCCATCCGTGATGGGTATCGAAACCAGCAGGATGAAAGGTAAAGATGGGGCTGTAAGAACTGGTGAGTTTTACCAGGGGGCAGGTTGATTTTTTGATAATCATGAAAGAGACGGTTCTTGAGCTGAATCTTGAGGAGTTACCACGTGTTAACAAAATGATGGAGAAAGTAAAAGGTAAGGTAGAGAACAGGTGAATGTGGATGACAATAAGCCAGTGGTGTGGCTGGACTGGCGGTACCTACCTCGGCTCTGAATTTCCTTAATGGTGCAGCACTACCCTGAATGAGTTGTACCTGGTGCTAGGTCAGGAGGCCGCCCTGCATGTCTTCTGACTACTCCTCACTCTTTTTTTTTTTTTTTTTAATTTTTTAATTTATTTATGATAGTCACAGAGAGAGAGAGAGAGGCAGGCAGAGACACAGGCAGAGGGAGAAGCAGGCTCCATGCACCGGGAGCCCGACATGGGATTCGATCCCCAGTCTCCAGGATCGGGCCCTGGGCCAAAGGCAGGCGCCAAACTGCTGCGCCACCCAGGGATCCCTACTCCTCACTCTTTCAGGCAAAGGGCCCACAGGGTTCCAGATGCCCAGAAGCCGGCCGCTCTCTGGATACTCCACAGCGTCTCATGCCAGCCCTGCCTCAACTTCCTGAGCTACTCCGTTCATCCTTTAAAACTCAGCTCAGGCTTCAGAGCCTTTCCTGACTCCACTGTAGCCCTATCATCCCACTGTCCTCCATATACCCCACACTTATCTCTATTCTTTGAGTTCCAATTATTGATCTTCTTGTCTGCTACCATCACATTGAGACCTCTCTGAGGAGGGGAACAATGATTAGCTATGTTTAATTTTTTTTTAATTTATTTATGATAGTCACAGAGAGAGAGAGAGGCAGAGACACAGGCAGAGGGAGAAGCAGGCTCCATGCACCGGGAGCCTGATGTGGGATTCGATCCTGGGCCTCCAGGATCGCGCCCTGGGCCAAAGGCAGGCGCCAAACCGCTGCGCCACCCAGGGATCCCTGATTAGCTATGTTTAACAAATATATGTTGAGCGCCAACTAGGTGCCAGGCATGGCTCTAAACACTGGGGACATGAAAATAAATAAAGCAGAGTTCTTGCTGGCCTGGAGCTGATACTCTAAATGCTTGTCAGATGGATGGGTGGTTTGATGGTGGATGTGTGGGTAGGAAGATGGAAGATAAATGGGTGGACAGAGAGACAGATGGTCAGATGAATGACTGGGTATGTGAGTGAATATGCAGATGAAGCTTATGAGGTAAGTAGGCCTACTGTAAAGGAACAAAAGATATTCTCTTCAATTAAACTTTGAGAGACACTGTGGGGTACCTGGGTGGCTCAGTCAGTTAAACATCTGCCTTCAGTTCAGATCATGATCTCAGGGTCCTGGGATCAAGTCCCATGTGGGGCTCCCTGCACAACTTGTGCTCTGTCTTAAATATTAAATAAATAAATAAATAAATAAATAAATAAATAAATAAATAAATAAATAAAATCTTTTAAAAATTAAAAATTAAAAACTTTGAGACACCTCATAGTCCCAGGCTGGGCCCATCCTCATCCCTAATAGCACCTATTACTGCCTAACAAACCAGCCCATGACTGAATGGCTTAACATGACGACAACCACTTATTATCTCCCAGTTTTTGTGTTTTAGATAAGACACATGAGGCATGAGTCATCTCCCTCCACAGACTCCCTCTGGGGTCTCACCTGGATAACTGAAGAGCTGGGACCTGGAATCGCCTGCGGGTGTGATGAGGCTGAGGGTGAAAGAGCTGCTTTGCAGGCAGCTCACCCATGTGGTCGTGGAAGGTCAAAGGTTGTTCCCCTGCACACGGGCTTCCCTGCGGGGCTGGGGGCTGGAGGGCCCTGGAGACACAACAGTTGGCTTCCCCCTGAGTGACTTATTCCAAGAGAGCAGCAACACCTTTGATGGCCTAGTCTGGGAAGTCACGTGCCATTCACTTTGGCCACATTCTAGGCATTAGGAGCAGGTGACTCAGTTTGGCCCACATTCAAGGGGACAGGAAATAAACTCCACATTTTGAAGTACATAGTGTAAAAGAATTTGTGGACATATTTTCAAACATCCTCAATCCCTCTTCCTCAGGCCCCCAAAATGATTTTTCTTTTTTCCAGCAGCCTCCACCTACAGTCAAACTCCCCTCCACCACAGACTCCCCCCAACACCCAGTAGGATGCAGTCTTCCCAGTTTCACCCCTACCAGCCTTCGCTAAATAAGTAATAATCCTTTGCATTTTAAGGGTTTTAATGCTAGTTCCTACAGAAAAGCTAAGCAAACAGAATTTTAAAATGGCAAATCTAGGGAAATTATTAAGTCCCTGAAACTGTCATGGCCTCAGCTCCATGGCTCTCAGACCCCCTCCTCCTGCTCAGAAGATCCCACAGGAGAATCAGTTCCCCTTCTGGAAATTCACCTGCACTTCCAATCTCGTTGGATGGCAGACTATGCTACTCAGCTTCAAGCCAGAAATATCTGTTTTGACACCTCTTCTCATCTGATGGAATTTTTGGTTTCTTCCAGAACCGTCTTTCAAATCTCCTCATTCATTGCAGACATCTCTAGCTTTGAGCTGTTCTTTATGTAAACTCTGCAGCTGCCTATGCTGGCACTTATGGATTGTGCTCTGCTCCCTGGAAACCGGGAAAGGAAGGCTTGTTTCCCAACCACACCAACAGATTTCTCCCCTGATTTTGAGGTGTCTTACACAGATTTGAGGGTCATGGCACCAACATCTTTTGCCTGGAAAACTTCAATAGCCCTCTAACTGGTCTCCCTCCAAACTACCCTTCATACCTTAGCCACAGTGACCTTGCTAAGTATTTATCTGACCACACTGCTCCCATTCCTTGAGACTCTTCAGTGGTTCCCCAGTGCCCTAGTAGAAAACCCACACTCCTTAACAAAGTCTACAAAGCCATTCATGATATTGCTTTGGCTCACGTTCCCTGACAGCAGCTTCCAACCAGAAAGAGCTAGGTTGTCCGTATTCTGATTTACCTGTTGAAGGCATGCTATCAGCTGGTTCTACGTGGAAAGCTCACCTTTCCTGCCACTACCCCCAACCCCAGGCCCCTTTTACTCCTATTCACTTTCAGGTGTCAACTTGAAGCTTATCCTTGACCTCGGCCCATCCCAAGCTAGTATATCAGCTTGCTCCCACTTTTCATACTTAGTCGAATTTGGCTTATTTGTGTATCTGCACTATTAAAACCTTGAAGACATTAAACTAGGTCATGTGTTTTTACCATGTAGCACAGTGCCTGGATCATAGTACTTGCTCAATGAACTTTTTTTTTAAAGATTGTATTTATTTATTCATGAGAGACACAGAGAGGCAAAGACATAGGCAGAGGGAGAAGCAGAGGCTCCCTGTGGGGAACCCACTGAGGAACTCGATCCCAGGACTCCAGGATCATGCCCTGAGCCGAAGGCCAACATTCAACCACTGAGCCACCCAGGAGTCAATGAACATTTTTGATGGAATGAAAGAAGGAACAGAAGCCCTCCACCACTCTCCTCCAGATGTCTGTTGCTCTGTTCTCTGGAAGGCCTGCTTTGGCCCTGGTCTGTTCCTGTCACACATAGCTGCCTGAAGAACACTGACTTCATAGATACATGGGTGCCAAGGTGGGCTCAGCTCCTCTGCTGTCCTGGGCCACCAACAGAGCTGAGTCTCAGTAGCTGCCATATGACGTGAGAGACAGCCACCACCATCACCAGCCAGATGCAGCCCCATAACCTATGTGACACATCCCTCCAAATCTCCAAGACCTGCCATCCGCTCATCCTCTCTGCCTGGGTGAGCAAAGCCACAGACCAGGGTATCGGATGACCTCTAAAAGGACTCTCCTTTCACTAATATGGCCTGGCTAGTTTTCTCCAAATTATAGTCACGTTTCTGATGGCAGTCGAAGCCATTGACAAAGGTGTCCAAAGCTGGAAAGACCCCATGCACTGCAAGAGCAAGCATTTTGTTTCCAGCTCCATGTGCCAGCATGGTGCAGAGAGCTGAGTTCCAGACTCACACTGCCGAAGGTGGACCCTGGTGCCCCACTGGCTAGCAGGATGGCCTTCAGAAAGTCACATGGGCTTTGTAACCCTCTCATTTTTCTAGAAGACAGAACAGTACCTACTCCTAGGACTGTTGTGAGGGCTACATGAGACCGTTGATGGGAAAGAGCTTTGAATGGACTTGATCCTCAAATAAATGATAGCTACTATTACTTGCACATAAAAGAGAGGCAAGATGGGACATCCCTGGTGGGACATTTCTTGTTCTCTATTTTTTTTTAATTTTTTTATTTATTTATGATAGTTACAGAGAGAGAGAGAGGCAGAGACACAGGCAGAGGGAGAAGCAGGCTCCATGCACCAGGAGCCCGATGTGGGATTCGATCCCGGGTCTCCAGGATCGCGCCCTGGGCCAAAGGCAGGCGCCAAACCGCTGCGCCACCCAGGGATCCCCATTTCTTGTTCTCTAACTCTCTTCCTTGACTTACTCTTCCTCCCACAAGGTGCTCCCCAGAAGCCTCTCCTCTAGAGGGATAGCCTTCCCCTCCCATAGGACAATTCCAGACTCAGCCCATCCTCCTCTTCATGGCTACCAGTCCCTCAGACGACTGTCAGTGAGGGGCATGCCCTCAGTGCTCTGCTGGGAACCATGGGCAGGGCTCCTGGTGGGTCAGGGAGGGATAGTGAGCTGACGAGGGGTGCTGCAACTCCAGCTTTTGTCCCCCCAGCAAATGCTGCTGGCTGTTTTTCCCTGAATGACCTAAAGGCAAACACCCCTTGGTATAGCAACAATTAATTTCCTTCCAAAGCCCACAGCCTGAGATACGAAAGGAGTGCATATTCTTCCCACAAACGCAACTTTGACCCTACTCTTTGGGAAGTAATTACCTTGGCCTCATTATGTTAAAGGACCATTCCTTTAGCATAATAAACCTAAAATAAAACATAAAAACCTGGTCTGGATTTTATTCCAAAACATCTCCCATTAACTGAAAAGGCTCCTGCTCCAATCGGGAGCCTAATGGCACAGTCTCCTCAGTGTAAATTCTCTGATCCCCAAATTTCTCTTTTAATAATAGCTGTATTTCTTTCTGCTTACCCCACTATCCACTTCCATCCCCCTATGTCAAAGTGCTGGCCCCCTGTCCAAACTCCCACTCACTGTAGTTTCCAGCCTGAAGGGCACCTCTTGTCTCAGCTCACTGCAGAGATGACTAACACATCCTAACCCAAAGATGAATCACTCAGGTTACCAGCTCCAAACAATTTTCTTACAGACCCTGTGACCTTCTCTAACACCCACTCTCCTCCAGAACTGTGGTTCTCAATTTTGCCCCTGTCTGCCCACCCTGTATGCACCTGTTCTCACATTCCCAGCACCAGGGCATCCCTGGATTATTTCCTTTGATGCTGTGGGACATTAACAAGACAGTCCTGAAGTTATGTTAAAGCTCCAGTTCAGACTCTAACTCCAAATCCTCCCACAGCTGAACAGTACTCCCCCACATCCCACTGAGATCCTTATTCTCAGTTTATTGTATTCCAGGGCTACCAGCTCTAAAATTACTTAAACATACCGTAACACAAAAATAATTCCTTCCAGGGGAAGAGAAAGCTCACTCCTAACCTCTAAGTCTCCAAGAGACCAATGAGAGTTAATTCCACCTGAATCCCAAGCTACACACTCCCGGAGGCCACCAATAACCAGGCACTCATAATGGGTGCTCTGGTTCATCCCACCCCACCCTTTGCCCCAATTTTTGAATTCTGCTCAGCAACCAGAGCCATTAAACCCAGAAACTAATTTGTAAGGAACACAATGAGAAGAGTAATAGTCTCTCAGTAGGGTTCCAATGGAAGGTCCCTCCTGGACTGGCTCTGTAAAGAACAGAGCTGAAATACCTATTAACATTCAACCCCCACCCCCTACCCCAGTGGAATGGAAGCTGACCCACTGCAAAATGGAAATGTGCCCCAGACCTCAGGAGCCAGCACTTGGGTTCACATTTATTTATCCTGCAAATGGAGGCAGCCCTCGTGTGCCTGCTCCCGCAGCTCTAGGCCAGCCTGCAGAGCTGTCCCCAGGACACGTGCCTGGATTTGCTTTGGAGCAGTGCTATTTGGAAAAAGAGAAAAAGAAAGTGAAGAAAGTGGGAGAAGTGGGAAGGTGAGAAAGAGCCCAAAAGGCTGAAGAGAGAGTCAGCGGATGGGCGGGCAGAGAGAGCAGACTGATAATGTTAGCAGGGGTCCTGCACAGACAGCCAACCTTGCTGGACGGAAATACTGATGTGGTATTCTTTTCTTCACAGATGGAAGCCAGAGACTCAGAGATGGGTAGAGATTCACCTTGAGTCATCCCTGAGTCATAGGCAGCAGGCAGAAATAGATCTTATGACCCACTGTTCCTTGTCACAGATATCTTGTAGCATCTTTAAACCCGGACTCCTGAGTGGCGATGGATTCTGGTGCTCTTTGCCACCAGGTTGGTTCATTTGATGAGATATCTATCCTTTTCCATTCCAAAGGCAAGTGATTTAAAGTCAGAGAGGACCAGGATCTATTGTCTGTCAAGTATCCTTCAACAAAAGGAAAGAAGAAAAGAAAGAGGAAGGCAAGGCAAGGCAAGGCAAGGCAAGGAAGTAAAAAAGGCATGCCAGGATCTTCAAACAACATCCCTAGCCAAGGCTAGCTCTCTCTGCACATCAAGTATACGTGTCTACCATCATCAGCAAGGTGCCACTCGTTTGTTTTCTGTTTCTCCTTTGCCACCACTGACTCCTCACTTCCATACACCACACATACCTAGTCCATCTAGGACTTCTAGGTCTCACTGGAGGCCCATGCCTTCCAGAAAGTCTTCCTCATCAGAACCCAATCTTGATCTTTCTCTTCCTTGTATTCCCTCAGGGCTGTGATGATGTGGATTTCCTACTCAACAGCCAGGATCCCTCGTGTGCCTCTGTCATCAGAACTCTGCTTTAGTTCCCATATTCACCCTCCCCCTGTGCTCAAGGAAGGTGCTCCTTCCCCAGCTCATTTATGCTTTGAATTTGTCATGTGAAGATGTTATTGTTTTATTGTTTTTAAAATGTAGGTTTATTATTTTTCAGGCATAGTGAGGCCAATAGATCAGGAGACAACTACCATGGAAAAGAGTCTGTTTCTCACAGCTCTCAGAGAACCAAGGGTGCCTTGCTGTGTGGGTCAGTCCAGAGGGAGAGGGAACAGGAGAAGATGTGGGCAAGATTCTTTATTGCAGTTTTCTGTGGTATAGAACAGGTGAGGTAGGACAAACAGGCTTGGGATTGACTAGTTAGAATAATTTCGGTGGACTCCGAGGCTTAGGGGAAGTTCCTACTGCCTGGGCAGGTAGATGATGGCCCAGACAGTGAAAGTCTGATAAAAGAAGTGGTTGAGGTGTGGGATCTGGATTGGTTGGTTCACATGTGAAAGGCACAGGCCAGTGGTTTACTATCTCCAGAAATTAGCTAGCCCTAGGAGGAGCATCTTCTCCAGGGTCAGCAAGGGTTGGAGCGTTCAAAGCATCAGAAATACAGAAAATAGGAAGGTATGACTAATATATGTGCCCTTGGAGCTGCTGCAGCCATTTTGTGACCATAGGAAAAAGCCAACAGGATTCCCAAGGAGCCACTTCAGGCCCCCTGAACTGGTTAAATGACGAGTTAAACAACTTTCAATTGCCTCACTCTGATGTTCTCATTATATGAGACAAACCCCATACTGCTTCTGCCACTTTTATTCAGCTGTGATGTTACTTGCAGCTGAAAGCACCCTCACTGGTATGACATTTAAGTCCTGCTTTACTCTAACAATAAAAATTCTAACATCAGCTTGTTTTGTTACACTTTTTAAAGAATGAGCTGCTTGAAATAACACCATTCCCTGGCTGCAGAAACCATAGATGACGTTGTAATAACCCACCACATCTGTTTAGAGTTTTTATACCTTGCCTCCTTGGAGTCAAACAGAAAGTGAAAAACAAGGGCTCTGAATCTAGCTGGAGAAGGACATAGGTTCTGATTCCAGGTAGGTGTGGTGGTTGGACAGGGAGATGGGATTAGGAAGGGGTGAAGGTAGTGAAGTTCAGTTGGCACTTGGTTGTAGGACCTAATGAGTATAGCGGGGGAATATGAGCTTGGAAGAGAGAAGCCAAGCTTTCTAGACTGGGCATGGCTGCTGTGCAAATACATGCCCTATGTCAGAACACATCACCTTCCAGGCTTCAGCTGGCTCACTCTCCGAGTGAAGGAGTTGGACAAAGTTGTTTCATGATTTTAAGTATGAATAGATTGTCTCAACTCCCCTTCCATCCAAATGCCAACCACATACAATCAAATTGTTCATTAGAGGCAAATACCATTACATGCATTGGAAGAACTGGTTGTAAGTGGTTCTGTTTGGCAGGGCCTGCTCCCAAGATGAAATAACTTCTCAGTGATATTATTAATACTACTGTTATGGACTGAACCTTGTCCCTGTCCCCAACCCCTATGCCTCAGAATGTGGCCTTAGTTGGAAATAAGGTCCTTGCAGATGTAACTAGTTAAGGCAGGATCATGCTGGAGAAGAGTGAGCCCTTAGTCCAGTGACCGGTCTTCTTCTCCTCCTCCTCCTTCTTCTTTTTAAAGATTGGTTGATTGATTAATTTGATAGAGAGAATGTGTATATGAGTGGGGGGAGGGGGAGAGAGAGAGAGAGAAAGAATCCCAAGCAGACTCCGAGCTCTATCTCATGACCCTGACATCATGACCTGAGCCAAGATCAAGAGTCAGATGCTTAACCAACTGAGCCACTCAGGCTCCCCCAAGGACTAGTGTTCTTATAAGAAGAGAAGACAGAGATACACAGAGGGAACACCATGTGAAGACACAGAGACACACAGGAAGAAGACGGCCATGTGGCAACAGAGGCAGATACTTCTACAAGCCAAGGAATGCCAAGGATTTCCCGCAGACATTAGAAGCTGGAGGAGCCAAGGAAGGATTCTCCCCTATGGGTGTCAAAAGGGAGCATAACCCTGATGATAGCTTGATTTCAGACTTCTTGGCCTCCAGAACCATGAGACAATAAATTTCTGTTGTTTGAAGCCATCCAGTTGGTGGTGCTTTGTTATGGCAGCCCTAAGAAGACAATACAGCTATTGCTAATATGTGTCAGATGCTTACCATGTGCCAATAGCCATACTAAGTCCTCTAGTGCAGAATTTCTGTTAATTGTCAGAACTTTATGGAGTTGGTGCTATGTTTATCTGTGTTTCATAGGTGGAGAATATAAGATTTTAGGAGTCAAGCATGTGCCCACAATCATCTGGTAAGTAGTAGAGTTGGAGCTTTGAGGTATAGGACTCTTTGTTGTGAGGGTCTTAAGTATTGTGGGGATTTTATATATTCAGGTCCTCTTGGGGATATCATTCTTTCTATACTACTTGAGTTGTTTTGCCTGTTTGATGTGTTTGCCCAACCAAGCTATTTAATAAATTACCTCAAATGTAATATGTCCAAAATGGTGTGCATCATTTTCCCTCCAAGTTTCTTCAGTTTCCCACTACAACATCTCCTACCTCCTTCTCCCCAGCCTCAGTTGGTGGCCCTGTGCTTTTGCTCAGGCCCAAATCCCAAGAGTCTTCCTCCATTCCTGTACCCATCCCCAACACTGGAACCTCCAGCAAGTCCTCCAGCCCCCCAGGCTGCATGTCAAATCTACTCATGTCTCACTGGCCCAACCATCACCACCCCTGTCTTAGCCACCAATACCCCTCCTCTGAGCTAACTGCTGTAGCATAACTAGTGTCCCTACCAATAACTCCCTCTCCTGCTCTCCTGGAACCCAAGGTGTCCAGAGCGGCCTTCCACACCTCAAAACACTGCATATCATATTCCTCTCCTGCTTAACACCCTTCAAAGTTTTCTCATTATACCTAGAATAACACCTGATTCTGTCTGGGGTCTACAAGGCTCAGGTGAGCTGGCCTCTGCCCCTCTATAGCCTCTCTGTCTGTCACTCTCTAGCTATGCTGCTCGTTTTTGTGGTCCTCAAATGTCCCTCAGCTCTGCATTGTTTTCTTCACCTAAAATGTTCTCCCCTGAGCTTCAATTGGTTCTCTCCTCATCATCATTATTCAGGCCTTAGGGGCCACCATATTTAAAATTGTCCCTTTCTCCAAGCTCGCTTCATCCCACTACCCTGTTCTATTTTCTTTATTCTCTAAAAATTTATATATATATATATATTTTAAAGATTTTATCTATTTATTTGAGAGAGAGAGCACACAGGAGTGTGGTGAGGGCCAGAAGGAAAAGCAGATTCTCCACTGAGCAGGGAACCCATGTGGGGCTCAACCCTGGGACCCCGGGATCATGACCTGAGCGAAAGGCAGATGCTTAACCGACTGAGCCACCTAGGTGCCCCTATATATTTATTTTCTATTAAGTTACTTCCCTGCTTATTTTTTGTCTCTTTCCATCAGAATTTAAACTCCATGGCAGTGGGACCTCACCTACTCCAGTTCACCACTTTGTTCCAACACCTAGACTAGCGTCTGGCACATAACATGTGCTTCATAATTGCCTTGATACCTAAGTGACACGTTAAGTCCTCAAAGTGGGATCTGTGCTTTGGGTGACCTTCTCAGGTCACTCACTGCCCCTGGTTCAGTGCTCTGGTCCAAACAGTGTTCACCAAATGTTTGCTGGGTGAATGACCAGAGAAACTTTTCTTCTAGAATTTCTGATCTTCTTAAATATAGAGTTTTCTGGGTGGGTCCCAGAATTTCATTGAATTCAGAAATCTACCCCACGATGTGCATAGATGAGATTCAGAAAGTTTTTCCTCAATTTTTTCTCTACAGGAAATCTGTTCAGTGAGACAGATTCATCCTCCACACACATGTAGGTTTGACCTGTTTCAAATTTGGGACCTTGCTGTCCTCACTAAGCTCTCATTTGTAAATATTTTCTGGATTTTTAATTACTTCCAACACAGAGAACACATTTGGATCCCCTTGCCAGTCATTCTGAATCTCTTATCACTCCAAATTGCTTGGGAAAATGAGTTTTTGTGCAATAGGGGACAGAGAAGAAAACTAAGAACTTTTTTTTAATTAAGTCCACATTTGGTGCCCTTCTAAGAACCACTGCATCTACTCATAATAAATAAAAGTGGACTTGCATTTCTTGGCAAGTGATTTCTCCATTCCCCTTAGTACTTTGTTTTTGCTGGCCCATTGATTTTTAAACCCCCCCAAGAACTGTTCTTAACTCCAAATCTGCTGGTGGGGTGCCGGGGTGGGGGACAGTGGTTACCCAGGTCCAGTTGCTAGAACTGTTGCAGCAGGTTTCTGGAGACCCTTGAAAAGTCTGCAGGAAGCAGAGTCAGATGAAAGGAAACTCCTTTAGATGATGAGTCCTATGCAGTTACTGAACAGAGGATCTAGACCTGATTCCCAAGTGTCCTACTTTTTTGCCATGTAACCTTGGGAAGGTTAATTACCCTCTCTGAGCCTCAATTTGCTCATCTCGAGAAAGGGGGTAGTGGTAACAACATGTGTTGGAGATGTGAGTGTACCATATTGCCCAGGACATAAAGTCTCCAATACAGCTCTTTGTGTCTTGTCCCTGCCCTACTTTGCCACCATATTCATTCATTCCCACTCTGACTTAACTATTCCAGCCAGGAAAGAGAAGAAGGAAAGATTTATTTTTTTTTTAAAGATTTTATTAATTTATCCATGAGAGACACACAGAGAGAGGCAGAGACACAGGCAGAGGGAGAAGCAGGCTCCCCATGGGGAGCCTGATATGAGACTCGATTCCAGGTCCCCAGGACCATGACCTGAGCCAAAAGCAGATGCTCAACCACTGGGCCACCCAAATGCCCAGGAGGAAAGATTTAAAGAAAGTTAAGCAAGCTTGGCATTAGCCTCTGAGAAGGAAGCAGCAGCATCTGCTTTATTATCTCTCAATGAAACTGTCCAAATTCCTCTTCCTACAGTAAAAGGTAGCAGGGAAACAATCTGGCTAAGTGATGTATTTTGGGTAAGGTGCTTTGGGTTGCAGATAACCAAAACCCATTTGAACTAGCTTAAATAAAATAGAAAAATGGATCACATGGATATGAGAGTATCTCACAGAACCCAAGATCAGGGAGAGACTATGGGTCTCAGGAGAGTCTGAACCAGAAGCTGGAAAACCCACAGAGACCAAATCAGCCATTTTCTGGTTTTATTTTACTTTAAGATCACGTAGACCATCATCCCTGCTTCTCTCTATTCCATTCTTTTCTCTACCTGATAGTCATCATCTGACTCGCAAGTTTATAGGTTATCAGTTCAAGCCACATACAGGAGCTTACTGTCCTTGAATGACCGCTTCAGGCTCCCGGGAGAAGGAGTCCAATTGGCTCAACCTGAGTCAAGCACCAGTCCTGGGTCATTCCAATCCCGGCCAAGTGAACACACACCAACACATCCCAATGAGTGGACAGGGCGAGACTAGAAGGATTCTCAGACAAAGGGCCCCCAAGGGACAGGAAGCAATTCCCAAAACCGTCCACACCATATTATCACCCTGCATGGACAGAAAGCCACTCTTTCACTCCACCCACCAAGTTTTTAAAGATTACTATAATTTTACCATTTATTGCTTTGTTAGTAGCACTTTCTAATGAATCCTAAAACCATTTTTTCCAGAGTAGTTTTCTCTTCTTTGCAAATGTCTGAACAGGATGGGTCTCCAAGCCCGTAGCTCATGGTCACTTATTCTCAAATACTGGGAACTTAGGTAGCAGTCTTGGAACCATGTTAGTTAAGGCTAAGGAATAATAATGACCATAATAATAATAATAATGGGAGGCAGGTAGGTAAAGAAGAAGAAATAGATGTGGAAGAGAAGGAGCAAACATATATTGCACACTTAAAACTGCCAGGCATTGTAGTAAGTATTTTGGGGATTCAGTGGCCAATCCTTTCCTCAAGCAAATTAAAGACCCTGGGAGCTATTGCTTTATTACCCACCCACATTCAAGACTGCTGCTCACTCCTAGACACCCCTGAAAGTACTTGGTTTGATTCCACAAAATATTACTATTTTCATTTACACAAATAGCTTCCATTTATACCTAATCACCATGTAGCACAAAGATGATTGTATGTTGATTAACTTTGCTTTAAGATTAATTTCAACATTAAACTTCCCATTATTTTCAGGCTTCCTGGTTTATTGTTTCTACAGAACTGATTGTCTACTTAAACTTAAAAATAATTAGAGGGAATGTCATATCCTGGGATACTGGGCTATAATACAGATGGCACACAGGTCCTTCCCCAAGCAGCAGAGGATAGCTGGATATTCTAAAGAATCGATCTTAAGGTATCTGAATAGCTTTTGGAAAAGGAAAGAATATTAATGTCATGGAGAGATATAGTACTGTCTAATTGCATTTTTTAAGGAGTTAAGTAGAGAGGTAGACAGCAAAGATACTGCAGAAGAATACTGGTACTAAAGTCAAAAGCCTGCCTCCAACAATCACTAGCTACGATACAACAGGGAAGTGGGGCATGGGATTGGGTAGGGGAAAATTAACATTTGTTGAATGTTACTGTTATAAGTAATACTATGGCCAGATACATTAGTAAATAGTAATGACAATAATAGGGAAAAAACAGAAACAAGATGGCTTCTGTCTAGCTCTTTCTATGTGCCACACAATAGCATATTTAATCCTCGGAATAACCTTAAAGGATTGGTGCTATTATCACCTTCATTTTTCCAGAAGAGGAAACCAAAGCTCAGAGATGCTAAGTAAGTTGACAAAGACCAGGTTGATCATTCCTAGGCCATCTGGATTTGAATCCAGGTCTGCCAGGCATCAAAATTCAAGGTCTTTCCAGTTCTAGGTTATCTTCTTTTTTTTTTTTTTTTTCTAGGCTATCTTCTTAAGTGATCCCCAGTCTCCAAGAATCTCAGCTTCCTCATTTGTAAAGTTGAATAATAAATTTTACTTAAAACACTAGGTCTTATAGGAGGCCCCGTAGGATCACACACCTGAGAGCTCTTTGTAAAATGTTAGCAAGTGTTAATTTGTTAGAGACTTAGAAAGTTTACCTGTTTTCATTTTTTTAAAAATTAAGTAAACTTCTCTTCCTTCCTTCCTTCCTTCCTTCCTTCCTTCCTTCCTTCCTTCCTTCTTTCCTTCTCTTCATCCTTTTTTCCTTCCTTCCTTCTTTCCTTCCTTCCTCCCTCCCTCTCTTCCTTCCTTCTCACTTTTTCTGCCTGTCTCTCCTTCCATTCCTTCTGTCTGTCTCTTTTGTTCTTTCTCTGTTTTCTTTCCATCCTCTGCCCTCACCCCCACCCCTGTGTGTTTGGGGGAAGAAAAAAACAGGTCGCTCAGGACAGCATGCATTTTAATTAGTCATCTGTGATTCACTGGGAGATGGCTTTGTTACTCTGAAGACAGAAGGAGACCTGGAAATTTCTCACTTACACAGAGGTGGTTGCACACCTAGTGGGGGCCCAGGGCATAGTTGCTAAATGATGGATGAAACTGTTGCTCTACTTAGGATACTCACTGCATAGTTGTGAGCAATTTCCTTTTAGAGGACCATCGTCATGCTGAGTCTCAGGCACCAACCTGGAATTCTCTAGAGAAAACCTGCACATCTGCCCTTGATAGGGTATAGTGGATAAGGCATAGCATCTGTGATCAGAGATCTAGATCTGAGCCCCAATTGTGTGACATTTTAGCTGTGTGGGGAAGGTTAATTACCCTCTCTGAACCTCAATGTTCTCATCCCTAAAAAGTGGTACTAACCTGTATGAAAGATGTATTAGATGAAGTAATAGATACTTTGTAAACAGTGCTTATTAGTTTGTAATTATAATTATGTATTGTTTCAGCAATGGGGAGAAGACAAGATGAAAGGCAGTGGCCTGAGCCCCTGGAAACTCTTCCTCATGGGTAGGATCTACAGAGTGTTCACTTGGCTTCTTCTGGGAGGTTCACTTACAGTCCTTTATCATTTTCATTAATTAGAGAAAAGAGCACAGGTGTCACCTAGAACTTGCAGAGCAGACACCTGGACTTGAGACAGAGGCAGTGAGGCCAGGGAGCAAATGGGGTAAATCCAGAGCCAGGCCTCTGGAGACGGGGGCCAGTTCCCTGCAGGCAACGTGACAATGGCTCAGGGAAGTCAGAGAAGAAGGGAGTGGCAAGTGTCCATTAAATACAATTAGCAATCACACCACCACCCAGGCCTACAGGGGTTCCAACACCCCCCAGGCTGTTGCCTCCATGTGGTGTTCTCCTCCCTACCTCCACTCCCAGCAGCCCAGATGCTCCTTTTAATCTGATTTACAGGGATCCCTGGGTGGCGCAGCGGTTTGGCGCCCGCCTTTGGCCCTGGGCGCGATCCTGGAGACCCGGGATTGAATCCCACGTCGGGCTCCTGGTGCATGGAGCCTGCTTCTCTCTCTGCCTCTCTCTCTCTCTCTCTCTCTCTCTCCCTCCCTGTGTGTGACTATCATAAATAAATAAAAATTAAAAAAAATTTTAATCTGACTTACAGGAAGCAGGAATGCTGAGACAGCCAGTGAGGACTGCCCCGGGGAACCCATGGACCACCAGGCCAACTCGGAGTTCCTACATCCTTAGGTTCAGAAATGGCCACTTCCTTGCTGAGAAACCAGTGCAATCTTTGAGCACACACTGAACTTGGTGTTAGAAGACAGGGGACTCCATTCAGGTCCTGCCACAAAAATACTGTGTGGCTCTGGCAGGCTGCTTCATCTCTCTGAGCCTTAATATCCTTCTCAGCAAAATGGAGATGTTAACACTTGTCCTGACTGCCTCATCTTGCTGACATGAGGATTGAATTAAAGAACTAAAACAAAACAAAACCAAATCATGGGAACAAAAACAGTCCCTTTAAACGATTGTTTTTATGAGAACAAATAGGCTGGCTGTACACTTAGCAGCATGGCTGGGCCTTAAAAATATGGCCGGGCCTTAAAAACATGGCCCTGAATAGAAAATGCAAGAAACACAATGAGTTATATACCACAATACTGTTCACAGAAATTAAAAATACACATGTTCACAGGGGCACCTGGGAGGCTCAGTTGGTGAAGCGTCTGCCTTTAGCTCAGGTCATGATCTCAGAGCCCTGGGGTAGAGTCTCAGGGCAGGCTCCCTGCTCAGTGGGGAGCCTGCTTCTCCCTCTCCCTCTCTTCCTGCTCTTGCTGCTTGTGCTCATTCTCTCTTTCCCTCAAATAAATATATAAAATTTTTAAAAATTTTAAAAATGAAAATATACAAATACACATGCTCACAAAACAATTATACATGTCTTTCAAAGATCCAACTTTAAACACATGAGAATAGCAATAGCAAGAGGGAATGGGGACAAAAGGAAGGAACAGATGCCCAGAGTTCTGCATGGACCCGTGGTGACCGTGGGTGACGTGAGCTAAGGGGTGGGCCGATCCTCCCACATGCACCTGAACATTGGGGGGAGTAAAAGTGCATTGTTATGAAGCCACAGCTTTGTGAAGTAAGAGTATCGATAGCACTCTCTCCCATAACCCAATCTTCCATTTATTCATTCATTCTATTATCATTCCTTAGGCATCCACAGTTGGCCAAACTGTACCAATTACTAGGATTACAGAGCTTTAAAAAAAAATAGGTCCAAGGGAGTGACAGTGCTTAATGGAGGTGAGGACAAGGGAGCCCAGAGCAGGGACCCCACCCCCACCCTCCACCCAGCACCAGCGTGGGCCAAGAGAGGCAGGTAGGGGGAGGGAGGCTGGCTAAGGGGCATTTGAGTCCTTCTAAGGATGGGGCTGTGTTAATCTGGTGAATAAAATGAAGAGGAGACAGCAGGTGCAGGGGAAACAGCAAGGTCAGTGGCATGGAGGGTTAAAGGAACGAGTTGCTGGCTCCGGACAGCTGAACAAGGTGGGGCCCCGGAGAGCCAAGGCCACGGGGGCAAGCAGGCCAGTCCCCCTCTGAAGGGCCTTGGAGACCCAGCTGGGGAGTTTGGATCGGGTCTCTATGCAGGGGAGCTGATGTGGCTTCACACAGGAGAGCATCACACCCAGGTGTTCATTTTTGGTGACCACCCAAGACACATGCATAGACTGGGCCCCAGGAGGGAAGCCTGAAGGTGGGGAGACCATTCGGGGGGCTGTGGGGACCCCAGGGGACGGGGCTAAGGCAGTGGCTGTGGTGATGGAGAGGAGAGATCAAGGTAGTGGGACAGGAAGAGGAAGAACTCAGGAGTAAGCTGACTGGTATCTGGCTGGACATGGGCATAGACGGGGTTTGAGAGAGAGTCAGGGAGGATGTTACAGCCTCCAGTGGGAAAGCAAGGTAGCCATCAAGCCATTTTCCAGGACAGGATAACCAGGAGGATGGACAGGCTTGGGCAAGACAATGGAGCCCGCCGGGGGAGGATTGAGTTCAGCACATGCAGCAGGTGGTTGTACATGCAGGTGCTCAAGGAGGGAGAGGACCCTGGCTGGGAAACAGGTGCATCTGGTCACACCTGCAATAGAAAGCCACTGGGGGAGCTGCCACACTAGGAAGGGGAGGGGGTCCGGGGGGTGGGGGGAAAGGCAGCCTAGACCGGACCATTCGTTTAGGGGGTGGAAGGAATTGGAAGGTGCAGAGGACAAAAGCAGGAGCCCGGAGAAGACAGGAGGAGTAAGCAAGTCCTGGAGATCAAGGAGCAGGGGGGTTTGGAGCAGGAGGAGGCAGGAGGGTCGGCAGGTGATGCAACCAGGCCAAGTCACATCAAGACTGAATCAAGCCCAGCAACCCAAAGGCTGCTGGTGACTGACAACAGGAAGGAGGTCCACTCTGCAGCACATGGGGACACAGACACAATGTAGGTGTGCCAGTCATGGAAAAGGCTTCCCTTCTGGCTGGGAAGGTCAGGAAGGGGACAGAACTGTGGCTAGAGGAAATCCAGGAAGGCACTTCTCAAGGATGAGAACAGCTGGAGTGTCTACAGGAGGGAAGGATGCGGGCGAGAGGAAGAGACTGCAGATCTAGGAGGGAAAAGTTATGGACCCTGGAGTAGGGATGGGAGGCAGGGCACAGCTGAAAGGGTTCACATGGATTGGAGACGGCCTCCCCCCACCCAGATGCAGCGGCTTTGCCAGTTCTCCCTACCGGTAAACCAAGGCTGGCATCTGTTACTGAGATTACTGCAGAGTTTGTTCCGTCTCATCCTTTCCTCATTTCCTTCCAATAAGGGCAAGAACTCAGAGGTGGCTGAGAAGCAGGAGGGAGGGCCAGGGGCCTGGGGCCAGGCGAAGTGGGAACCAGGACAAAGGACTCCAGCCCGTCACCGACATAAATGCCTGCATGCCCCAGTCTTCATCGCGAGGCGTCTGCTGACCATGGGCGAGTTGAGATCCTTGCTAAGTTATGGGGACACCAGCCTGGCTTCTTTATGGTTCAAACCCATCCCCACTTACCCTGCCTCCCAACTCTGGAACCAACTCTCAATTTTTTTGTTTTACCCCTGCTCCTTTGGCTCTGTTGTTCTTTCATTTCTGCCCCCGTGATTCCTGGCTCCCCATCAAGAGTTTTGTCTTGTATCCAATACACTCCAGCTTTTGTCTCTCGTGGGTAAAGGGATTTGAGGTGGTTAACAAAGATATATTGATGATAACAAGATATTTTTTAAAGGAGATCACAAATAAGCACAAAAAACAAAGTTAGAAGAAGTAGGATAAATCCAAGAGTGAGATGAAGAATGCCAAAAATACATTCCATCGGTTTTTGTACACTTGATTTTAAATGGCCATAGACTGCGTTCTGAGCTTCTTGGCAAATATATGTAAAGAGGAAACATGAAGTATGCAATTCGCTGTGCTTCTAAATAAAAACAAATGTATTAAAATACAGAAGAATTCAGAATAAAAGAAAAAAATGGACTTCCAGCATGAGAATGAAAGAAAATCCCAGGGTATTAGCTATGCAGCAAGCCCGGAGAGTACCAGAACATTCCGGGAGCTGTCTCCAAACAGCCATCTCCATGGGAGGAAATGATGGAATACCTGATATGTTTGAAAGTATTGAAGAGTTTAGACAACTAGGGGCAGGTTCAGCATGCAATAATGATAAATTCACAGAAACTAAGCATAACGACAGGGCAATAATTATACCCAGTATTTTTTTTTAAGCACAAGAAAGTAAGACTCATAACTCTGCTATGAATAGGATTTATGTGCTCTTACTAATGTAGTCATCAAACATCAATATAAATGTTGATCAAACTGATGCCATATAATATATTAAGAGGAGAAGAAAGTGACTGTGAGAGATGTTTTTTGTTTTAATCTGCTACGTTTTGAGGTAATTTGTAGTTCTCGCTATAAAAATGAAAAGGTGGGAATAATTATCAATAAATAATGCCTAAAACAGAAAAATCAGGAAGAAGTGGGATAAGCTTGTTATTTAGAGATATGAAAGTGAGTACCCAAAAAAGGAGCTTATGTAAGTCAGGCCTAGAGGGTCTGAGGGTCTGCTTCCAAGAAGGCTCCCTCATGCAGCTGGTCCATTGTTGCTGGCTGTAGGCAGGAGGCTTCCTTCCCTTCCTCACCACGGGGACCCCTCCACAGGGCTTCCTGCATGTCCTTACAACATGGTAGCCAATGTTTCCCACAGCAGGCAGTATAGGAAGGAACATGGTGGAAGCCACAGTATCTTTTATGACCTAGGTTTGGAAGTCACACTCTACCCTTCCAGGTATATCCTCTTGGCTACCCAGGTCAGCCCTATTCACTGTGACCACACAAAACATGAGTCACCAAAAGGCAAGGATCACTGGAGGCTGCCACATGAGTGTTCACAAAATAGGAACTAGCTAATAAAGTGAACCTCACCCTTAACATGCTTCTAAGGACATCATTGTTACGCCAGTGGTGTAACAGCAGAGAACAGCTTCTCTGTAACAGCAGCTTCTCTGTAACAGCAGAGAAGCCGTTTCAAAAAGCTAGCCAACCAGAGACCAAGGTCACATGTCCAGGCATTCAGCTCTCTGAAGATCTCTGAAGGTCTGATTTACCCACGGATAAGATTTAGGGATTCTAGAGGGATGGTGGGAATGCATGTCTTTTGCCTCCATTAATGCTAATTTTTGCCACTGAGCATCTGCTAAATGTTGAGCTGCAGGGAGCTCACTGTTATGCCAGCTGACAAGTACACATAGTTCAGCTCTGCCCTGTTACCAATTGAGGGCAGATCCACGTTCTTTATTTAATAGGCTGAGCTGGAGATGGGTTGTCACCCACGTGTGAAAGCTCAGGAGGCTGGCTGGGACACACACATGGCTGGAAGGAGAGCATCTTGCATGGAATGCCTGTCCTACATGCAGATGGCCTTGGCATTTAGGACATTCCAACTTTAGATCCATACCCCCTCCTCCTTGTCCAGGGGCAGAAGACTATTCATTCTGTATTTTAAAGTTCTATCAAACTTCCAAAGAGCAGCTCAAAAGCTCCCTGTCCATCAAACCTCCTTACTCCCTCCATACCTGCTCAGGACTGCCTCAGTAGCCTCCATCCCTCCTCCAGACCAGTGTCCTACTTTCCAGGCCCTTTTGTGCTCCCCTAGCCAACCTTCCTGACCCACACCTCCTGACACAGGGACCTGACCAAGACTGCAGAGGAAAAGGGAGTGCAGAGTGTGATGAACAAGGTGCACGGAGCCCCACCGAACTCTGCCATCCTATTCAGATATAAGACTCAGCTCATTCAGGTACCACTCGTTCAGCGTGTACCTTCCCAGGCCTCAGGTCCCTTCACAAGAAGCTCTTGTCATTTTTGCTTCTGCAATGTGAGCCCTTAGAACACAATGATCCTGGGAACACAGAGATGCCTACAAAGGATATCCACGGTATTTGGTGTTTGTTCAGGCATATTTTTCCCCCTGAGGAAAAGACTACAGTTTTCATCGGATTCTCAAGACCCAGAGAAGTTAAGAATCCTTGTCAGAGGACACAAATCAGGGCCTGCAGGCCAGATGTGGCCCTCTGAGGTTATTGGTTTGGACGGCACAGTGTTTGGGGGCTTTTGGCAACATTTAAAGGTCAGAGGATTTTACACAAAAATACTGATTTCTAGTTGTTGATTTTTTTTTTTAATTATTATTGGGAAATGAGGCAACCCTGAGCCCACATTCCCTGGGGGCAAGAACTGGCTAGATCAGGACAGCCGCTGCCCTTCAGATGGGGTGTGGGCTCCTCGCAGTCTCCAACAGACTGGTTTCTTCTCGATGAGCCTGCCTTCTTGACCCTGGCCAGGCCCTCTGTGTCAGAGCTTCAAAAGCGGGTCGTGTGGCCCTCCCAGCGGCGTGTTCTCACGGGGTGCAGGGGTGCAGGCCGGGCTCTCCGCGCGCCTGTGGTCGACGCCCTCACCGGGCACCTCGCTGCCATCTGGGACGCACCTGGCGCACCCCCGGGCGGAGCTGCGGTCCTCACCTGCAGAGGGACCACCGAGCCGCCCTCCCGCCTGGCCCCGCCCCCCAGCCCTGATTGGCGGAGGGGCTGCTGGAGCCCTGGCCGGCCCCGCCCTCCCCGCCGCCCCGGGCCGCGCGTCTGGCTCTGGGTGCTCAGGCCTCCTGCGGCGGGCGCCTTGGCGAAGGACCGCGGTTTGCTCCCGGTGTGACAGCTTTAGCAGGTAATAAGGCAAGGCTTCGTCCTCATTGGCGCACCTGGGGGGCTCAGCGGTTGGGCGTCTGCCTTGGGCTCAGGGCGTGACCCCGGAGTCCTGAGATGGAGTCCCACATCGGGATCCCTGCAGGGACCCTGCTTCTCTCTCTGCCTCTCTGTGTGTCTCTCCTGAATAAAAATAAATAAAAACAAAACCACCTTGTCCTCCATCGGTCTACGCGCTGCCTTTTTTTCTCTTTGTAGTCGGGGATCCACATTGCCCTTCACTTACCAGCTGTGTGACCTTAGGCAAATCAGTTCATCTCTCTTCTGCCTCAGTTTCCTGTCTGTGGAAAGAGGATAAGACTAGTGTCACCCTCAGTGAGTTGTCATGAAGAAGACATGTGATAATCCAGTTTGTAACGTTTATCTGGCCTAATATCCAGAATATAATAACTCAATAACTGTAACCTATTATAATTTCCAATCTCAGTGTTGTAAAAGTTAAACCAAACTAACTGGGAAGAAACCTCCCAGCCTTCCCTCTTAGATATCTCTTTATTCTCACAGGATTAGGACGCTCTGAGCACTTCTGACAACAGATGGTGTGGGGGGGAGCATTCCCCAACCAAGCAATTCTTTGTGACACCAGTGGGATGGCCTCCAATTCAACTCAGTTCTGATGTTATCTACCTGGGGATAGCATCCCATCCCGTAGGTTAGGGCTCAGTCCCACAAGAGTGCCTGACCCCACTCCAGATGCCAGGTTGTCACCAGTGCTTCTGACAAATCAGCTACAAATCAGAGGCTTCTATGACCACCTCCTCCAGTTTAATTAAACCCCTCCCTGGGTTTAATTTAATTCAGGAAAGCAGTTACTGTTTACAGGTGTCATATAAAAGGATATGATAAGGATACAGATGGGCATTCACATGGAAGAGTTGCATAGGCAAGGTCTGGGAGGATGGCACAGGAGTGCCATCAGCCTTCCGTCCTCATGGAGTTGGGGTGCATTACCCTCTTGGTACATCAATGTGTTCACCAACCTGGAAGCTTTCTGACAGAAGCCCACGCTACTGGTATTTTATGAAGACTTCCTTACATAGACATGATCAATTATTAACTCCATTTCTAGCGCCTCTCCTCTCTCTAAAAAATGGGGGTTGAGGCTGAAAATGCCAACCTTCTAATCATGACTTAGTCTTTCTGGGGACCACCCCCCCCATCCTGGAGCTACCCAAGAGGTTACCCAGAATTACCTCCTTAAGACAAAAGATGCATCTAGTGTTCTTATCATTTAGGAATTTATAAGGGTTCAGGAGCCCTGTATCAGGAACTGGGGTCAAAGCCCAATATCTGGATTTTTCTATTATCTCACACAAACCAAAAACAAGGAAATCAATAACAAATAGAGAAACACTGATTTTCTCTGGTTGGAGCTCTTCCCTTCCTCCCTTCTCTGGCCTCGGAAGTGGCTCCAGGAATCCCCCAGGAGTCCACCAGACATAGTTTAAAACCACTGTCCTAGCCCACCACTGACCCAGTGCTGGAGCCAGACATGTCCTGAGAATCGTACTTGAT
The DNA here is from genome assembly GCF_048164855.1 of Canis lupus baileyi. Classification (NCBI taxonomy): domain Eukaryota; kingdom Metazoa; phylum Chordata; class Mammalia; order Carnivora; family Canidae; genus Canis; species Canis lupus. Next base: position 13,186,464 of record NC_132849.1, read on the forward strand.
CCTTCTCTGTCCCCTTACCCCATACCCAGCAATTCCAGGTCCTCTGAGAAACTCCTAGATTTCTCTCCATCTCTCCCTTTTCTCAACCCCACTGCTATTGCCCTTAGCTTCATGAGTTTTTTCTTTCATCCATAAGTTCCATAATTCACTCATTTAGCCAATATCTACTGATACTTACCATGTGCCGGGCACTGAGGAGATACTTCAGGGACAGCGGTGAGCAATGTTGCTCTCAAGGAATTTCCTTGCCCTCAAAGAACTTCCATTCTACTGGAAGGAGACAGAAAATAGATAAGCAAAAGATACAGTATGGTGGATGGAAAAGATAAATCAGAGGAGTGGAGGGTAGAAGGACTATTTCAAATAAAATGACTCACAAGGTTTCCTGGAAAATAAAATTTTAAGCAAAGGCTTGAAAGAGGTAAGGGAGTGAACCATGTGAACATCTGGAGGAAAACCACTCCAGAGAAAAGAAAGAGAGGTGCAAAGGCCCTGAGGTCCGTGCGCCAGGCATGTTTAAGAAGCAGCTAGCAGGTCAATGTGGCTGGACCAGGAAAGCCCATGTGGGAGATGAGGTCACAGAAATAAGGGATCAACCTGTCAGGGCCTGGTTTGTGGGTCATTGTAATGGGTTTGGTCTTAGTACTCTGAGTACAGTGAGCAGCTTTAACTGAGACTCCCCCAAAGCCTCCTACGTGGCCTCCCTGACTCCAGCCTCCACCCTGCCTGCCCTACCTGTCAGCTTTCCACAACACATCATTCCCATTCTTAACACCTTCACTAGGTCTCCATTGTGGACAGAAAATGCCAGTTTCCTTGGTGAGGCTTTAAAAATTGAGTGATTTGAGCTTAGACCCTCCCATCTTTCTACAGTCATTATCCAAGGAGCACCCCCTGCCTGCAATAACACGAACAGATTCTACTTCATCCCCTGTGTGGGCTGCTGCCTCTGACCCTCTGATCCAGCTGCTCTCTCCAGATTTATTCTCTTTGCTTTCCACTCCTCTGGCTGCTCCAGCACTTCCCCGAACACCTGGCAGGGGGAGGAGAGCGCCCATGGTCCCCTGGAAGTACCATCTTGTGCTCATCTTCACTCCAGCGCTTTTCCCCACTGTCTTTTCACGGTCCACCCCTCCATCCCGCTACCCTGGAGAGGCTCTGGAGGTCGGACATGTCCCTTTCATCTCTGTATCTTCAGCATTTGGCCCAATTACTCGCACACAGCAACAGCTCATTTCAATTTTAGCTTAACAACAAATGATCTCTTTCCTGTGCCCTTCAAACCCAACCCATTAAGCTAGATCTCATCTTTCCCCTGCTCTTAAGCACCTCCTTGGATTTGATTTTGCGAGGAGTAAAAAGCACTGTGCGGCCTTTATTAATTATGTGTGTACGTGTGTTATAACCCTTCATGGGTTACAAACTGGCCGGGGTCATGGGAATTAGCTTTTGTAACCACACTTCAGCCTCATCCCCACACCACCTAGAACAATATCGCTTGTGGGGAGATTTTAAGCAAATTAAGAGTGCGTGGGCTTCACGATGGAACTTCTGGCCTCCTGGCCTGTCTGTTAAGCTTTTTTCCCCTTTTTTGGGAAATGGGGGTGGTGGTGATGGTGATGCCTATTTCAGAGCACTGTTGGAGGAGTTGAATGAGCCAGTTGGTTGGAGGGTTGTCATTGATTAAGGGCTTAACAGAGGCAGCGGTCATCATTAAAGTCACAGTGCTTTCTCACACTGTTAGAGGTCCAGTCCCCTTGAAAGGGGAGAATTTCTCGTAGGATCACCGAAAACACACATGCTAAAACAGTGACTCAGAATAAATTTTATTTTTATAAGTGGAATAAAAACTTGTGTAAAGTTTATCATGTTGAGGAGTCAAACTGAAGCAATTCTTGGAGACTGTGCAGAAGCTAAGAGTGTCCACAGTCCCTGGTCTGAGGAGCGTTTGTTTACTAAGTGGATGTGGGGCCCAGCCAAAGGCTGAGGAAGGCAGAGGCCACTTTCATGGCCAACAGTGTGGTTTCCTGTCTGGGGACATTCTTTGTGGTGGTCTGCAGAGACAGGGCCTTTTGTTCTTCCCACGGGGGGAGGGGGGCGGGTACCAGGGAGGGGGGCGCCAGAAGGCCAGCGGTTTGCTGGTTTGCCCCTGGTGACTCCAGCCTAGTGCGGGTCCAGCCTGTGGGTGTGAGCAACCTCCCACCACAGTGTGGAGCCAGCAGGGCCTTGCACAAGACTGAGGGGAAATGGACTGTGGGCTGAGGCAGAAAGAAGTGCAGAGAAAACGATGTAAGTGAGGAATTTTACGTCTCCAGCAGATGGAAAAATCGCAGAGGCAAGAGAGGGTCTCCCCAGCAGAGAAGAACCACCGCTATTAAAGGGAAAGAAGGACCCCTGTGCCCCCTCCATTCCACCAGGGACCCCACAGATTCTGAGGATCCTTGGGGTTCACTGCACAGCTGCTCTCTAAATGCCATTTCAACCCCATGCTGCCCAGAGCACCCTCTTCACCTCCCCTCTCCCCTAGGAGGATTCTGAGAGCCACACTGGCCAGACTCAGAAGTGGAAACATCTGGAGATTTCCCAACTTGCATTTCAAAGAGATCTCCAGGGCTCCCTCCCCACCAGCAGCACGTGGCAGCCGCCCCCGCCCCCACCCCCACTCAGGCCTCGGCCCCAGTAGTAAACACACCAACCGCTCACCCTGTCGTCCTCCCAAACACCTAAACAGAAGTCTACTTAGATCATGCTCAGGACAGCCACGGGCAGACGCGGTCTGTGAACACACACGGAGATCCTCTGCGTTCCGGATGACGCTGCAGAGGGCACGGGCAACAGCCTCACTGAAGCTCTGTTTTTTCACTGAAGACCCTTTGTAGAGGCGATCAAGCTTGGAATGCTATTCTCCACCTCCCGAGAGACTTTGGAAAGAGTACAGACATTCAGCCAAGCCTCCCACCCTAAAATGTTGGTGCACACAGTGCCCTTGTCTTACAGCAAGGGGCGGGGAGGAAGCAGCTCGGGCGGAGCTCCCCTCCCTGGGGTTGTCAGACCCCTGGGGCAGTGCCTGTGGAAGCAGAAACTGGACGAGGAGCTCTAGTCTAGTGGCCCAACTAGCTCTGCTCTAAGTCATTGCAATGGGCTGCAATCAGAACCTAAAAAGAAACTCAGCTGCATGTTAAGTAACTGGAATTTAAATAAAAATTGGGTGGGGGGAGGAAAGGAAAAGAAAGAAAAAAAATGAGAGAAAAAAAACTCGACTGTTGACCCACGGAGCCTAAGAACCCACACAGGGCTCCCTCCCTTGTTCTATTATTTCTTCTACCCCTCACCGGGCCTCCTTTCCTCCTCCCCAGCCCATACACTGCAACCATTTCCCAGAGAGAGTCTGGTGATGTGTGCCAAAGGCCTTACTAAGTCTGACTTCTAAGAATCTACCCCAGGAAAACAATCTGTTTCATTTTGTCTTAAATCTATTAAGTGTTCTCTTTGAAGTCTTGTTTGTAATAAATACAAATGACCCAACAGAAGAGATTTGAACACATGGTATTTCTGGACATTAGAACACCATAAAATCTTAGAAAAAAAAAAAGTATGGGGAAAAGTTCATGCTATGTGGAGAATTTTTTAAAAGCATCTTCCAAAACATTATTTCTCCAATGATCTAAAGAGAGAACAAAACCAAAAAAAGTATTCCCCCCGCAAAAGATATGGAAATGTGTGTGGTGGATATATGGATGATTTTTTCCCCTTCTTTGCACCTTTTAGATTTTCTACAATTAACACACATAATTTCTTAGCATACAAAAACAATAAATTGTCCACCTTTCTAAAAGACAGCCACATACTTTATCCAATACTCACACTTACAAACTTCTTATTGCTTTGCCTCCTGAGAAAAGCCAGAGGTGGAAAGGGCAGATGAACATAGGGCAGGTCATTGATCAATGAAAGAATCATTGGCAGGGCCAGCTAAATAATTGGCAGGGCCAAGTGCAAAATGAAAGCAAGGAGCTTCTTCAAAAATTAAGATTTTCGTGGGGCACCTGGGTGGCTCAGTCTACTAAGTGTCTGTCTTTGGCTCAGGTCGTGATCCTGAGGGATCAAGGTCCCATGTCAGGCTCCCTGCTCAGCAGGGACTCTGCTTTTCCCTCTCCCTCTACCCCCACCCATTCTCCCAACCTAATGCTCTCTTGCACATCTCTCAAATAAATAAGATCTTTAAAAAACAATTAAGATTTTCGACAGACAGCAACAGCAGAGCATTACACCAAGAGTGTGGGGCCCTCCTAAAAGGAGAGCCCTGTGCCTCTGCAGAGGTCATACATTCAGGAAGCCAGCCCTGGTCATGGGCCTGGAGCAGGACACCTGATGCAGTAGGTCAGAGCTTGCAGACCTGCACCATGTCTGGAGGAGTTGGCTGGACGTCCCACTACTCCCTCACCTGTTGCCCAATAGATTTTCATTCTTCATGAGTCCACTTTCCCAGCAATCAACCTCTGGAACAGTGGCATACTTTATCGTATGTATGCAAATCAGAAGCCAGCCAAGATTATTTAAACCCTGGATCATAACCTCCCTTTTTTTCTTTTCTCCCCTTAAGGTGACTGCTTATTTCTTCTATTTTAAGGATACTGGAAAGATGTCAACCCATTTTCTACCCTGAAATTAATGACAGTCCCTCCGAGAACAGTTTTTTGTTGTTGTTTTTTGGAAAAGCAATTTCTGCCTATTTTCTCTTCAGAATCATCAAGGACTCTGATTTGCAGAGTATTATGGTCTTTCCCTGGTCTAAGACCCCTTTTTTTTTTTTTGCCAGTCCCTTATTTTTGGGGAGCAGAGAGGACATTCATTAACAAATCCACTACAGAGCATCATTCATTCCACATGTCTCACTCAGAGGGTTTTAGTATCAGGAGTTACAGTAAATCACCTGTGGGTTGTGATCACATGAACTCGCAAGGCAGCATCTTCGCTCATGACCAGGTGAGGGCAAGGATGCAGGAAGTGTGTTCATTCCCTTCGTCTGAGGGGGAGCAAACTCATTAACTAACCCTTGCATTAAATCATGTGCAAAGCAAACCTCTTCCTTTGCAGCCTATCACAGTGGCCACCTGCTGCAGAAATGCAAACAAATCAGACTCAAACCACAGCCAGACACCTGCCTGAGCCAGAGCTTGTGAAAAATGGATGCGGGGTTGCTTAGGCAGAAATGCACTCACTAATTTTTTTCTTCTTCTACCTACCTTCTCCAGGAGACTTCACCAGAGGCCAAATCAGGGGTGGGGGAGGGCTGGGCCCCAGTTTTCATTTGTTAAAATGTACCATGTGAGGTTTGCCCTGTGGCCAGCCAACCCCAGTTCTTTGAACCTCTTCTCTCTTGACTGTTCCTCCTTTTTTTTAACTTGCTGGAAAATGGAACAAAGTTTGAATGTTGGAAAATACTGTAAGGGGCATCTAGTTCCAACTTTCGAATACCTGCATCCTCTCTAAAGCACCACCCAACATTCATCCAGAGCTCAGTATCACCAAAGACAACACAAAACATTCTGGCACAGGGCTGACTACTCTTCCTTTTGTTAAGTGGAACTCCCTCTTTCTGTGCAACTAACTTGTACTGAGAGCTTGTTTCTACACTTTGGGGCCAGATTAAACAAGTATTATCCCTTTTCCTTTTGGTGATCTTTCAGACGTTTAAAGGCAGGGTCCTTAGTTCCCATAGGTCTTCTCAGTGGGTGTCAGCTATTCCATTGCCCAGGGAACTTAGCCCGTGATGACCTGCTGGAGGCTCAGTTTTCTTACTTGTAAAGTGGAGATAATAATATCTAGTTTTCAGGATTAAAATGAATGCTTGCTCGGATGCCTGTGTGGTGCAGTCGGCTAAGCATCTAATTCTTGATTTTGACTCAGGCTCTGATCTCAGGGTAGTGAGACTGAACCCTGCTTTGGGCTCCACGTTTAGCGTGGAGTCTGCTTAGGATTCTCTCTCTCCCTTTCCCTCTGCCCCTCCTGCTCTCTCTCTCTCTCTCTGAAATAAGTAAATAAATCTTTAAAAAATAATCAAAATAAAAAATAATCAAAATCAAAAGAATGCACACAAACATGTCCCAGGAGCCCTGCCCACAGCAGTCCCTAATAAGTAACAGCAGCTCTAACTGTCCTCCTCCCCAGGACGGAAAAGAACATTGCTTCTCCAGCCTAACCATAGCCCAGCGACACAGGATTGTTTCCCTCCTTCACACTATGCTGGGCTTCTACTTACTCAGTCTCGGAAGGATCATCTTTTGGAGCAGCCACACTTCATAGTATCTACTTACATAAACCTGATATCAACCCAAATCCTTTAAGTCTTTTTGCTCTAAACCTATGGTGCAGTTAGAGGCAATTTTATTCTCAAAGAGCTAACCCAGTGGCTATTTTCTGGCCGTGCCTGTGCAGAAGCACCTCCCCACCTTTGCTCGTGCTAGCTCTTCATCCCAGAACACATTCTATCGAGGTCGGGATCTCCCTCTGGGGCCTCCCTCAAGATATCACCCTTTTACAAAATCTCTTCAAATCTCCCTCATTGGACTATGACCTCATCCTCCTTGGAGATCTTAGGAAGGACCCTCTCTTAAGGTACTACTCTTCAGCCATTCAGGAAGTCTTAGGGAACAGAGGGAAATGTGTGCCTGTTTGTCATCCTATCGGCAACACTTCCCAGTTCCCCCATCCCACCTGAATTGTCAGCTCCTGAGGCACCAAATTCATCACCGTGTCCTTCTTGACCACCAGCATGAAGCTTGGCTCATAAATATTTGTTAGTAGGATTGGTTATTTTGAGGGTGAAGTGAGACCACCACGTTGATGCCATGCCTGGCAGGTGCACAGGGCTCAGTAAACAGTGCTGCTGTTTGTTATTTCTGTGTGGTGGCCCAGCCCAGAGGTAAGTGCCCCGCGGACACTGCCGTCCAAGGCAATGTGAATTTGAGGCTGCACACAGTGAATCTCATGTGCTCCAGGGCACACGAGGCTGGCAACGAAGTCCCTGTTACCAGGAGATGCACAGAAAAAACTGTGTGCAAAACAAAAGATTGCTGCTGGGCTCCGGCCCTCTGGCTACTGACCTTTGGCACACTTCTACATTCAGGAGAGAAGCAGGTGCTTCTGGAGAGCTTACACCTGTGAAAAAACCTGTGTGGGAAGCACTTGCCTCTCAAGCTCAAGCTCATGGAGAACAGCCTTGGGAGGAAGGACAGCTCCTGGACAGTAAAGACTTTCCTTTCTCTCTCTGTGCCTTCCTGCCTTTTCATCTTTCTATTTTCTGCAAACACCCCTCAAGCTGGAGCACGAGGACATTCCTTGGGTGCCTGGGGGCTCAGTGGTTGAGCATCTGCCTTTGGCTCAGGACAGGCCTGTGTCTGTCTTATTCAATATTGTGAATAAGCATGTAGCACATAGTAAATACTTCATCAATATTCATTACATTGTTAATTAATCAATTGTCAGTCCCGGCTGGCTTTGACATTGAAGTGTTCCCACGGACACTGCCTCTCACTGGGGCTCTGTTCAGACTTCAGCATCTCTCAGTGGCCTTCCTGCCTTGGACATGTGTCCAGCCCCAATTTCCTTCCTGCTCCACGACCTTGGCTTTGGGCCTCACTCTGTTCTCCCGTGTTTGCGGATCCATGCAGCCCGCTGATGACCACTTACAGTGGATCGATCCCACACAGGGTCCAGGTGAGAGAGATTTCAGAGCCCCTTTTTGAGTCTGGGATATCTACAACCTCCTTTTGCTCCCAGTGATCGACTCCCTTAATTACGACTTCTCATCTGTCCAGCTTCCCTTCGCTCCTTCTTGCCAGCTGGTCCTGTTCCTTGGCTCCCCGAAACCCAGCGCAGACATGAGACGTCTATGCTAATTTTGAAGCAGATACTGTGAGCAGCTGGCACTTGTGTGCGTGGTGATGGACAAAGCCCTTTCACATACATGCTCTCCTTTAGTCATCACACTACTCCTGGGAGGGAGGTATTCCATTGCCCACAACGCAGGCCTCAGTGTCTGCTCTGTGCTCTTCCATGGCACTGCCCACGGCGAGGAGGAGCCAGCTGGTGCTTTCCAGATGTGAACCAGCACCAGTGTTGAGCTGCTTGACTTGCCCTCCTTAAAAACCCACAGAACATAAAGCCCAATTTATGGCTGATAACCTATCTTCAGTTTACAGGCTTTCCACTGAATACTGAAGTCTGATAGAAATGAGATTACTCCTATCTCAACTTAAAATGTGATATATCTAACATTTCCCCTGTGTCTCCCTTTACCTACTGAATTATTATTATTATGCCACTATTCCTAGTTTATACATTGACTAGCTTATGACAGTAAAAGTTATTTGTCCTCAGTCTGGACTAAGGAGGGCTGGCAAGCACAGAGAGGAGAAGAGAAGGGAATTTACCAGGTCATAATCAGAAATGAGAGGAGAAATCCACATCTCTGTGTGTCTCCCTCCCCTGGGCTGGGAGGAAAAAGTATTTAAGAATTCAGGTTGAAAAAAAAAAAAAAAGAATCCAGGTCGTTGGGCAGCGATGATTCCAGGGGGCAGAAACTGGTGCATTCCTTAGCTACTACAGCCACTGTCATGCTCCCGCTTCACTGAATAATCATGCCATGTGTAGAAAGGGCACAGCGAGTTAGAAAATGCTTGTATGACGTGAGGAGGTGAGACCAGACGACTTCAGGCCACTTCCAGCTTCAAAGAGGCCCTGCTTCTGGTCTGTGGAAGATTCCATCACACTCTGTGACTCTCATAATGGTGACCTGTGCATGTGTCAACTTTCTTTTAAGGCCCTGCACTCTTGCTCTGTCCTAGCCTAGAGGGGTCAGCCAATTAGAAAGTGACACAGATTCCTCCGAGTAGACCCAGTGGCACAGGGAGAGCTGGCAGGCAGGAGGGAGAGAGATAAGAGAGGAAACATTAAGTGGAAAAGCATAGTAGCCACATTCTATTCAGCCTAATGGTTTTGAAGGCATCGTGGCATAGCAGCACAGTGTAGGAATTGATGTTGACGATAACTCTGAGTCATTAAGAGGGATTCAATCATAGGTATGTCACTGTGAGCTGGCCACTCAACTCATTTACAGAATATTTATTGGATACCCAGTATGCACCTGACTCTGGATCCAGGGATAGAAAGATGGATAAGGTCCTCACCTTGAAAAGGCTCTCTCGACCTCAGCTTCTTTAGCTGTAAAATGAGGGCGCTAAACTCAGAGATTCCTAAGATTCTCTCCTGGGGGTACTAAAAGCTTTGTGCATTAGGGCTTGAACCTTAACAACCCTATAAGATGGTAATCTGGGTGTCATAATCATGTTCTGCAAATGAATAAACAGGCTCAGAGGGGTCAGTGTCCGGCTCAAGGTTGCCTAGTCAATGCAGAGCAGAGTCGATACTTGGCCACATGGACCAATGACACCGACTAGAAGGGTCTTCCTCTCCCCCTATCCTGTGCTGTCTCTGCACTGTCTTACTTCCTTCAAAAGGGCAAGCAGAATAGATGGAGAACAGCCCATGTGCCTGACAACTGCATGGATTTACCAGTCTGGAATACAGCATTCAACAGCTACAAAACAAAAATCACCTGCAATTGGACAGTAATAAATATCTGCAAGACCAAGTGCAACCAAAACGACGTTGAAAGATCTGTCAAGATCAACAGCAAGGGTGAGTCCAAAAAGTCAATAGTGATGTCTACCAGTGACAGCTGGGATGAACAGCTAAAACATCTTTGAGAGAAAATACGGTAGAAGGAAAAAGGCAGCTTGGGAGTACTATGTTAAAAAAAAAAAAAAAAAAGGAAAGATGACCAAAAGCCAAAAACGCAAACACATGCATCACTGCTGGTAGAGGTGGTTCAGGCACAGAGAAAAAGAGGTGCCTTCACACATCCTATTTTCTTCTCTGATGGCAGGTGCAGGCTATCTGTCAACCCCTCAGTTACTGATAATGCAAAGATCTATGGTGGGCAACAGGTGGCGTGTCTTCCTATAGACAATGTACCGATGACAAGAGAAGGCAGCCAAAGAGCCACCGGATTGAGACAAATGGCTTATAACACCAGAGACGGCCACCAGCATACTCCCCATGATAAGACAGCAAGAATCGGCCCTGGGAATGAGCATTTACTGAGCACCTTTATTATTCTGGATGCTGTGCTAGCTGTTCTGTGTACACTGGCTACATCCATGCCTCCCAAGCTCTGGGGTAGGTAATATTGTCTGAAGCGCAGAGAACTGAGGCACTCGGGCTTATGTGGCCAGGGAGTGCCAGAGCAAGGGCTTGAACTCAACCTGAGGTCACACAGCCTTTCCACTCTTCAGTCGAGACCTAGGTTCTGCCCCAGTACTTATTAGCTATGTGGCCTTAGACAATAAGGCCTGTGTCAATCTCTGTACCCCTCAGGCTCCTGAGACCTGCTTATTGCATGGAACTGTTGTAGAGATGGAAGGAGAGAAAATGTGAGAGCACATTACCCTCTGAAAAGACTTCTGCAGTCATGATAACATGACTAACAATATGAATGACATTTCCCGAGCACCTGCTGTGTGCCAGGCACAGGGCTTACTGCTTTGCAGGAATCATGCCATTCAGGTCTCACAGTAATCTGTGAAGTGGGTACACTTACTGCCCACATTCTCTGAGTGAAGAAATGGGGTGAAGTAAGCCACCAGCAGCAGGGGGGCAGGGCTAGGGTGGGAGCAGCTTGACCTGCTCCAGAACCCTTGCCAGGAACTGGATGCTGAACAAGAAAGGTCTTCCCTCTGCCTTCATCCCCTGTGGTCACAGGGGAGAGATGTGCTGGTTTGCGACTTTCCCTTTAGATCTTGGAGCTGGAGATTGTCACTGTGGGAAGGCCAGTATGTTCCACAGTTGAAGGAGACTGCTTTCTGTGCTTATCTGCAGCTTGTCCTTGTCCAATCACATTGAAAAATGCCTCGAGAATGTTTACCGCTTGCTGGTGATGTGCCCCTCCTGAGTTAGGTCCTGAGTTATAGATACGCCCAGAGTTCCAAGGGTTCACTGCCTAACGGGGGAATCAGAAGACAAGGGTTTACAGGTCCCACCTGTGACCCAGGCTCTGTGTTAAGCCCTGGGGACCCAAAGATGAACAAGATACAGTACACAGTGATGTGGGCCGCAACTGGGATGTGCCCAGGATAAACTGGGGCCCAGGGTAAAGGCACCTGACTCTGTTGGGTGGGTGTAGACATGGACAGAAGAGCCTCCCAGAGGAGGTGGGGTTTCAGAGCCCCATACTGATTGTCCACACTGCTCACGAATTTCCATGGGTCAGCTCTCATCTTCATGGCAACAATCCTGTTGGGCAGGTACTATTATTTATAGATAAGGTAGTGAGTGACTCGCTTAAGGTATCACAGTGGGAAATGGCAGACCAAACTCTGATCCCAGGTGCTCTGATTCCCAGCTTGCCAGGCTCTAGAGTTTGTGCTCTTTCTAATATGAAGGGTTGCCACAGAGAACACAGGCTCTGCTGGAGAAAGCAGCAGGACACTGAGAATGCACAGAGCAGGAGAGGGGACCTCCCCACCACCACCCCGCCGCCCCCGACCGTCCCGAAGGCTACACAGGAAGTGGTATGACAGGCCTACACAGGTCCTCTCATTATCCTGGTGTGGGTCATGGCAGGGAGGAACATCCTAGAGGGTCAAGGTCCCCTGCCCAGCTGTCCAGGGGACAGGGTCAATATTTTTGGTGGGGAGGTAAGCTGAAGATGAGGAGCTGTCTTTAGGTCATAAGAAATTGAAACCCATACTAGAGAAAAAAAAAAGAAAAGCAAACAAAAAAGAGAGTACTTGTTTTAAGGAATCAGGCATTTTGCAGAACCCAGACTAGAAGTGCATGGTGAGCACAGGGAGGGGGTGAGGGAGGATACACACTCAGTGGCCCTAGGCCCTCTTGCTGGGCCTCGGCCTCTGTCCACGAACCTCATCTTTTCCCCTCTGCAGGCCAGCTCCTGCTGCCTCTGGACAGGTAGCAGGGCAAAAGATGCTTCCAAACACTTTTCTCAGCTCCAACATCTCCGATCTGTGATTCTAAACCCCCAGGAGAGGGAATGTGATTTGTTTCTCTTGCACCACAAGGCCAGGCCGCCAGCCAAGGCCAGGGGATGTGGGGTCCTTTCTCAGAGAAGGTGGAGTTTGGGCTGTGGGCCAGGCCCCCGGGGAGGGGGGGGGGTCATGCCAGAGGCTCAGGAGAGGTGTCCAACTCTAGGGACCATCAGAACCCAGGTTCTGGAGAGACAGTGCTGAAAGGTCTGCCCTTTAAAGTAATACATTGACTTCTACATTTATCATTCTTCTGTGGTGTTATTAAATCCATAAATAAAGATTTAATCTTTTAAGCTCTGCATTGTGAGAGCAGAAGTTAAAGAGCAGACACAGGAGAGCTTATCAGCCCTGGTGGTGGCGGGGGTAGCAAAGGAGGGGGTGACCAGGCTGCTGGGGGTGTGGAACCAGGAGAGGCTGCAACTGCTGATAGGGGCTGGGGGTGGGAGAGACCCCTGCCGTCTGGCAGCAAAGCTCCTGCACTGGAGCCTGCACTGCCAGCTGAGGCAGCAGACAGGCTGGACAGCAGGTCCTAAAGAGGACCTCCCTGGACACTGGGAGAAAAACACAGAGTCTCAACAGCTCTCCAGGTGAGCACGTTTTAATCTAAACAGAGAACTGGGGAGGACCCTAGGAGCCTCAGGGAAGGAAGGGGTTCCTGCAGGAGGAGAGAACGGAGCCTCCAGGAGGAGGCGGAGGAGAAGGAGGAGGAGTGGGGGGTGGGGGGTGGGAAGGGCTCTGCTTCCTGCTTAGCCTGAGCCGGGCCCAGAGGAAGCTCTGACAGCTGAATCAACAACTTCATCCTTACACCCCTGCCCTTCCCTCCCACCATCTAGGGCTCAGACAACATTGGCTCAGGCTCTTTGATGAAAATGGTAAGGCCAACACTTTGGTTCCTCTGGTGGGGAGACACAAAGACCAGCATGAGGGTGGAGAAGATGCTGAGAACAAAGCAATGAAGTGGAAAGCCAAGGAGTTAGGTCAGGAGGCTCTGCAGGCCAAAGCAGGGGGAAGGAGAGCCCTCTTCATCGGGCCTTGTGATGGAAGGCAACATCTGGACCAGGAAGCTGGCAGACAGTGGTGCCCAGCAGCCTGCATGGCTTACCTTTGTAGGAAGGGCCAGGTGTTGGGGGCAGACGTGGAGCTTCTCTTTGGGCTTTTAGCCCCCTTCCCCCTCACTGGGGCCTGTGCTTCCCACTGCCTTTTGTTCAATCCAAAGCAGAAGTCACCGCCTGTCTCTCCCAAGTAATGGGCCATGGAGGGTCGGAGAAGGGGCGGTGAGGCTGGTTTCTGATGATAGGCTTCAGCTGCTGAGGCTCTCTCCTTGAGCAGCAGATAATTTAGTTTAATGAATTTGGACAGTTCACTGGATCTGCCCACACAGTTCCACTCACCTTCCAAAACGCTTCCAAAATAGCCCAAGCTATTGAATGGGAGCCAAAGAAGAAGAAGAAAAAGCAAAGAGTAATAAATGACAAGGCCCCAGAGATTTCTGCCCTTTCAGAAAAGTCTGAGTGAACTTTTCCAAAGAAAATGGAAGCAAAAAAAAAAAAAAAAAAAGGCTGTTTTTGTCCTTCTCATTGAGAATTCAGGCAAAGAAAGATGCTACAAAGACGGACACCCACATGGAGGCAGAGGACCCGGTTTCTACCCTGCGCTCCTCACACGGATGCCATATCCACGGTCTCAGAGCTGTTCCCTTGTCAGGGTCATCCCGAAACCGTTCCTGATGTTGCACACCACATCAGGATACCTCCACCGACGCGGCCCCGGCCTGTGGCAGCTCACAATGCCGCTGTGAGAGTGTCACACTCGCAAGGAGGCCATCCTCCCCGGGGGCACACTGGGCCAGGGTGCCCTGCCGGCCCCCCTCCCCCCCCCCCAGGCCAGGAGCCCTCTCTCCAGGCCTCCAGCGAGAGCTCCCTCCCTCCTCCACAGCCCTCCGGTGCACCGCCCGCTGGAGCCAGATGTTCCGTGGGCAGCCCCCTCCGTGGGTGACAGGCCGTGATTACCGTTGCCAGCCCCACATTAGGAGAGCGCTGAATGGGAGCGAGCCCCCCGCCCCGGCTGCCTACAATAGCGCCTTTGTGAGGTGCTTCGCCGGCTTGCTTTTCCCTGCCTCGCCAACCTACGTCAGGGCAGCTCTTGCCTGGGGAGAGAAGAGAAGGCGACAGGAGGATCACAGCGCCTGGCTGGTCCGCCCCATCCTAGGGAGGCGGGATGTCCTTTAGGGAAAAGATGTGTTCCTTCTCCTCCCCGCCCTGAGAGCTGGGCCTGCCTGAGGTCCACGGCCCCGTGCCACGGCCTTGTTCCCGACCGCGGAGCGGGGGCGGAGGCTGGGACCGGGCCTGGCCCAGAGCTCAGCACGGTCCCAGACGCAGGAGTCCAAAAGCCGGGCTTCTCCGCTTCCCTCTGTGCGTCCCCCGGACGGCCTTCTGGGATTCCAAGCCAGAGGCCAGGGCAGAAAAGGGTTAAGTCTCCAGGCCTCCCAGGCCGGGGAGGGGGGGCGGGGGGGGGTGCGCGGGGTTGACCAGAGGGACGTGTTGGGAAACTGGGAAGCTAACATCTGGGGCGCGCTCCTTGCCCCTCCTCCCTGCCCAAACCGCAGACGCCGTGGCAGCAGGAAAATCGGAGCGGTTCGCAGGAGCTCGGTTGTGTAACCGCGCCCCCCAACCACCCCCAACCCGCCCCCGGGGATTGCCCCAGGCTGGAGAGGGGCGTGGGGGCGGGGCGGGCCGACTGAGGCTGCAAGCTCTCCCCAGACCCGTTCAGGGCTCGCGGCTTCACACTACTTTCCAGGGCCACTAGTACCATTTTGCCGGTTCGTAAACCTCCGAGGACTGGAATTGGGAGCCGCGCCCCTGGGCCGCAGTCTGGCGGCTGGGGTCCTGGTGCCAAGGGTGGCCCTGGGGCGGGGGGGCGCTGCAAACCCGGGGTGGGTGTGGGGGGCAGCCCTCCGCCCGGCCTCCCCGGGCGCCTCGCGGTGAAACCTGTAACCCGAGAAGGTCCCCGCCCCACCAGCGGGAGAGCCGGGCCGCGTCCCTAACGTGGCCTAAGGGGCGGCGGAGGAAAACGGAGGGTCGCGGGTTGAAATCGTCTCTGCGGACACTCCAGACACACACAGGCAGGGAGCAGTGGATTTTCCTTTTAATGCAAAAGGCGGCAATACAAAATGATGCGCAGGAAGCCCAGGTTCTCCGGGCACTTCAGGGGCAGCCAGAGGTGAGGGTTCCCTCCTCCGGAACTCGCTCTCCCCGCCCCCTACTAACACTGAGGCAGGGAATATTCTGCTGCCCCTTTGCTGGGGTTGCCCACCTGCAAGGGCCAGAGCTGTGGATCTGCGAGACCTCCGACTGGCCTGAAAGGCCCTGCCCTGGGGCAGGAGGGGAGTGAACACTTAAGGTTTTCCCTCTTTCCGCTGGGAAAGGAGCTCTCAAGATCTAAAGTCCCACAGGAAACGAGGGGACTTGAGAAGGTGGCTTTCACTGGCTGCAGATGCGGCGGGAGCGGCGGCCTGCCACATCTGGACAACGAGGAGCAGGAAACGTGATGGGGGTAGAAATGTGCGGAGGTGACAGAGATCCGAAACCCAGAGCTGGGTCCTCAGACTTCTTCCTCTTTCCTTCGCATCTCCAGCTTATAGACAATCTGGTAGCCGTCATCCCAGGCGTAGAGCTGGCGCTCTCGGGGGTTGTAGCGGAGGCTGGCATGGGCCCCGTACCGGCGGGGGAAGTAGGGGAGCGCTGCCCTCTCTGGGGTCAGGGTGCCGCTGGCATCAAAGGAGCATTGGATGCGGGCCCGGCTGGCAGGGCGGGTGTTATAGACGACGTACAGGGTCCCGCAGATGACAAAGGCAGCCTCGGCGTTCTCTCGGGGACACGGTGTGTCCCACTGCTGCTCCGTGTCCAGAGTCTGGGGGTCTAACTTAGCCAGACACAAGTGCCTGTCGTCTTCCCGAGTGGCATAGACGGCCCACAGGCCCTCCTCGTCCGCGGCCAGGTCAATGTAGGTGTCGGCCGTCAGCCCGTATGGGGGGATCAGCCCCTCCGCGGGGAACACGGAGCTGTCCACCACCGTTCGGTTGGCCAGGTGGAACTTGATGAGTTGCAACGTGTTCTCCAGCCCCCCTCCCCCTCCGGGTCCTCCGGGAGGCCTCCGGGCATAATAAAGAAAGCCCCCGTACACCAGCTGTCCTGTGCCCACCCAGGGGAAGGGCACCCGGACCCGGGAAGCTTTCCGGGCAGCCATGGCCAGGGTGAAGTCCCGCAACCTTGGGAAGACAAAGGCTGTGTCGTTCTGTGTCCCATCTAATACGTAGATCTTCTCTGTTGGCCCCATTGGATCCTTGGTCCATAGACCAGCTGGGCCACCAAACCGCTTCAGGATCTTCATCGATCTCACCTGAGAGATCGTGTAGCCACAGTCTGGCGGGGAGGGAGGAAAACACAGGACAGGGCAATACCGGCAAGAATTAGATGCCCACTGTGGGGAACCCACCAGGGGGCCATCTGGAGGACAGAGGGCATCTGCCAGTGGACACCTCCTCTCTACGGGAGACTAGGGGAAAGGGCACCCCAGAAACTCTTGCAATGGACCTGTCATTATAGAGATTCCCCTAAAAGAGATTCCAGGAGGCTGCACCAAAGTGGCCTGGGATGAGGAGAATGACTGGGAAGGAACCAAGGAAGAGCACAGGTTCTGAGAGTGTGAGGGCTCTGTTGCTGGATGGCTTACCTGTCAGCATATCGTACTTCTCATTTCTTCTGCCCTTGCCTTTGATCCCGGGGCCTCCGGTCACCTTCTCGTCAACCTCCACACAGGGTAGAGCTGGGTTTTGGGTCTCCAGATAGTCAACCTCCCGCTCCAGACGGTCTACTCTCCCCGAGATAGTGTCAGCCTCAGTCCTGAGGGCCTCGCGCTCCTTCTCGGCCACCTCCAGCAGCGGCAGCATCTTGTTCTTGAAGTCCCTCAGCTCGGCAGCGTGCCGGCTACTTTGGTCCTGGCACTGGGCCAGCCGTTCCTGCAGGGATGGGGGGGGGGGCAGGAGGGGGCTGAAGGGTCACAACTCTCAGGCAGGGAGAGGCCCGACCAGGGAGCAGAGAGTGGGGGAAAGCACACACTCAGCCAGGCATCCACTCCCCTTCAATCTCCCACTGAAAGGAAACCAGATGTCAGAGATGCCAAATGTGCAAAAAACCCGGCACGGATCACCTAGGCTTCTATCCCCAGTTCGTGTCCTCCAGCCCACGTTCTCCGTGAGCCTCACCTCAGAGGCCATCCTCTAAGCTGCCAGGGCGGCCTAAGTGCATGAGGTTGGTCAAGGGTCTCTGCTCCATTATACAGTGCTCCACTCGGGAGTGCACATATTTCCACTTGGGAAGTCCCCAGACTTCAAACCGTTATAAAAAGCAAGCTGCAAGCTCTCTGGGAACTTCCAACTCTCACAGAATCACCAGCTCATCCTGAGAGGCTTCCCTACCACTCTGTCTAGCTCTCCTGTCCCCTGTCCCCTTATTCCATGCGATCTCAGGGTAAAATAGAAAGGCCTGTTTGTTCTGGAGTCACTCTGCGGCTGTGGGGAAAGAGCTGCGATTGCGATCGTGAGGATACCCTTAGTAAAAGGTGAGAGTGTTCTGTAGCGCCTCACAGAGCCCCACCTTGTCATCCCCACCCCAGATCCCTGACACGCTAGGTGAAGCAACAAGAGTTGTAGAGCCCTTCCAGCCAGCCTGGCCCAGGACGAAAAGGGAGCCACTCACCTCTAAGGCAGCTAGTCGGCGTTCCATGTACTCCACGAGGTGGTGCTGCTGTCCTTGAAGGGGTCGCAGCCACCATGACAAAAGGAACATGGTGAGGAGAGGCGTGTAGGGCCCCATGGCAGCGGAGAACAGGGCCGAGTAGGATTAGGAGCAGAAGCGCGGTCCGGAGCCTTTCCCGCTTAAGCCCGCCACTTAGCTTTGGAGGCGGGGTGGGGGCGGTCCCTCCTCTCGTCCTGGATCTCGGGTCTCTCTCACTCCTCTGGAATGCTCTCACAGGCTCTTTAGGTCCCCCGCCCCCTCCCATCCGCCTGGATTGATTAAACACAGATGGCCCTATGGCAGAGCGGCCAGAAGCCATAAGCACCTCCCGCCTAGGCTGTAGGCTCCCCAGGAGAGGGGAAGAAGGTGAAACCCCAGGACAGAGGCCTTCTGGGCAGTCACCCAGAAAAAGAAGCTAGCAGCAGGAGGCACGGCCCCAGAGTACACTCAGCAAACTCTGTTCCTGTTTTAGGAGAATGCATGCTTCCTTCCAGCGCTGGCTGCTTAAGAAACACCCATCATTAGTCTTTTTCCTTTCCCAGCAATAGTAGCATGAATTGTTTTCTGCCTTGCTCAGTGTAAGCTGGAAGCAGGGAAGACGAGGTTTGAGGGGAAGAGGTGGGAAAAGATCACCGCGGTCCTGTCTGCATTACCTTCTTCTATAGCTCATTGGCGCCACCTTGTGATGTCATCTCAGGACTTCTGGGGAAACCAAGACTTAGATCTCACCTCCTGAGGAAAATTTTCCACAAAGCAAGCCAAGCAGATTGAATTTACAGGAGTTTTTTTTATCATGAAAACACAGATTTCCCCACAGACTACCCAAGTACTTGAGGAGCTATTCCAATCTCTCTCTGGCTTAGCCTAAGGAAGAGTATGTAATTGAGATTTAAAAACAAACAAAAAACAACAAAAAAATAAAAATAAAAACAAACAACAACAAAAAAACCCCCAAATCATTGATAAGTTAAATTAGGTTTTGGTTACCTGGAAGTGAGATTGATGGCAGAGCCTTTCTACTTGGCTTTCTTTTACCCGAATGCTTCTAAGTATATTGTCTTACCAAAACTGGGGAATGTTCATGAGTTCACACTCATTTCATGTTCATTTATTTAGGAAAACAAATCTGAAAAATGTATGTGTTGCAGTCTGAATCAAAATAAACGTGTTCTGACTTCCCTACTAATGGGAGAGAAGAGCCTACTGATCATTCCTCTTGGTTATGGTCCAAAATAGTGTTTCTAAATGTGTCTCATTCCTATGTTCCAACCACGACCGCAGAACCCC
Source organism: Canis lupus baileyi (assembly GCF_048164855.1). Lineage (NCBI taxonomy): Eukaryota > Metazoa > Chordata > Mammalia > Carnivora > Canidae > Canis > Canis lupus. Next base: position 13,205,653 of record NC_132849.1, read on the forward strand.
ACAATGAATTAATGGCCATGGTACGGTAGATGTGGCCGGAAACACGTGTCAAAAGAAGTCAAACGAGTATACCTTTTATTCATTGACCTGCAGTGATCCATCTACACAAATCTCTAATTCTTTATCAGGAGAAATTTTGTTCACTTTAAAACCAAGAGAAATCTTTTGAGAAGGGCTCCTTCTCCAAAAGGACTATGCTTCTAACGATGTAGCTTGAAAGAAGGGAAAAATATCTTCTGTGGTGATTCTCATTTTCATTACAGTACTTCAGATGGTCGGCGGAACATGCTAGGAAACAAAGTTTAATTATCCTGGGTCACAAGTTCTGCCTCTTTCAAAGAGCCAGGACCAGAGGATCTTCAGTTAGGGCCCGGACACTCCATTCTTGGAGAGTGTGTTCTATCGACCCCGACTCATTTCCACTGTGGAGATTTGTATGAAACCCGCCACTGATGTTCAGATGCAATGTATTTAGCCACTCCAAAGATGTCGTTTGTTGATCCTCTTTGCAACCCTCCAACAGAAGTCAAAAACAGCCACATAAATCAGAAAATTTACCCATTTTATTGATGCATTGCAATTGCTCTACATTTTACCATATTATGTAGAAAATACTGAAAATACAAGCTACTTTGTAAAACCAAAGACAAACATTGAATCCAAAGATAAACTATGTTTTACACAATGGACCCTTTTCCCGTAGTTAGTATTAAATTTTAAATATCTATTTCTTTTGTTAAAATGATTATTTTACATACTCCCTAAGTACATCTGCATTACAAACATAGCTCAATAATTCTCAGAAACTGTTTCTAGAGGCTTGTTGTAAAAGGAAGCGCACAACCAGAAAAGGGAGAAAGCAAAAAAAGTTTAAATCGCACACAATAACTAGCATATCAAATACATTTAATAAAGTTGGAATTCCATTGCAATATCAAGGATTCAAAGCAGAAATACTAACATTACATATAATGTACATATAATGTACTGCTACATGTAGTGAGATTATTTTTCAAGCTGAATCAAAACCACACATTATATAAAGTTTAGCAACAAACAACCATGTAGACATGCTGCACCATCCATCAGTTTAAAAAAATAAAATAAACCAAAAACTAAAATAGGAAGCAGGCTTGGGCCATTCCTGTCACTGAGAGGCAATTTCATTTCCTATCCTAAAACAAACCAACCTAACCAGTGGGTTTTTGCATAATAATGCTGAATAAAACACACATTACTGTGCTTGCCTGGCTAAGGGCAGTCAAGCTGAGCCCCTCTAGTGGAGGACGATGGATGGCCAGAACTGTTTGAAATGGAGTTCTTATTCCTGGGGCTGGTATCTGAGCTGAGTACTGACAGCAGTATTCCCTCCTGCGGGCTCTTCAAACTCTGGAGTGATCAAGTTGCCCAGGAGCCCAGAGTGGCTGTACTTAAACCTTCCCCGCTTTCTCTCTCAACCCTGCAGGGGAGAAGCTGGAAACACAAGTTCTGAAAGGACGTAAAGCCTTAAGCTGGTCTGAGGCTAGGCCACTGGCTGAGTTCGCAGGGCTTCCCCCATCCTGTCAGGGCCGGCAATGTTAAACCCCAGGGACAGAATCTAAAGCCACATGGAGCACATAAAAATTCAGCAGACACAGATTTTTACCTCGGTAAATTTGAAATGCCAATTTGCAGACTAAGGCTGAAAACTTCTAAAATTCTTAAAGCCACACATTGCTAGTCAGGTGATTAAGATAACAATACACGCTCTTGGTATTGTCTTTTCCCCATAAGTTAGTAAGACTCACATCTTAAGTGGTATCTACTTATTGGACAGGGCGGGGCAGGAGTGGAGTGTTCTGTATATTTTCCCTGCATCTCATTTGTTACAGAAACAACAAATCTTATCCCTTGTAGAGGAAAGAGGAACAATGAAATGTTTCTCCTGGAAACTTAGGTCTGCCTTTGAGCAAGAAAATAAAAATACACTCAGCAAATGAGGAAACACAAAGATCACACACGCAGACCAGAAAACTATGTAACACCAGTGACAGAAACTATAAAAACTGCTTGGGTATCTTCACCAATATAACGGTGCAAACACAACTCAAGAGAATAACCCCACCACCACCACCACTCCTCAAAAAAAAAAAAAGAAAGAAAGAAAAGCAGAAAACACCAACATGTTCCTGGTAGGCTGTACTGACTATCTGCCCCATCGTGGAAGCCCTTACTCTTTACAATGAAGAAACTCCAAATACCTTGACAGCTCCTCGGTGTTCAACCCGGTACAGAGCTGGCTGACCAGGCTCCATGAAATCTCCCATCTCCATCCTGCACCTCCTTGACGCCATCTCTACAAAGAACCAGTCCTAGACTTAGCCCTCAAATAACAGAATTTTCAATTCAGATGGAACACTTCTATATCTTAGAGTTAACTTTCTTCCCCCAAATCTTTTATGGGCAGGAACATCCCAATCCCCAGTACCCTCCACTTGACTCACATCCATGCAGGAGCTGAGAGTACAAGGACAATTTCACAGCCCCAAGAATACTCAAGTTGTTAAAAAGAAACCTCCAAAGCCCGATGACTCGATAGGTTTTGGTTTCTTTTTAATATTCTTCACCGGCTCAGAAACCTTTGAGTTCCCTGTCACCAGCGGCATCACAAAACTCCTCCTCATAGTATGGGGACATGGTAAGCAATACAACAGGCTCTTTGGTATAAACAGATCTGTTATAGGTTTTTTTTCAACAAGCAAATATTTTACTAGGAATGTCAACTATTTGCAGGAAGGACTGCCACATGGGAAAAGGGGGAAAAAAATCTCATTCTAAAAGGTGATTGCACATACTTAAAAAAAGAAGAAGAAAAAGAAAAAAACACATATTTCATACTGGCTTGACTCCTCCCACCTGCTTCCCAAATTCTCACAGAAGCAAGGTAGCAATGCACCGTGAGAGAGCCAAATGGGGGAAATGCTTCTGTGAGAACTCAGCTGAGATTCCAGACTGGAAAGGGGTAGAGGTGGTGGTAAAGGAGAAAAGCTGCTGTTTTTATTTTTCAGTCTTGGCAGGGAAACTGACAACAATGCATTTACATGGCACAGCTACTGATCCTGTTCTGCTAAATCCCAGTGAACAGCGTGGGGTCCATCCTAAGGCAAGCTCACTGTAAACTCTATGAACCACTACATTATCATATAAGGCACTACAATAAGGGAAGGAGGAGAAAGGGAAGAAGAGACACACACTGAACAACTCCTCACCAGACACACCTGTGCAAAACAATTCCAAGGGTCTCCTCTCCTTGCAGGCAATGCCCCTGCTCATTCAACACTACAGTAATATGCTCTAATATAATTGCAATTAGTTCACATACATTCCAACAAGTATCAGTTCATTTTGGTTTAAATACAATGGAGACATCCATTCCATCTCCGGGGTAACACTGGAGGATCAGATACACACTAAATACACAATTCAAGTGTAATCACTACACATTTGATTACAAATAACATTTGGGGTTAGCAGGAAAAATTGCTTGTTATATTTTTCTAATCAATATGTACATATTTAATTATGCAAAATATTAAAACACCACCATTACAAAACTTCTAAAATATTTTTAAATTCAGTAATAAATTTTTAAAATATTTTTTGCAATTCCTACATGCACTTATTGTATAAGTCTTAATAAGAGAGCATTCAGTTTGCTGCTGGCATACAAAGGAAGCTACTTTAAAGTATAAAAGCTATACACAAAGTTCTTATCTGGTTTCAGATCCTTTTGCTTTCTCCCCAGATAAATCACATAGAACAGAAGGGAGAGATGAGGCAAAGAGAGAGAGAGAGAGAGAGGTGTATTATTGAAAATTCATATTAATCTTTAGGCAAAGCTCACCAATGCCAAAAAACTTTAGACAAAGCTCATCAATACCAGTATCGCATAATACAAAGAGATATTGCGTATAAGACAACCACCACCATAAAATAATAACCACCTTAATGGCTTTTCCAATAATAAAATTTAAGCTGAAACAGAGACAAAGACTTTTAAAAATAACTTAAGAAGAATGCATGGTACTTCATTTAAAAAGAATACCTAGTGCTTACATGGTAGATATGGATTCTCTCACACTAAGTTACCAGCAAATGGTGAGCTGCCTTTTTAACACTACTTTATAATAAACACAGGAGCAACTGAGAGAATCCCAAGAGTAACATAGAGCAGTTTATAACCAGTTTTGCTAAAATAACAATTGCCCAGTAAGTATAACATGACACAAAAACAAAACTAAAACACTGTAAGTCTAAAGTCCCATAAAGAAAGATAAGATTTTGAGGAGAAATGCCTGATAGTCAAATACAGACTTGTGTAAGCTGCTCTTAAAATAGGCAATTAAGTCTTGGTTTTTAAACAAACAGAAGAGTGATTATTTTTCTTTTCTCACTTGTTACCAGATTTCAAGTCCTTCTATCAGCATTTTTCCTCTGACCAGCAATTACAATAAAACAAAGTTAAATAAAGAGGGGGCTTCACTTGGTTTTAAAAACATTTATAGAACTCAAGTCAGAGAGAAAATATTTTTCAAAGGGTAACTTCAGAACGATCTCTCTTCCTTGGTAACTGCAGAAGATGGGCATCTCAACTCTTCCAAATACCAAAAATGCTGTCACAAAAATAAGGAATTAAAAAATAGGGCAGACTTTGGGAGACTACAACAATGCAGTCAACACTAAGACAGGTTCCCCAGAGAAAAACCTTCTGCTTCAGTGGGCCCCTGCAGGACAAGTTGCTGGCTAAGGAGTTTCTGGAGGGGCTTATGGGAGGAGCTCATCATCGTGTGTCATTAAGAACTCAGGGCCAGGAACAGGCAGCCATGACCCCTCCTCCCTCTGCTCACCAACTACAAATAGGAATACTGGCTGATCTTGGTAGGACTCAGTGGGTATCCAGTGTAAATTGTTGAGCCTCGGGAAGACCCGATGTAGGACTGGGTGGCAAACTGGTGTTGGTACTGAGCAGGGGCCACACTGGCTGAAGTGAGCAGGCTGGGCCCAACACTGACAGGGACCTGGTGCACCAGGGTGCTGGGGTGGGTGCTGTAGGCTGCAGCATGCCTTGAGGAGCCCTGGGGGGAGAAGAGATGAGCAATGGAGCTGGTGGAGCCCAATGCAGCAGCGGAGGTGGGGGCAGCATACGTATACAGGTGAGGCTGGCTTGGCAGGTGAGCGGGGGCTGGGGCCAGGTGTGGGTGCCCCGTCGAGTGGAGTGGGCTGCCGTGCTGGAAGGTGTAGGGTGCTTGGGAGAGCGGGGCCACAAACGCCTGCTGCCTGCGGGGGGCAGGGTTGCTGCTTCTCTCCTGTGAGGTCGACGCTGACGATGACTGCTGGTTCTGGAAGGAGTAAGAAGGGAGTGAGGAGCCTGGAGGCCGTGCTAGTCCAGGGGGCACCCAAGGCCAAGTTGAGAGTTGAGGTTCTAACCTGTACTGCTCCTGGGCTGCAACAGCACAGAAGCTCCCAGGCTGGCAATGCTGTCAGAAGTCAGCCTCCATCCCTCCACCTCTTGGCAGAACAGATCCTAACCCAGCCCAGAGAGCAGCAGTTTGCTCTGAAGTATGACAGAGGCAAGGGGAGGGGGGGGGGAATCAAGAGTTCACAGGGTTACCCGCTCCTGCAAGTTAGTAACTGTTGACTCAACTCACCCTATTCTGGCGCCAGGGAATTTGAATTTTTCCTAACCTTTCTTTCTTGCCATTGTTTTCTTTTGTTCTCCTCTAAGTTCTTCATATCCCTCTTGACTTGTGGAGCCTAAAACACATGCACTAACTCGAATTTACACTTGCACTTGCATGTGCTTTCTTTCTCTCACATACATACACACACGCGTGCACACTCACAGTTACACCCTCATGTTTACACTTTCTTACTCCTGGTAGACATCATACAAGCACCAGAATTTTAGCTGAAGAAAGAGTGAATAGTTTGCCCCCTTTAGAAAGAGAATAGTGTCCCTCCCCACCCCATCAGATCTCACAGTGGTGTGTGTGTGTGTGGGGGGAAATCCCAGACTCAAGTCAACACAGAACACTAGAACCAGTTGGTGAAGTGGCCACAAAACTTTGTACTGTTTCTTGCCTCAAGTAATCAGGGTGAGGCTTGGGTTATTTATGACCTGGGAGATAAAGGAAGAGGTCTCATGTGGTGTGGTACAGAAGCAGGCAGGGAGGGACTAAAGCATCCATGGCTCTTTCTAAATTCCAGACATTTCTCTAATCTTCCAGGACAGACTAGGGATGTCTGATGGAAAACCTGGAATGTGCATCCTCAACACTCTTACAGAGGGAATAAAAGGACACAGCACATGCAGATATGACGCAGGCCACAAAACACCAAACTGTCTGACACAAAAGGGGCTTCATTTGGCTTTATTCAGCAGTCCAGCCAGAAGCAGAGTTCTCCAGAAAGTGACAGTAGGGAGGGCCCCAAACAGAAGGCAGCAGCCCCTAGCGCTTACCTGGCTAAGGTTGAGTGGCTGTGCTGCACTGGTCCCCCCGCGTGGAACTCGATACCCTGTGGGGGTGATACAGCATCCAGATGACTGCCCACTCACTGAGGCCACTGGCTTGGTCTTACTGCTCAGGAGACCTAAAGAAGGGTCAGACCGTAGTCAGTTATGAGTGGCCTCAGTTAAACCTCAGATGGCAGCATATTCATCAGTCCACATTTGCATGAGGTTTGCAAGAAAGAGGTAAGGTTTCATGTGTACCTTATTTCTTTAATTACATTTACAGCAGAGGAACAAACACTGCAGAACCTACTTTTCTGTCTTACTACAAAGCTCCAAAAATAATCTTTGAAAAGAGTCTTTTTTCCTTCACTTTAGTAAATCTAGTCTCCTGTAATGTGCAAGACACTACTAGAAATACAAACACCAGTAGGACATAGTCCCCATCCCCAGGGGCCCTAGGGTTTTATGTGGGAAACGGTTAAACAAGTATAGACATGACAACGGGAAGCTGAGGAAGATGTTGGTGATCCTTAGAGGACACTGAGGTTTCAAAGGGGCTTTAAAAGAAGGCAAAATTAGATCTTTTTGGGCACTATCTTCAGGTTCTTAGAAACTGCAGGGTAGTTGGACATAAGCAGGATCAATTTCAAAATTTTGCTTCTTTCTTGGTCCCACTAGGAAAACAGAAGCATTTATTCAATGATCTGTGGAGTAGCCAATCTTCCTTGGACCCCACGGTGGACAGAGCTCCTAACAACACTCGCCAGTAGCATGGCGTCAGGAAGTTCTGCCTTGCCTGCAATGGGACAGCTGCCTACTTCTGATGGAGGAACCGTACCGAAGCTTAATGATATCCTGAAATCAGAACTCTGTTCGTGTCTCTGGCAGTAACATAATTCAGAGTAAAAGACTAACTAATTTAAGTATAGCACAGACACCAATTCATGCTCCCCTCCTTAAATGTATAAGAGCTGCCACTGGAAAACAACTGCCTAGATAAGGACTCTGTTTCCTGGGCCCCCAAACCTCTTGGTGGGGCCACGGAATTAGTTTGCACTGTTTCCAGGGCTTAAGAGGTAAAGAAATGTGTGTCCCTCCCCAAACTCTTTCCCTATATCTCACTGGAGACTGAGGATTCCTGGGCTCTGATCCTTCACTCACTGCAGGCCCACCAAGTAGGAGCACTAGCACTGGGAAGTGAGTAAGAAACGAACTTCTATTATGTCAAGCCAGGGAGATCTGGGGCTTGTTACTGCAACTAGCATTACCTGATAACTAGGGAGCCTAAATCCAACATTTAACAGCAAAAAAGATGGAGGTCTTTAGGTTGATAATAAAACCATGAAAGTATCAATGCTATGACACTGGGTAAGAAAAGATCTAAGTATATCTTGTTTTCCAAACAAAAACAAAGATAAAAATGTTTGCAGTCATTTTTAATATTATCAGTTCCTGTTCACCCTGGATTGTCAAATTTGAATCGGCTGTGGCAAAAAAAAAAAAGTGGCCTGCTAATTCTCCCTGCCATATGACAGCTCGTCTGCCTTCTCCCATCAACAGATTATTTCTGAGACTACAAATTCACTTTTAGATCAATCCAAACAAAATAAACATAGTAAGATAAATTGATCACCGAAAATAATTTCACATCACAAGGAATGGATTTCCGGGATTAAGTAACTGGTTGCTACCACTGGCATAAGTAGACTAGCAACATATTAAGGTTATACTCATCAACACAGAATTCACCTGTGGCTGTGAAGATGCTCACCTGAGGCTTGGGTTGCTACTGTGCAGTCACCAAGCTGAGTTTTCAGTGGAGGCACAATGATGGTGCGGGTGCTAGCGCCATCCCCCACAACTCTGCCGGGCCCCTCCACAAGGGATCCACTATTGCCCCGGAGAGCACTCAGGGTATCAGTGGAATATGGGCTGCTCAAGGAAGAGTCAGAATCTGGAGAGTCATTGACAGTGACATAACTGATGACATTTGACCTTGCCTTCAGGCCAGAGCTGAAGAGAAGAAAACACGTGAAAATTCAACTCCTGTTTAGCAATGTTTCTTTGATGCTTTCTGGTCCTCCCATGATTACAAGGATAATGACAGCGACAGAATAATACTAGCAGCGGTGAACTTCTGAGTGCTTATTATGCGTCAGGCACTATTCTTACACTCCACATATGTCTCACCAAATCCTCACAACACTTCTATGAAGTAGGTACTACCACCCGCATTTTGCAGATGAGGATGCTGAAGCACAGGAAGATTAAGACACTTGGCCAAGGTCACACAAGTGGTAAGTGGTGAAGACAGTACTCAGAGCCAGGACAGAACTATGCCAGATGCACACCTCTAACAGCTCTTCTATGGTGCCTCTCCGCCATTTCCACTCACGGTTATTTCAATAGTATTCTTCAAGAACTACTTTTTCCCCATATCATCCTGCTAGACTAGAAACGGTTCCTTATTATGTCTAATCAAACTTGCCATACTTTTTTTTTTTTTATGTTCCTTTACAAACTAAACTCCACCTCCTAACTTTAATTTTTCCCCGAGTTTTGGAAAGAATTGGCTTCAGTCAAAGCAATCCTGCTGATTACATAATTATAGCTACTACGTGGTCACTTTTCCTCACTGGAAAGTTTACCTTTTCTCTTCCCCAAATCAGTTCAGAAACCACTTTTAAGACTTAGTTTCAAAGTCTAGGGCAGCCCTGGTGGCGCAGAGGTTTAGCCCTGCCTGTAGCCCAGGGTGTGATCCTGGAGACCCTGGATCAAGTCCCACGTCAGGCTCTCTGCATGGAGTCTGCTTCTCCCTCTGCCTGTGTCTCTGCCTCTCTCTCTCTCTCTCTCTCTCTCTCTCCTCTCTCTCTCTCTCTCTCTCTCTCTCTGCATCTCTATGAATAAATAAATAAAAAATCTTTAAAAAATTTAAAAAAAAACAAAGTCTACGTCCCATTTGTAAATACCATTTTGTTAACTGTAAATACCATTTGTAAGTAGCTCTTTTAAAGTACTTCATTCTAAATTTACTCTTTCAGTTCATTAAACTTCATTTATATAAAACTGCATGGTTTCTTAGTTACTGTCATGTGTGAATCTGAGACTACAAATTCACTTTTAGATTAATTCAAACAAAATAAACATAGTAACTACCTCCTCAGGTATACATAGGGTTATTCTGTCTTCTTTATGCCTAACACAAAGGCCCAGTGAAGAATACAACACAGCATAATCAAAGCAATTGACTATGTTAGCACTAAGAGAGAGGTGTATGTAACAGTTCTTAAATGTATCCACTCTCTCTAGGTTAACTGCCCAGTTAAGAACTTGGATTAAGGTGCTGAGATAAAAGGACATTCTTTGATACTTACATTCCTCAAATTTCAGACCACAAAGCAAAAGAAAAAGAAGTTGCACTCTTCCAAAGAGGCCTTTGCAGATTAAGAAATTACAAATTATCTCCTGATTACTGACTTGTTCCAATTAATTGCTGTTTATATGCTTCTGCTACGGCATCTATTTTCAGACTCTAAAGGTCCTTAAAGACAGGGAATCATGTCTGTGGTATGATGTGCATTCCAAGGCAAAGCAGATGAATATTAAACAGCTTAATATCCAACCCCCTTCTAGCTAATGTATCTGAAAAGACTGATGATTTAACATGATGCTCAGTTGTGGAAACTTGAGTGTTCTGTCTCATGCATCCAAGACCATGCTTCCAAAAATACCATTTATCAGTCCTTCCTGTCACAGCCCAAACTGGACCACTTGCCTAAAACCAAGAGTCTAAGCTTAAGGGTAGGAGCCAAGGAACCAGTGGGTCATTCACCTATCTTACCTGCTAGGCTTATACTTGTTGTCCTCTTCCTCATCAGTGTCACTGCGGATGGTGATGACACTCACAGGAGGGCTGGGAGTATCTGGAATGATGATTGGCTGATGCTGATCTGGGACAGGAACTAGGGAATTATAAGATGTGGTACGGAGGGGACTGCTCCCAACCAGAGAATAGACTTGAGAAGGCAGAACGTCCAGAGAAGACCTGTAGAAAAAGGTCACAAGGAAAGACCGCTCAGTCCTTGGCCCCCCAAACCATCCATCTTTTCCCCAGAACTCTTTCCAGCTTGTTCTTTAATTCATTTTTACCTAATCATTAAGCCAATACACTTAACTATAGAAGTTCCAATAAATAATAAACTAGTCGTGCTAGCCACAGTTTCCACCAGGGATAAGAACCCTAAAATACAACATAAATTTTATTTTTGTATGCCCATTACTCCACGGTTAAATTTCACTCTGTAATGTGGGCAGAGAAATAACAACATTGGCATAAAGATGGCCTGGATTCAAAGTAGCAGCAGAGAGAAAGGATGTGCATAACCAGGACGCACCTGGTATGCATGCCCAAGTCTCAGAAAAGGTTAGCTCCTCCTCAATTCGGCAGCCACTTGCTGCTTCACACCAAAAATCTATACCATGGCACTTTAAATGCTGGCAACATCTTTCCCAAACTGGCAGTTTTATCTACCAGTTCTAGCAGAGACTTACTTTGAAGAGACTGGAGCAGACTGCTTATTCTTCTTGGAAGGGAGAGAACTGGATTGCTGTTGTCTGACAACATGGGCAACACCAACATTCAGGGGCTGAGCAGTGGCCAGTGTCACATGGTTAGTCAGCAAGGAGGGCTGCTGCATGATGGTGCTGTACTGGCTACCATGAGAATGGGCATTCCTGTTTCAATGGAAAGACACAGAGAAGACTGAAGACTTCAACCACTGGGGAAATAGGTCCGAAAAGGTATCAAAAGCAATGAAACAACCAAATAGAGCTACATTTTAAATTGGGCACCTGGATTATACAAGGCTATAGTTTCTAATTGACTAATAAGACTTTCTTAAAAAAAAAAAAAAAAAAGACTTTCTTTAAATCTGAAATAAATGATTCCCGATCTCAGAACCTACTGTTTTCCTATATTCAAAATTTTCTCATTACTCCATCTCCTAGTCTAATAAGGATTCTTTTCTTAAAGAATCTGAAACAAAGATGCATCTCTCCTTTCCTTCATTTTCTTCCCAGTCTGACCAAATCATCAAACACTCCTGCCATAAGGGATCTGTCCTTGCAAATCTCCCAGAGAAGAACACTGGGTACTTGCCTCCAGTCTGTGAGCTGCTGGCCACTGCCCATGGCCTCTGGAATCACTGCTGTGGGCTGGACAGAGTTGTGCAGAGCTACCCCAGGCAACTGTTGCCAAGTTGAAGGCAGGAGAATTTGTTGGGTTCCTCCAGGCCAAGCCTGCTGTAAGGAAAGACACACAAAAAGAACCAGACTTGACTCATTCTTGGCTTTTTCTTTTGTTTTTCAGATGAAAGAAAAATTCATATCTTAAGAGAAGTTGCCCGTAGATTGTTAACTTGCAGAGATCAAAAAAAGAAAAGTCAGAGGGGCTCAAGGTTACAAGTCTTACAAACAGGGAAAGACAACATGCTGCTTTCTGTCAGCCACCTCTTTAACATGACCACCAGGGTATTAAAGAAAAGAAGATCCCTGTGGTTAAGAGTTTCTGTAATATACTGTAGAGTCAAGGAGTCTGAAAGTTCAGAGGTAAGCTCTGGTTAAATGATGGAGTTTCATTTTTGCAATGATTCTAAAAATATCCCTAAAAAGAGTTAAGACAGCTCCCTTGAGATTAAAAATAGGAATTTTAAAATTTAAGTGCCAATCAGTTAAGACATCAGGTCAGTTCAACCCATAAAACAAAGGGGAGAATTGTGTCTTTTTAAAAGGGTAGAACTTGGAACACAGAACCAGATGTGGATGACCAAAGGCCAAAATCCTTTGGCAAACAAGCTTATGTCAGCAAGAGAAAGCTAACTTCAACATATATAGCCATATGATAGAATGAAATAGGGCAGTAAGTAAAATATTTCCATAATAGATGCAGGGAGCACCATATTTTGCTTTTAATAGTTACCTAAAATATACTGTTTAATGTATCATTTATAGAAACATACTTCAACATAAAAACTAATCACTACTAGAAAATACATCATTTCTAGTTTTTAACAAGCGCTTGCAGTAGACAGCAACAAATATGTTTTCTGAACTTCTTAGAGAAATTCTGGCATTTTCTGAAAAAATGGGAACAGATTTGAAAGTTTCCTTTTTAAACTTAAATTCTACAGTACAATCACCTACAATGCTTGGGTACATATGGTTCTTTCTTGAATTTCAAACTGCAAGGCCATCAACACACTGTTTTAAAAATATTTCTGCAAGTAACAGATCCACTTGTTACAAATACTGGTTCCAAACAAGAAGCCTTCAAAGCAGAGAAACTGCAAACACGTCTGCTACCATAAGCAGAATTTAAAACAAAATAAAACAAAACAAAAAATAAGAGAAGTATGTTAAGTCACACCATGCGTCTTTCCATAAGCCAACACCTGCACAAGACAAAGCATGTAGTTTAATACAGAGCAAGAAATAACATTCCAACGTGAGGCAGAAATCTGGCGTTCCAAGCGACGAACTGTTTTGACAGAGGAAGAACAAAAATATGCAAAGCTTAGCAAATGACTAGTGCAAACTTAAGAGAAGCAGCAAAGGAGAAGTTTCAACTAACATTCTCAAAACTATAGGTGAGCAAGTTAAAACCAGTGGCTTGGATCAATCAAGTTTGGAAATGTATCTGACTCCCTCGCACTCAGGTTTTAGGCTTAGGATATAATTAATCTGGAGGTTGACGAAGACTTTTAAACTAAAACCAAACAAATTCCAACAACCAAAGTATGTTTCTGGAAGTGTTTACACTCACATGAGTCCTTGAGAAACAACAAAAGAAATGTAAAGCCACTTTGAAAGATGTAGATATCAGTATTCGATAGTATCAATAAGGTTTTTCTAACTTTAAATTTCAAATAACGAAATGCTGGGATGTCCAATAAACAATTCTAACTCCCCCATATAAACCAAAACACATCCAAAGACCACTCTGAAGGGTACAAATCCTGAAACACACCCTGAGGTCCTATTTGTTTTTCCTATCTCTAAGCCCCATAGTATTATATTTGCTGCTGTATTTAATAACTTTTCCCCAGGACTTGCAGTAACAAAGGTATTGCATTTACATAGAGGTTTTTGGCCATATTTTTTCACCTTTGTATAAAGACCTATTTGTAAAGTCATTAATTTCTCCATAAACCCCTAAAAATGAGTTCACCTTTAATCTCAACCAACACATGAAATATGATCTAAAAAGATTCTAAATGGAACATCTTTAAATGGAAGATATAAGCTGCCATCGATCATGAATGGCAAAAAGAGTTACCTTCATGTGTTCAGAGAAGGAAAGTTAACATCAGCTGATAAAGTAGTAAATTAAGAGCATCTTAAACATTTCTACATGTACAAAAATTTTAGAAGATTAAAATAGCAAATAAAGAAGGAAGCTAACTTGTCAAGGAGTTCAAATTTTGGCCATCCGGATACCTGTAGCAGAGCCAAACTAAAGGCCATTTCCTTCATTCTCAAGGATCAGAGGGTAAAAGGGCAGAAAACAGATAACAGTGTTGAAGTTCTTCTGAGACTACACCAAGAGCTTTTATCACACTAGGCTGCCAAAGAAGAATTAAAGCGATCTGGCTCCTTACAGAGCCACACTGAATATCAGAGTCAAACAGTGCTTCAGCAAATGTTGGGGAGGAAAACGATGAGACATTAAAAATGTAGCAAGAACACAGCCACAAGATGGCACATGCTTCCATGCCCTCTGCAAAAACTAAGTTAAAAAATTTTTTTTCTTTTGAAAAATGAGAAAACCAGAAGAAAACAGAACAAAAACAAACAGGAAAAAATAAAAAAGAAAGAAACCAAAGAAACTCCGTTAGTAACACAATCAAGTGAGGGAATTACCAGTACAGCGGCAGTCTGTTCAACCAGCGCCGGCCGGCCGGCTGCGCAGCTCAGAGTAAAGGGCACCGCATACTGCGGTGTGATGGTGGCTACTTGAGGGTGGAGAGTTGCTACCATTAGTGGTGTACAGCTTCCCTGCAACGTAGATTAGGCAGGTGAGTGAAACAAACACGGAGGCAGGTTATCTGGATTCAGAAGGGTTCTCAATCCCCCCAAGATATTACCAACAAGTAGTAATTTTGTATCACCTAAAATGCATGTACAAACACAACTTTCCCCTTCAACTCTGCTCATCAGAGCATCAGCTCACTAGGTCAAATGTCAAGGCCTAAAGCGATAAAGGATAGGAATCCTTCTTGGGCCAGATTCAGAAGATCGGTTCTACAAAACTCAGTTAACAAAGGCATGTAAGAATTCCTCTTCTTCCTACTCACAAAAGAAGAGTTTTGGACTTCCAAATTTCCTCTGTGTCATGGGCCACAAACATTTACACATAGAATTGAAAACATAGTATCTGTTGCTTATTTGAGTCTTTCACGATTTTCTTGCCCATCTTGGTTGCATGTCCCATGGCTAGTAGAAAGTTTTAAGGCTTTCTATAGCTTAAACACACAGAGTGAAGGAATGTAATACTTGAAGAGGCATCCTGATATGATCCAGCCTCTCTGCCATGATGTCATTCTGAAAGAGTGAGCAAAGGGGACATGAAACGGAACAAAAGGGGAATATCTTTAGAATCAAAATGTTGTTACATGTGTATGAAAAATTAACTTCATCTCACAAAGTCTGAGTAAGTTTACTCAAAACACAATGACTCAAGGTCTGGGTATTTATTCCTGTAAGTAAGTCTAAGGAAGACATTGGCAAAAATTGTAATAGTATTAGGAATGAGGAATCATTCAACTATAGATGTTTCATTTTAAGTCCACTGAATCATGACCAAGAAAGATCTTATGGTCAAAGCAAATACCATCTTCCAGGACAAAATATCTGCATCTCAATAGTGCTTCAGTGATACTGAGTGTCCAAATTGTTATGGCTTTTACCTGCGTAAGAACTCCTGACTGTATTTGTAGTGGCTGAGCAGCTGGCGCCTGGGGTACAATTGGCACAGCATTATCCATCCTCACAGGGAATCCAGAATGTTTTGTTGTTGCTTGTAACCCAGCTGTAGAAAACAACAACACAGTTAAATTGCTTTGTTAGGTCTGCAGTATTGTTTATTTTGTTGTTTTTAGCTTTTCTGTTCAAATATCGACCACCCGGGTTAGTTTTAGACGTGTAAGACAAAGGCATTTTATAGAAGTCTAGGGAGTTAAGAAAAGGGAGAGTGGTTTGGTTCCTTTGAGGTTAAATTCATGGAAAGATGTTTGATACAAGAAGGGACAGTTAAGGGAATTCTAAGAAATTTTTTTATCCTGCAACACTTATAGCACCCATCCCATTCCCCCATTAATAGCATATGCAAAAGCAAACAAACCTACACTTATTAAGTTACATTCACCTTTTAATCCATTAGGAGGAAAAAAAAATATTTTTACACATAATCTACTAAAAGCAAAGACTTGAAAATAATTATAACTTTTCATTAAATTATGATTCTTAATTAGTTAAGAAAAATGATCATTACTTATTAAGTTACCCTTTCAGAATATTTTAAGATGTTTTACCCTACTCCTCAAAAAATTTACAAACTGTACATTTTACACCTACCATGTGAACTGAAGAAATTATAACCCAGGATAAAAATATTTAAAAAGTAGATATATTTGTTTATAGAAACACTTTTTTCTATTTACTTTAGGAATCTGCCTTTGCCATTGACAGCTTTCTAACAAGGCTCTTTTGCAACTAACGGACAACTAAAAAAAAAAAAAAATGGGAATTTTTTTGCTGCCTTGTTCTGGCATAAATGCTGAATAAATGTTCCCTGCAAATAGGAATTTCTTATTCTGGGGAAAAGAGCGGCTTAAGATAGTTCTCCTTTTTGCCAAGACTTGAGAAGAGAGATTTCAAAGCTTTCTTTTAAACCTGTCCTATCAAAACCTTCAATGTGGAGAATTTAAGCTTCTATTATCTACTAACAGAAGTTTCTCTAATTCACTAATGCCTGCAGTTTTGTTAAGTGGTGATACATTTTATTTTAATTAGAATATTTCTTCAGTGACACTTCTTAAGCTATCACCAACTAATTTCTCTTAATATTACTATGGAGATAGCAAATAAGCATAACTCCTAAACTCTAATACTGTACTTTTCAGCAAGTCTCCCAATTTTCCATTTCAGTGATTTGCAAGTATCTTAGCAGTAAGATGTCATACTGGAAAACACAATCCAAAAATACACAAAGTAAGAGAGACTAGTAAAATCAGAATTAAAATACTCTAACAATAACTTTTCAAAAGTGCCATTCATATATTAAAAAAAAAAAAGTAAGAAATCCAGATATCCAAATCAAAAAATCTGCCAGCCATAAGGCAATGCTATCTAATAAGACAGCTAAACAACATCAAAATTCTTGTCTAAATTCCCAGGACACATGGCCAACTACAAGACAAGATTACTATAATAGCCTCCTATAAGTGGGCAGGAACAAAGGGCAAAGGCAGGTAAAATTTAGAAAGAAATGTTCATGATAAAGGTTCACCTATAAGTTCCAGGATAATGAAGTAAAAGGGGACAAAGTAACAGAATAAAATCATTACCACTGAGCAAACTGTGTATCTATTTTGGTCAACTGAAATAGTATAGAAAGTAGTATTTATAGTACTGACCTACAAATGTAACTAAATAAGCATTAGATTGCTTTCCTAATTTAGGCTAAGCCACAGCAGTTAAGCTAGTTTAAAACTTGCTTCTTCAGGGAACTATAAGTGGAAACAAAGATTAACAAAAGGCAACACTTTTGGAAGGTTTTCCCTAAACCCTGAACTAGGAAATGATTCAAAGTTTTGCTTTGCTTTTGTTGTTGAATACAACCTGTTAAATTAAAAAAAAAAAAAAAAAAAAAAAAAAAAACCCATGGTAGTATGGAAAGAAGAGTAAAACTGTCTAATTGATGAAGGTTGTCATTTTTCCTCTAAGTATATAGTATATTGTAAAAAAGCAGATGGTGAAAGAAAAGAAGGCAACCTGGAATAGCCGACTGCTGGGCAGAAACCAGCATATGGCTGTGGCTGGCAAATCAACTGACAACTCTTTACAGCTAAGTTTAAATACTAAGAGGTGGTACAGAATATTTCAAAATCCATAAGCCATGAATCCCACTGCCTGGGTTCAAATCCCTGTTCTACCACTAACTAGTTATTAAAACTTTGGGTAGATGAGAGAATCATTCAATTTTCTCACCTATAATGGGACAGAATGACATTGGGCATAATGACATTGCCCACTTCCTAGGATTGTTTGTGAAGATGAATTAATACATGTAGAAACAGAACATTATCTGGTGTGTACATAAGAGCTATTTGCATCCGCATTACCTTAATTTAAAAACTCCCTTTTGTCTGGAAATTTTATGATTTGCTCTAGCTCCTCAGGTTATTCAGACTTCCTAATTAGAAAAAATTTTCCCAAACTTACACTTATCTAATTATACCAAAAGGAGTTACACCACTTTCCCCCCTCTACATCGAATCTACCTTTTGTTTTATTAAAGGAACTAAAATGTTCTGCCTCCTCTTGTAAATATCCCAAGAAGCAGCAAGACTTCTGAGTCCCACATATGAAAACTGTTCCCATGAGACTCACTTTGGAAAAGGTGAGGGGGAGGTGGGTGGCTGGTTTGCTGAATTCAGTAGAAGAATCACTCAACATATAACAACCCAAAGGTATAGAATTTACTATTATGTAGCAGACGCAGAAAATAATTTGGTAAGTTAGGCTAAATTTGCATTTACGGGTTTTGAATCTGCTCCTCCGCTCTCCCTGTGGTTTCTCCCTGGTTTACATCGCTATTGCTCTCCTGTCCTCCCGGTAATCTCTCAGTCTCCCCTAGCCCCTCTTTTCCTTCTGCTTGCTCCGACTCTGTCAGAAACCAAACAAGAGAGTCACAGTCAATAAGTAACTAAAGTAAAAAGATAAAAATGCTACCTGCTTCTATTTAAAGTGCTATGACACACCTAAGTCCTAATTTATTACCACAAAGTACTAATGCTGACTTTCTGTTGGGAAAGTCAAGTGTGTTGTCAGGATTTATCCTTAAAATAATTTAACCTTTTAAATGGTTCACCATATCAATAAACACATTTCCCATATTTTGGAATAAAGGAACTGGATAGACTCAATTATAGAACAACAATGAAAAAAATGAGGAAGGGGATCCCTGGGTGGCGCCGCGATTTGGCGCCTGCCTTTGGCCCAGGGCGCGATCCTGGAGACCCCAGATCGAATCCCATGTCGGGCTCTCGGTGCATGGAGCCTGCTTCTCCCTCTGCCTGTGTCTCTGCCTCTCTCTCTCCCTCTGTTACTATCATAAATAAATAAAAATTTAAAAAAAAAAAAATGAGGAAGGATGGGAAAGTGAAAATTTAAATCTTATTGCAACACATGGGGTCAGAGCCTCCTCCTTCAGCTATTCTGTTCCTTTGCGGATAGGAGTTTGCAGGAACAATATGATTCATAAGCTGAAGCAGATTTTAATGCACGCCCCACACAAATACCTCAGCTTATAGAATTTTTCAGTTCAATAAACAATAATCTTTATTTTTGGATATAATTCATGAGGTTTCTATATCCTGAAGTATAATTTTTTTACATTTTAGAATAAAATTACCTTTTATTTGGAATGCTAATTTTATCTAATAATGGAATGATATAGGAAATAAGAATCAATATAGAATTTGTTTACAACAAATTTCTTCAAGCTTAGTATTTCTGCATATTGATAAATACATGCTTAAACAAGGTATAGGACACTGGTACAAGGTCTCAGTGGGCAAGAAATTGACACTAGGGCAGTTCAAATATGAAAATGTTCACTGAACTCCCATGATGTGTCAGTATCATAATTAGATAAATAACCAATGTAAAAAAGGTAAACCCACTTTGTTAATTTCAGTTATCTTCATATTCAGAGACAGAATTTAAAGTTGTCAGAGATCAAAACTAAACAGCTAGATACCTACACTAAGGAACTACCTAAAGCAAGATTTGTAGGTCTGATATGATACCATTTAATACAGATGTTTCCCCACTTACTCTGAAAAGCAGGTGGACATACTATAAATGTTTGTTGGAACGGATCTGTCTGAGTGCAAATTTGAGTGGTTCCAGGCTGCAAGGATACGCCCTGCTGGGCAACTCCAGGAACTGGTGCTGCAGATGATGGGTACAGAGCCGACTGGTAGTTTAGCAGTGAGACATCTGAATTAGCCAGAGAAAGTGTAGCAGCTGCTGCAGTAGAACTGGAAGCTAGAACACTGGCCTAAAAACAAAAAGATTATAGTTGTACACTGGTATAAAATGGAAAGAACAGTATTTTTACACATGCAGAATCCATCCAGAAAATCTTAAAATAGAGTTTTGAAATTCAGTATTAACTATCCCTGAAATAATTCTCTGCTTAAGAAGTTTTCCCAATCTCCAAATTTAAGGTATATTATAAGGTTGAATAAGAAAACAAAGAATTAAAAAATGGTCCTACACTGACTGAGGACAGCCTCATCTTTCTTTCTGTGCGAAAAAGTTGCTGGATGTGAGATACCACCAAATCTCATTTTAAAAGTAGTCCTAGCTAAGAAATTAGAAAGCTCACATTTTCAATAACAAATGTAAATATTCCATTTGGCAAACAAATGCAAAACTACTTTTTTTTAAAAAAAAGATTTTATTTATTTATTCATGAGAGACTGGGGGTGGGGGCAGAGACACAGGCAGAGGGAGAAGCAGGCTCCATGCAGGGAGCCTAATGCGGGACTCGATCCTGGGTCTCCAGGATCAGGCCCCGGGCTGAAGGTGGCGCTAAACCACTGAGCCTCCTGGACTGCCCCAAAACTACTCTTCAAGTTAGTTATTGGAAAGACCAAACTGAACTTTTAGAAACAGTGAGCAGATTGGTGGTTGCTAGGAACAGGACAACAGGTGGGAGAGAAAATAGGTGAAGATCGTCAAAGGGTACAAACTTGCAGTTACGAGATAAATAAGTTCTGAGGATCTAATGTACAGGATAGAAAAAAATTATGAGAGGGACGCCTGGGTGGCTCAGCAGTTGTCTGCCTTTGGCTCGGGGCATGATCCTAGGGTCCGGGTTCGAGAATTGGGCTCCTTGCAGGGAGCTTGCTACTCCCTCTGCCTGTGTCTCTACCTGCCCCCTCTGTGTCTCTCATGAATAAATAGATAAAATCTTTAAGAAAAAAATTACTGGAAACTCCTTTCAGCACATGTAATGAGATATATAAAATCTTTCCAACAGAGAAAGTTAGTGGCTAAAGTCAGTACAACTAACAGTGGTAAGTAGTACAATAGCTATGGTCTGTTTATGGGACTATGCTAAGACTGAAAGCCTGGATTAGGTCTTTGTATTTAATTTTCGGTGGCACATGACTGGTAGGTATCATCAGTCTACTTGCTCTTCCATCACTTTTGTCATGTAAAAAATGTAAGAAGCAACAAGATCACCAAAGCAAAGACTGGTTTCTTTATCCCAACCTGTACTTATTACTCTTTACCCCACTTAGGTTTTTAGTTTCCAAAATCATTTACTGAATACCTGATTGTGCACTGTATTAAGCTGGTTGCTGAAGCTCATGGTTAGATTTGTGCTTGTATTTGGGGCAACATGAGTAGTAAAGGGACTCTTGATCTGACTCACTGTATCATACATGTGAACCCTCCGCTTGCAGATCTCCATATTCTGAAAGCAAGACTTAACACTGAAAAAAGAGATTAAAGTTTCAGTAAAATGAATACTGAGATTTAAAGAGATAACAAATAACTCAAGATGAATACAGATCAACATTTTCCCCCAAGAGTATTCAGATAAAATGAATCAAGAGTTTTTATAACCATAAAGAGAAAAAATACACCTTAAGTCTCATGATTTTTCAATGAGAAAGGAAAGCATCAGTGAGCCAAATATGCAAAGTACCAAGGTTGCTGCTCATGTGATCATTCCACTGAGCTATAAGATGGTAACTCAACAGAGAACCACACCATGGCAAATGCCCAGAACATACTCACTGATTGCTATGTGGAAAATCCAGAAGGTGAGTCATTGTCACAAACTGATGGTTAAGAGTTTTCAGAGGAGTAATTCTCTTATCTGCATCAATTGTTAGCATTTTTTTTAACAGATCAATGTATTCTCTTCGATCTGCCTTCTCTGCCAACATATCTGTTCCCTCCAAATCTGTGGACATATTCACCTTCCAAGGAAAATTTAGAAATATTATACTTCATCACTTAACCTTTAAAGCTGACACTAAACATCTGCATAACAGATAGACAGACATAGATCTCAAGAGAAAAACCTGAGGAAATTCTTTTTAATTATAGTATAATCATTTTCACAAGTGGAAGCTCTTCTTATGCTAATTAAAATCTTCAGTTTGGTAGAATTTGTGGCAGAATAAAGCTGAATGAAGTCTTTTCACTCAAAATTTGGATGAACAAGTTAAGCAAAAGCAATTATCATTACTTAAATGTTAAAATTTCTATTGTTGAAAAGATTAAATGATATAGTTAAGTAAAAAGTGTTTAGACAGAGTTTGGAACATAATAAGCACTCAATTAAGTTCTTATGTCTTTATTTAGCAGAGAAAAGAGACAGGAAAGAAAGCTTCATAAACAATATTTCAAAATAGTGACAGGCAACAAGACCAGTTAATCAAATGTAAGGGAGAAACAGATAATTCTACAAGTATCCTTGGTTAGGATTCAAATGTTCTTTTAATACATGGCAGAATATTAATGAACTTTTTTCTCTAAAAAATGAAAGCAGACTAGAAGATAACAGATTAAATCTATTTTTTAATATAACTAATAAATGGAAGTATGTCTCTGATTAAGAGATATGTAAAAGTCTGGCTTCCTTAAACTTTCTCTACTCACCTGAGCCATGTCATCTAAACAATTAAAAATGTACTTTCGAGCTTCTTTTGATTTGATTCCAGTCTCCAATTCATGTTCTTCTGGTGTCTATAAAATACAAATTAAAAAACAAAATTCCATCGGTATGTTATTTTCATATTTTGTTCTAAATTAAAGCCAAAATACAAAGAAACAATTGTCATCACCTGCCAACCAGAAATGGCAAACATGAAAGTAATTTACAACCAAAAAATCTGGTGGAGATGGGACCTGAATATCTGACTTCCCTTTCAACAGTGTTAAATTAAATGTGGAAAAAATGATGTAGCATGATGGTTCCTGAAAATGTCATGTAAGAGGGGGACATTACCATTTTTCTCTTACAGTTACTTCAAATTAAATGACATTTCAAATGCTAGCTATTAAACAGGCAGGCTCAGGCGAAGAGATTCACAGGGTTATTCAAATTACTCAGAGATCTCTCAAGCTAAAGGCTCAGAAGTAAAAAGCAGGCACTGGTATTTGTTTCATGAAAATACGTAAGGCCTTAGCATGGGGAATTAGGAAATTATGTTGTTTTCTCCTATTTATTGAGAATTCTCTAAAAAACAGTCATTGCTAAATTACTCTAGTTCTTCCTGTGACTTAATGGTGAGCACTATTCTCCATACTCCCCTCTCAGCTGCTGGTTCAAATACACAAAATAATCTCAGACAACCAAACAGGTGTTTAGTTTATTTTTTTAACTAAGGATCAGGTCAAAGAGGTACAACAAAATAATTTTTCCAAGTACTTCTTTCTGCAAACATAATTCCCACCACCACCACCTCTTTTCCCTCCATCTCAAGAATTTAGTAACTAAAACGTTGGGAGTGAGGAGTACAGGAATGGATAGTATAGAAAGGGAGACAGACCTTCAGCCTCCACAGTGGATACCCCAAATTAGGATCTCTGTTGAAAAACCTGGTTGTTTTTGTCCCAGCACTGAGAAGATATTCAGCAGGCAGGCCTTGTGTTTGTGAAATGTAACGAATCTGAAACATCAAAACCATTAAAACACTGATTTGGAGTGAAAAGGAAAATATTAAAAACTTTTACACTAAGACATTATTAGCTCTAGCCAAATCAATATAAGTGAAATTTATCTGTAAATACATATTTACGCTAACCCACTCACAGGTAATTCCCAAATATTTATTCAGTTGTTTCTATGTTACTAAAATTGTTATTTACAAGGAAAATTCAGTTTTGAAAATTTTGTGTATAACCATTTTTGCTTTTTTGTAGACCTCTGATACATAGTTCAGAAAATGTCAGGAGATTTTTAGGACAGAACAGAATAATTTCCAACAAACTACCTCATGGATCACCAAGGGATTTTGTTTCATTTGTTGATACATCACCAAATTTAAAAGATCAAGAAAACATTTTTTTTTATAAGCTACTTTCTCCCTTAACTATTCTAGCTCCTGTCAATTGTCCCTACTCTAAATTGCCATAGAGTTTCTCTCTCACATCATAAAATTAAACACTTAATTTAGCTTCTCTATCCCTACATTACTAGAGAGCAGGCACTGTGTTCATTCAATCAACATTTACTGAATACCTACTATGAACTAGGCTAGCAGTTCTCAGTCTGGTGTGGGGACCCTTGGTGATCCCTAAGATCCTTTCAGGGAGTCCACGAAGTAAAAACTATTTTTAAAAATAATACTTCTCTGCCTTTTTCATCCCCTTCTTAGGGTGTACAGTAGAGATTTCCAGAGAGGATGTGTGATGATGTCATTGCTCTAATGGCTAACAAAACATGTTCTTATATATACTTGTGTTTTAAAAATTTCCCAGTTTTATTACTCACATTTGTTTGCTTCCACAATTCTAATGACCCAAGAAAGCAACAGAAGAAGTAATTTGCTTTTCTCTCCACTACTGAGAGTGATACAAGAAGTAATCTTTTTTACCACCTCCTCCATATTTGAATGGCTGTACTTAAGATGAAATTAGAAAGCAGGGAAATAAATCTTACTTTCCACCTCTCCTCCTAAAAACTTTAGTTTTAGTGTCTTTTTAAGTTATACTTTTTATTTTTATTTTATTATTTTTTAAAAGATTTTATTTATTTATTTGAGAGAGAGAGAGAGAGAGAAAGCAAGCTGGGGTAGGGGCAGAGGGATAGGGACACAGAGAGAGAGAATCTTAAGCAGACTAAGCATGGTGCCTGAGGCGGGGCTCGATTTTAGGACCCTGAGATGATGACCTGAGCCAAAATCAAGAGTCCATGCCTAATGACAGCCGCCCAGGTATGCCCAGTTTTAATTCCTAATGCAGTATATACTAATATATATAAGCTATACAAACAGAGCTCTTTGGGATCCTCCCCAATTTTTTATCAGTGTAAAGCAAAGGTCAACAACCTATGGCCTATAGGCCAAATCTAGCCTGCTATCATGAGCCAATTTCAGATAAGAGCAGGATATTATTCTTGATCTGTGAGACCTACATAATGGAAGCCAATAAATCATTAACAAAATAGAAAATATATTTTAATGTAGATAAGAACATTTTAAATGTGAATATCTTTTGTGTACAAAAATGGTGAATTTTTTTTTAAATCGAGGATAAAATCTGTGTAATAAAATATTACCCAGACATTTAAAATGATAGAGTAGAGGGGCACTTGGGATGGCTCAGACACAGTTAAGCATCTGACTCTTGATTTTGGCTCAGATCATGACCCCAGGGTCTTAAGATCAAGTCCCAGGTTGGGACTAGATGTGCTAGGCATGGAGCCTGCTCACGATTCTCTCTCCCTCTCCCTCTGCCCCTCCTGACCCTGCTCATTCACATGTGCACATTCACACTCTCAAAATAAGTAAAATAAATAAAATGACAGAGTAGAAGTACAGTTATTGACACATAAAGATATTTCACAGTATATTAAGTAGAAAAGTAGATTACAAATTAAATAACCTCACTTTTTAAAAATATCACATTTCACTGATTCTAAGAGGCACATTTTTTCATACTAACATCTTTGAAATCAAGGTAAGTCTTACAACTGATAACTATCCTGATTTAATTAGTAGCATTCTTTCTTACAGATACAGAAAAACGGTATATCTTTGAATCAATGGTGTCTTAGATATCATCAAATACAGTATATATGCTTATATATGTTTATTATCCCTATATCCCTAAGTTTATTATGCACAACAGAACTATATATAGCACATATATTCATTCATTCTTTTAGTAAGTACATATTGAGCCAGGCACTGGTGATTTTAAAAATAGATATGGTTCCTGCTCTCATAGACTTTGCAGTCAAGTGAGGGAGACAGATACTGAAAATTCAAACTGAATTGGCATTCTGGAAAAAAAAAAAAAAAAAAAAAAAGGCTTCTATAAAAATAACAACAAAGAAACCCAAGCTAGACTAGGGACTAGTAAGGAAAAGCTCCCTGAGAAAGTAACACTTGCACTAATGAATCAGTAGGCACTGACTAGATGAAATGAATGGGTGGTGCTATAAGACTATAAGCACAGCATATATAAGAGCCTGTGCTGGAGGGAAGCATATTCTTAACCAATGCTGAAATGATGCCAATCGTGCTAGAGGATGAAAAGCAAGAAGAAAAGGTAGAATATCAATCTAGTGGGAGACAGACAGGGGACGGACAACCCAGTTAGGGGCTCAGAGGCCATATTAAGGATTTAGCCCTTTATTCTAAAAGAATAGGGATCCCTGGGTGGCGCAGAGGTTTAGTGCCTGCCTTCAGCCCAGGGCGCGATCCTGGAGACCCGAGATCGAATCCCACGTCAGGCTCCCAGGGCATGGAGCCTGCTTCTCCCTCTGCCTGTGTCTCTGCCTCTCTCTCTCTCTCTCTGTGTGTGACTATCATAAATAAATAAAAATTAAAAAAAAAAAAGAATAAAAAAACCACTGAAGAGCAGGGAAGTAGAATGATCTAATCTGTGTTCTGTAAAAATCACTTTGTAAAAAAACTGGAGATCTCAATCATATTATATAATTCTTATATGTTATATATAAAACTATTACATAGTTATTTAATATCTGTTTCCCATCACCAAATTATAGCCTCCATGAGGGCAATACAATGCTTTAAGCAGCACTATATCCCCAGTGTCAAGTAGGTACTCAATAAATACACGATGAAAATTAACAAATTATATACATAAATAAATACAAAATATGCCAAATCATAAACAGGGTTACTTCTGAAGGATGGAACTACTAGAAGTCGGAAGTTTTATCTCTTGGCTTACTGCATCTTTTCTAATTTTTCTGTAATGATGCACTTAAAAAATTAAAACATTTAAAAATTTTAATATTATAGAATGAGTTTCATTGTGAAAGTAGAATGGAAAGCTATCATCCAGATACTGCTTCTCACATAGCTTACAATAGAGCAAAAACAAAAGTCCTACATTTATACAAAGTATTACTGTCTGTTATATTAAACGATTAAAATGTTTCCAACAAATCTGAAGCTATTAACTAATATTTCAAAAATCATAAATATCTGCTATAAAATCTCAGCTATAATATTTATGAAAAATCTATAGCTGATATCCTACTTAATAGTGAAAAACTGAATACTTTCCCCCTAAAATCTGGAACAAGAATTTCTGTTCTTATACTTCTATTCAACACTGTTACTAGTGCTTCAGTGCAAAGCAATTAGGCAAGGGGGGAAAAAAAAAGGAATCCAGACTGGAATGGAAGATGTAAAACTATTTTTATTTGTAGATGGCCTGATCTTGTAGATAGAAAATTGTAAGGAATCCATCAAAACAATTAGACCTAGAGTTCTATCAGAAAATTACTTGAGGGGCATTGGATGGCTTAGTCAGTAGAGCATGCAACTCTTGATCTTCAGGTCATGAGTTTGAGTCCCATTTGGGCATAGATATTAATTAAAATTAAAAAAGAACCTTGAAAGAAAGAAAACTACTAGAAAAAATTCAACAAGACTGCAGAATACAGTATCAATTACAAAACTCATTGTATTTCTATAAACTAGCAATGAACATTCTGAAAATAAAATTAAGAAAATAATTCTATTCACATAGCATCAAAAAATACTTATAAATAAATTTAATAAAAGTAATGTAAAACTTATACTTTGAAAATTATAAAATGTTACTAAAAAAAACCTAAAAATTCTGGTCACATTTATGGGATCAGAAGATAAATATTAAGATGATGATACTTCCCAGAGATCCAATGTATTCAACTATTAAAAAAATAATAATAACTTTTTTGCAGGAAAAAAAAAAAAAACCTAAAACCTACACTAAAATTCACATGGAATCTCAAGGGCCCTTGAATAGCCAACACAATCTTGAAAAAGAACAAAGTTAGAGGACTAACACTTCCTGGTTTCAAAACTGACTACAAAGCTACAGTAATCAAAACAGTGTGCTACTTGCATAAATACAGATGTACAGATCAATGGAACAGAACTGACAGTCCACAAATAAATCATGTATTTATGGTCAATTGATTTCGATAAGGATACCAACACAATCCAGTAGGAAAAGAACAGTCTTACAGGCAAATGGTTTTGGAAAAACTAAATATCCACATGCAAAATAATGAAATTGAATCAACTTAAAATGGCTTAAAGACCTAAATGCAAGAGATAAAACTATAAAGCTCTTACAAGAAAGCATACAAGAAAAGCTTCACAACTTTGGATTTGGTAATAATTTCTTGGAAATGATACCACAAGTACAATCAACAAAAGGAAAAACGAATTGGGCTTCATCAAAATTAAAAACTTTTGTGCAAACTAAGCTATCAATGGAGTGAAAAGGCAATCCCAAGGAATGGGAGAAAGTTTTTGCAAATTATGTATATCTGATAAGGGATTAATACCCAGAACACAAACTTCCACAACTTAACAACAACAAACAACCTAAATTCAAAAATGGGCATTAAAAAAAAAAAAAAAAAAAAAAAAATGGGCATTGAAGGGATACACAGGTAGCTCAGGGTTTGAGCCTTCAGCTCAGGGCATGACAGGTCTGGGGATCCAGTCCCACACTGGGCTCCTTCTGGGAAGTCTGCTTCTCCCTCTGTCTATGTCTCTGCCTCTCTCTCTGTGTGTGTGTATCTCATGAATAAATAAATAAAAATCTTTAAAAAAATAAAACAAAAATGGGCAATGGACTTGAATAGACTTTTCTAAAGATTGATTGATTGATTTTTAGAGAAGGGAAGAGAGAAAGTGAGAATCTCAGGCTGACTCCCCACTGAGCACAGAGCTTGACTCGCGCTTGATCTCACAACCTCAAGATCATAGCCTGAGACAAAAATCAAGAGTCAGACGCTCAGCTGACTGAGCCACCCACGCACCTTTCGAGTAGACTTCTCTGAAGAAGATATAAAGATACCCAATAAGCACATAAAACAATGCTCAACATCACTAACTGCTGGAGGAATGCAAATCAAAATCACAATGAGATTATCACTTCATATTCTTAAGGATGGCTACTTTTTTTTTTTTTTTTTTTTTTTAAAGAAAACAACCAGTGTTGGTAAGGATGTAGAGAAATTGGAACTCTTGTGTATTGCTGGTAGGAATATAAAATGGTGTGACTGCTGTGGAAAAGTTTGTTTAAACATAAAATTACCATATGACCCAGAAATTCTACTTCTAGCTATATACCCCCCAAAATTGAAAACAGGGACTTAAACACTTGTATGCCAATGTTCATTGCACCATTATTCATAATGGCCAAAAGATGATAACTCAGCAACCATCAACTCACAAATGGACAAACAAGATGTGGTACACATATACACAGTGTACTCAGCCATAAAAAGTATTAATGTTCTGATGTATGCCATAGCATGGATGAGAAACATGCTAAGTAAAAAAAACCCAACACTGAAAACCACACATTGTATGTAACAAACATGATAAACTACAATAAGCCAAATCTATAGAGACAGAAAGTACATTAGTAGTTGCCAGGGGTGGGGGAGGGTGGGGGTTAGGAAAAAATGGGCACTGAGTGCTAATCAGGTACAGGTTTCATTATGGAGGGATGAAAATGTTCTAAAATTGATCATGGTGATGGTTTACACCCCTGTAAACATACTAAAAAATCATTGAGCTGTACACTTCAAATGGCTAAATTAAACGGTATACGAATTATATCTCAATATAAGTTATTTTAAAGAAACTCGGCTGTAAGAACAGAGATCCTGTCACTAAAATCTTTTTGTATAATGAGAGAAGCATCAAGATAACCTATCCCCAGTCCTGCTCTACAACAGCAGTATCCTATTTATTCAGCATGGGAAAAACGACTTCCTCCTACCACCCACAGTTTCACATCTATGTACCAGGAAAGAATTCTCTCAAAACTATCAGATCATTTCTTTTAAAAAGCCCCAGTTGTACCTTAGCTTCTATATCTAATTTCATTTGGTTCCACTTCCTGGAAAATTTACAGTACCAATCTGTCTACTAACATTGAAGGTTGGCCCTAAGAATGGCACTTGAGGGGCAAGGTTTCTAATTAGGGATCCACGAATCCCCTAAATTTGTACTCAAAATACTGTACACAAATTTTTCTGAGACAATCCATACCCGTATTTCATCAGATTCTCAAAATAGTCTAAGACCCAAAAAGGAGAATCAATGGCTTATTTCAACCAACTGGTTTTGCATCATTTACTCTCCTTCACACTTTTTTTTGTAAAATAAGAAACCTGGCTTTCTTTCTCACAAGGTGGAAGAAAAAGGGTCAATTATAAAGCTCAATTACTTATCACATGAGCTACTGATTTTTGTTTCAAAGACATGCCCAAAGAGTCAAATTTTTGGAAGGTGAATCTAAAATGAATCAAGGAATCAAAATCCTAAGTTGAACAGGGGAAAATACTATTTTATTCTTTTTTCCTTTTAATAATTCCAGATAACCATTTCTTTCTTTAAAAACAAACAAACAAACAAACAAACAAAAACAAAACCCTCACGCACCTACTATGCACCAAACACAATGTGAGGAGTTGAGGATACATTGGTGGAATCAAACAATCTATGCCCTCAAATTGCTTACAGCATTGTGGTTAGAACCACTTTTTAAAAAAAAGAACAAGAAATAAGAATTCACAATTTCCATGGCAAAACCTTTTCCCTCAGCACTTAGCTCCCTGGGAAATCATAGCATATCCTGCAAAGTTTCTCTTTTTGAGACACAGACTATCTATTACAATACTTTTCAACTCATACAATTTCCCTCCTAAATCCTATTTTATAGAAACCCAGTGTACATCACAGCTTCTGGGGCCCAATGTGTTTCAGTATGTAGAAAGTACTTATTTCAGCATCTGTCATGTATAAAAGGAAGTAACAGTTCTGAACGAGACAAAGTTCACTCTTTAAATTCCAACTCCTCATCCTTCTTTACTTTCATTATCTTAAAAACTCACAAGACACGTTTGTTAACCAAAACCAGTCTCTAATAAGTCATGACAGATCTGGAAAAGTACTAATCTAAGGTAATACGAAATAAAAAACCTTTTAAAATTGCTGTACTGCAAATATACCACCAGCCTAAGAAGCAGGTAGAAAAATCCTACTCTTTAAAAAAATCTTTTGTAACTGGACTGCTCTTTCCCTGATATATAAATACTTCACTAGTACATTTCTTCCTCTAGAATCTATTTCACTAGTATATACTTGCTTTCTCTTTCCATCCAAATATATACTCTTACCTGATCATATTCTGAAGCACCAGGATAAAGAGGCCATCCCAGGAACAGCTCAGCTATCACACAGCCCAATGACCACATATCAATGGCTTCACAAAATGGTAATCCAAGAATAATTTCAGGGGCTCTAGCAAAAACAAAAATAGCAAATTAAAAAACAAACATTACTTGGGGAAATTAACTACTTTGACTAAGTCCTGTTTTAGTACCAGCCTAAGGTACATACTTATTTAAAGAACCTGAAAACTATGTGTGATATAAAATCCATCATTTGAAACTTCTGGAGCCAGATGTGTTTTGGAATTGAGATTTCTTTTTAATTTAAGAAAGGTAGTACCAAGCATAAAACTACATATTGCATAATAATCCCAATGGAGTTTAGGGAAGCACCCATAATCAAACACAGTAATATTTCTACAACAAAACAAATGAACAGTCATACTAAGTTGGCTGAATACTTTAAATAGCCTTACATTGGTTCAAGACAGATTTTGCCAATAAATGAGCTTATACAAAACTCAGAAAAAGTTTTTTAATTTTGAAATCAGAGATAACGATCGCAGATTTATTCTTTTTACTCTTAGCACCTTTTTAATTATAGAAAAATCAATTAAATGACCTGATCAATAAATACCCCTTGGTAACAGAAATGCCTTCTATAGAGACTTAGTGGTTGACAACACTACAGAAATAATCATTTCTATTAATGCTCTAAGCGAGAAATCTAACCCTAGGGAAGCTTAAAGAGAAGACTAAGATAATATCATAAACTAAGAGCTTTATATATATGACCACATCCAAGGTAAAATTATTATCTCTACTTATAGGGGAAACTGAGGCAAACAAAGTAATTTACCCCAAACCACAGTTAAGTGGAAGGGCTAGAATATGAACACTGGCAGTCTGGCCCCAGAGTTGAGTATATTGTAATGTTTTCAAAAAAGTAAAAGTTAAGTATATATCCACCTATATAAATCTATTTGGCATGGTGGTATACATGGCATTTTTCAAACTATGACTAAAATTATGAGGTAAATGGGCTTAAAAGGGGGGGATATTAACAGGTATTACTAATGTCAATAATAATAAAAGATGATGCTTATATAGTGCTTACTCTGTGCCATGTACTGTTCTAAGTTACAAATGTGGTCACTTACTCCTTACAATAATCCTATGAAAATAAACATTACTACTGTTAAGTCATCAATTCTTTTTTTTTTTTTTTTTTTTTTTAACTAGACTCCTTGCAGGGGCTTGAACTCACAACCCTGAGATCAAGACCTGAGCTGAGATCAAGAGTCGGACACTTAACCAACTGAGCCACCCAGACACCCCATGTCATCAATCCTAAAATGTATGCTTTTTTTTTTTTTTTTCACATTTTAACATCTCTGAAATCAAGAAGATTCTTGCAAATGAGGATGTATCTTAGCTTAATGGCAGTGCTTTTACTTTCTTATTGGTACAAAATGTTTCATCTTCTAATCAATGGTATCTTAGATGCTACATAATAAAGTATCCTTTCCATTTTACAGATGAAGAAACCAGGCACTGAGAAGTAACTCACTCAAGGTCACACAAATACTAAATTATGGAGCACAGGCAACCTGAATCTTAGGGCTGAGCTCTTAAACATTTTATCATAATCTCCAATTTCCCTTCTTTCTTAAAAGTCACAGAATTGGAATCTGTAAGGGCACACCAGATCCAGACCCCTCAGCAGATCTCTCTCCACGAGGGGCCCTCAAAGGGGCTGTGTCCCCTCATGGAGTGCCTACGTTTCTCCAACTTTCCTTTGAAGTATTATGTATACATTGTTGCTCTAAGGGCAGGAAGGATTGAGCAGGAAGAATATAAAGATATTTCCCTAAATAAAAATATTCTCCCCAGGTAATTTTCTAATTAAGTACCCCCTTAGAAAATAAGGTAAATTAGAGGATTTCATAGGCTCTAGAGGCTTTCCTAGGTGATCCTTGTACAGAAACAGCAGAAGGATGATCCAGGCCTGCTGAGACTTCCACTATTTGACAGCTATGGGCAGAAGGATGAATATCACCAGTTTTGTATTATTTGACGTTAACCGTGGCTTTGTTAGCCAAAGAAACAACCTTCAAAAGGGATATTCCTGGGATCCCTCGGTGGCGCAGCGGTTTAGCGCCTGCCTTTGGCCCAGGGCGCGATCCTGGAGACCCAGGATTGAATCCCACGTCGGGCTCCCGGTGCATGGAGCCTGCTTCTCCCTCTGCCTATGTCTCTGCCTCTCTCTCTCTCTCTCTGTGTGACTATCATAAATAAATAAAAAAAAAATTTAAAAAAAAAAAAAAAAAAAAGGGATATTCCTGTTGCAGGTAGCTAGAGCCACATATTCCTGATGGAATTCCAGAGTTTAATTAAATCCCAACCACTGTAGCATGTTTTTAAGATGGCACAAGTTTTATAGCATTAATAAACTAGAGTGTAATAGTATACAGAAACATAAAAGCTTTTCTAAAATTGAAAAGGAACAAAATTTTTACTTTCAGCAAGCAGAATCATTAATTTTCAAGTTCATGACAGTGCCAAAAAGAGCTGGCAGGGAGAGCACAAATGGCTTTGTGCCAAAATAAAAACTGGGCTTAGAACATTCCTAAGCATCAATTGAAGAGCAGCAGATTGATTTTGCCATTCCCACTATACCAGGAAGACATTTTAAAATCCAAAGGTAGGTCATAGGGAGGGGCAGGCCACCCAATAACTTACTTCTTTAAAAAGGTAGCAATAATATGTGATCATTGTTAGGCTTCCAGAGCCTAAAGTTTCAGAGAACTTAAGAAAAACACTAATTTCAGTCCCCAAGCCCCATTAGACAAACAAAACAAAACAAAACTCTAAAGACTGGCTGGAATCAGTTTTTCCATTTAGTCTCATTTCTTCTTCTGGAGTAACAAAAGCCGCTAAGGATTTTCAGCAAAAACTCACAACAGTAACTCTACTACATCTACCATACAAAAAAGTGAGCATCAAAGGAAAAAAACAATGAAAGTAAAAATAAAATAAGGTTGTTCAGTCTATTGAGGGCTTTTCACTATCATTAGAAACTAGAAATGATGACTGAACTAAACTCTAGGAAGCAAAAAAACAGAAGTTATTTTCTTGTACTGAACAGATCAGAATCATTTAAAGCAGGTTCACCTCTAAACACGGAATGTTTTAAACTCTGAATTCAGATAATTCTTGGTACTATCTTCATTAGTATATCATCTTTCCCTTGGCCTCCATTGTTTCTCAATCCTTCAAATATAAACTCTCAACACTAAAATTCTGCTTCTACTCCATCTGTATAGGGAGGCTGAGTGAGGTAATTACTTTTCTAGGTCCCTTACCAGCTCTGACATTAACACCTGTACAGCAAAAAAGATGACCTAAAATAGCACAGGGGGCAGCCCGGGCGGCTCAGCGGTTTAGTGCCGCTTTCAGTCCAGGGCCTGATCCTGGAGACCCGGGATCAAGTCCCAAGTCAGGCTCCCTGCATGGAGCCTGCTTCTCCCTCTGCCTGTGTCTCTGCCTCTCTCTCTCTCTCTCTCTCTCTCTCTGTGTCTCATGAATAAATAAATAAAAATCTTAAAAAAAAAAAAAAGAAGAAGAAGAAGCAGCAGCAGCACAGGGAAGAGAGGGAAAAAACCCAAACTGGCAGTCACTTTTGTAGGAAAATGGCATTAATTGTACTTTGGACACAGTGGGTCTTCTCTTTGAAAATACATCCCATCTTTAAGGAACAGATACTACACGGGCTCTAAATACTACAACCAGGTGGTAGAAATAATCCCTGCCTTTTGATTTTCCAACTTCAAATTTCATGAAACTAAAAAACTGCTCCAAAGTGTTATTTCACTAGAACCCAGAGCAAACTACTGTTAGAATCACTTAACAGCACAAATTACCCTCTGATCATTTTAATGAATACTCTTGTTTCTTCCTGCCCATCTCAGAGGCATCAAACTTACCAGATCAGAGATGTTACATAAAGTCTAACTTCCTGCATCTGTGGCTTGGGTGAAACTGTAGTATGTTATTTGTCTAGGATAAACTGAAAATATGCTTTCCTTCTCTAGACCTTGTCCTTCCATACATAACAAATACAGAGATCTCAACTTTAATAAAGGCCAGCTAGTTTGTTCAGAATGGAAAAGCACTGGGATCCCTGGGTGGCGCAGCGGTTTGGCGCCTGCCTTTGGCCCAGAGCGCGATCCTGGAGACCCGGGATCGAATCCCACGTCGGGCTCCCGGTGCATGGAGCCTGCTTCTCCCTCTGCCTGTGTCTCTGCCTCTCTCTCTCTCTCTCTGTGTGACTATCATAAATAATAAATTAAAAAAATTAAAAAAAAAAAAAAAAAAGAATGGAAAAGCACTGAGTTTGTAAGTATGGCAAACCTTTGTACCTAAACTGAAGCCCCAAACACAGCAATCTCTTTGGAAGTAGTCTATATTTACACTTACAGCGGCCAGAAAATAAACTATATTATTTCCACTGCCTAGAGTATTTAGCCATGCCTATGGCCAACAGAGACAGTATGCTGGTAAAAATTTATGTCAAATGATAATATTTTGGCAGGTCATCAGCAAGATGAAGCAATGTAAACTAAAAAGGAGGGTAAGGGGAAATCTCACTTTGAAGTCAGGATGCTTCACTGGCCAAAGGGATTTCACAGAGGTTTTCTTTTTCCTTTTCCTTTTTTAAAAAGATTTTTATTTATTTATTCAAGAGAGACACACAGAGTAAGGCAGAGACACACAAGCATTGGGGGAAGCAGGCTCCCGAAGGGGAGCCTGATATGGCACTCAATCCCAGGACCCAGAGATTATGGCCTAAGCCAAAGGCAGACCTCAACCACTGAGCCACCAAGGTGCCCCTCCCAGAAGTGTTCTGAAGGACACCAGGGTGAGACTCTAAAAGCAACACGAAGAAGGCCACTGTGGATAAAACTACTGATAAAGAAGGAATGCCTGAGCTACTACTCCATTGGCCTGAGGTTCATTATCAAGTATTATTATGACATAACAGAATACTCATATTAAATCCTAAATGTAATCAAGCCCTGGACATTGAACTTCAGTATGCATAGTAATTACTCAGTAATACACAAAAAGAACTCCTGTTTTTAAGGGGGTAAACTGAGCTCCATTTACAATTACTCCTATAGTCAAGAACTAAATGCAATGGATTTGCAGAATGATTTGTTGAAGAGTACTTGACAGTAGACTTAAAAATCTGAAAATCATATTTGCTATAAAGATAAAACATAACCAAATTACTCCTATGACAGCTTAAATTAAATCAAAAGGATAGGGAAAGGGGCAAAGATCATCAACCTAACACTGAAAATTATTCAAATGAATTACTTACAAGAGAAAGCTAAGCAGCCAGAACTATTTACTCCTCAAATCTCCTTTACCCTTTAAGAGAAAATTCCATCAAAATTATTTCACAAAAGAATTATTTCTATCGCTTTTTTTTTTATCTTAAAATTGCTTCCGTTACCATAAAGACAAACCAAATAGTTAAAAAATACCTGCAGGCACCGACTAGAAAAGAGATCAAGAAGTAAGAGCTGATCAGCCTCCACCCCCCTCAGTGATGCCCTCCCTCCTACCTCCCCAATGCTCCAAAGGAGATCTGAGCTCTTAAGTGTACCTGTAGAATGTTTCTGTATATATACATGAGTAGGTGGTGGTAGGATTGCTCAAAGGAGAATACTAAAAGAAAAAATAATTGGAACCTAAATCCTCCAAGTCGTGAATAACCAAATGGAGGTGAGATTTTCAAAATTAGCTAAACTGCCTAGAGCAGCATGAAACCAGAAACCAAGGCTGTAGGAATTTCTTTACTCCATCTCACTCAAGTAAGAAATAATCAGTTTTACAAAACTATAAAAGGAAGAGATAAAAATAGAGAAGACTGGATTGGAAGACGTAATACTGTGAAGATGTCATTACTACCCAAACTGATTTACAAATTCAGGGCAATCCTTCAAAAACCAACGAGATTATTTGAGGAAATAGAAAAATCCATTATAAAATTCATATGGAATCCCAAGGGACTCCAAATGGCCAAAACAATCTTGAAAGAGAATAAAGCTGGAGATCTCCCACTTCTTGATTTTGA
The DNA here is from genome assembly GCF_048164855.1 of Canis lupus baileyi. Taxonomy (NCBI): domain Eukaryota; kingdom Metazoa; phylum Chordata; class Mammalia; order Carnivora; family Canidae; genus Canis; species Canis lupus. The sequence goes on from NC_132849.1 coordinate 13,242,985, forward strand.
AACTTACTACAAAGCTACAAGTAATCAAGACAGTGTGGTAACTGGCATAAAAACAGACACAAAGATCAATGGAATAGAACAGAGAGCCCAGAAATAAACTCTTGTATTTGTGGTCAATGAATTCCAACGAATATCAAGACCTCTCCATAGAGAAAGTATAGTCTTTTAAGCAAATGGTGCTAGGAAAACTGAATATCTATGCAAAAGAATGAAAATGGACCTCTACCTTACACCATATACAAAAATTAACTTAAAAATAGGTCAAAATTAACTTAAAAATATTATGTCTGTATTTCTTATATTCTTATAAGTAAGAGCTAAAAACTATAGAACTCTTACAAGAAAGCAAAGGTGAAAAAGTTTTATGACATTGGTTTAACAATGATTTCTTAAATATAATTCCAAAATCTAAGCAACAAAAAGAAAAAACACAAACTGGACTTCATTAAAATTTAAAACTTTTGCGCAAGTATCATTTCACCAAAGTGAAAAGGCAACCCCATGGAATGAGAATGTATTTGCAAACCATCTACCTGCAGAGGGAGATTAATATCTAGAATATACAAAGAACTCTTACAACTCAACAGAAAAACCCAAGACAAAAATGGACAAATGACTTGAACAGGCATTTCTCTAAAGAAGATATACAGATGTCTAATAAGCAAATGAAAAGATGCTCAACATCACTAATCACTAGGGAAATGCAAATCAAAACCCCACAAATACCATTTCACACACTTAAGGATGGCTATTATCCCCCCCACCACAAAAAAAAAACAAAAAACAGGTTTTGATGAGGAGGTGTAGGAACTGGAATCCTCATTCAATGATAGTGGGAATGTAAAATAGTGCAGCTGTAGAAAACAGTTTGGTGGTTCCTCAAAAAGTTAGAATTAAAAAAAAAAAAAAAAAGAATTGCCATATGATCCCGCAATCCTACTTTCAGCTGTATACCCCAAAGAAACAGGGACTTATACTCTTGAATGCTAATGTGCATTGCAGTATTATTCATAGTAGCCAAAAATGTGGAAACCCAAGGGACTGAATAAACAAAATGTAGTATATACATGCACTGGAATATTATTTAGTCATGAAAAGGAATGGAAGTCTGATACATGCTATAGTATGAATTAATCTTGAAAACATTATGCTGGGCAACCCAGGTGGCTCAGTGGTTTAGCGCCTGCCTTCAGTCCAGGGCGTGATCCTGGAGACCTGGGATCAAGTCCCATGTCGGGCTCCCTGTAGGGAGCCTGCTTCTCCCTCTGCCTGTGTCTCTGCCTCTCTCTCTCTCTGTCTCTCATGAATAAATAAATAAAATCTTTAAAAAAAAAAAAAAGAAAGAAAACATTATGCTAAGTGAAATAAACCAGACACAAAGAGATAAATATTGTATGATTCAACTTACATGCCGTATCTAGAATAGGCAAATTCACAGAGACAATAAGTCAAATAGAGGTTACCAGGGGTAGAGGGAAAGGTGGAGTTTTTGCTTAATGGTTACAGAGTTTCTGTTTTGAGTGATTAAAAAATTTTAGGAATAGTGGTGATGGTTACAGAACACTGTGAACATACTTAACACACTGAATAGTACATTTAAAATGGTTAAAATGGTAAACTTCATATTAGGAAGATTTTACACAATTAGAAAAAAATATGTAGATGGCATACCTTCTGAGCCTTTGTTCAGATTAAAATATCCTTCTTTTATTTTCACACACAATATAAAATTCTAAGCTCAGACTTTCTATTTACTGAAAATTTAATATGGGCATTTGATATGTTGGACATATCACCTGATAAACATATATTGTGGATTATCTTTTTTTATTGTTTCATTTCTTGATTGGGTGAGTGTACAATTTGTATTTAATGAATGATCATTAAAATTAAATATTAGGTTCCTTATAATTAGTAACTAGACAAATAAATAAATGTGGTATTAAGAAATAAAAGCTCATTTAAGACTTCCCCCTTTATTTTCAGTAATTCTCCCTGATTATAGCACAGACAACATTGTATATACAAGCATTTAAGTACTTTCACAATAATTATTATATATTAAAAAGACAGCTTTCTTAGAAGTATCAATCTGGAAATATAAATCACTAAAATATAGGCACTTGGGTCAAGGACATTTTAGGATAACCAAATAAGGTCATAGCCAAATTAAGTTCGAACTCTTATGGAGATGTTAAAATAGGAAGAGCCCTCGGCAATCATCAAATCCAATTCTCTTTACTACACAAAAAAGAAAACGTCAAAGAATGAAATGTTGCTAGAGTTAAACCTGGAATTATTCCCAAGGCATCTTACCTGCCAAGATATGAACTTGGAAAAGTAGCAGCATATGCCTAAATTCATTACAAATAAGTAAACATCTTTATATTTTTAAAGACTCTTTAAAATGGGAGAATTAGGTTTAATGGTACTTGAGAAGGAACCAGATGCTAGTATAATTCAACTATGAACAACCTTCAGAATTAGACTGAATTAATTTTTCTAGTGTTAAATAAAACTTCAGAAATAATGTTACATATAGGAATGCCAGAGATGGAATGAAGTAAAACATATTTTCCTATTCTACCTTGCAATCTGCAAATAAATTCAGTTTGTTATACGTACTCTATGTAATATATGTTAAATATAAAGATAGATCTCTAGTCTAAGATATGCTTTTTAACATTTGCCACTTGCCTGTAGTAACGTGACTGTAAGTAGGTTGAGCACACAGCTTTGGAAACGTGACTAGCAGAACCAAAGTCAATGACCTTCACTCGGTAGGGTTGGCGCACTGGGTCGACCAGCATTATGTTTTCAGGCTTAAGGTCAGCGTGAATCAGACCAAGGCTCTTGAGCTTCATCAGGGCTGTGGCCACCTGCTGCAAGATTGGTCTGATGTACTTGAGTGGCAGTGGGCTAAACTTGTTCTGCTTTAGAAAATCATATAAGTTCTGCTCCAGCATCTCAAACACAAGGCAGGTGTGATTCTTATGCTGAAAGCATTCATAAGAACGAACAAAATTATACTCATCAGCATTTTCACTGCTTAGGCGGGAAAGGATGCTCACTTCAATCTGTCCTTGTCTGGCATAGGAGGGGTGGTTCTTCAAGATTTTAATAGCCACGATTTCCTTAGTGCTCCGCTTCCAGCACTTAGCCACCTGTCCAAATGTTCCCCGGCCTAGGAACTCCAACACTTCATAGCTATTGGTCATAGAGCAAAGGATCTCATGCTGGACCAGCTGGTAATCCCCTTCTCCGCTGGAACTGCTACTCTTTGTGGTCACAGTGGTGGTTGTGGCAGCAGCACCCACCACAGTCCTGTTTTGCAGCATGAGAGGGGGATGTTCTTCTATGATCTGCACACTACCGTTGCTGTCAACTTCCTCACTTTTTCTTTTCAATCCACATTTTTGATATGGCTCAAGCAAAGAAACGTTGTTTCTGTGAGTCAGGGTCTGGCTGCTTTGGAAGGTTGATGTAGCAGCACTGGCCGAGCTATCAGCAGCTGTTACAACAATATGCTCCACTGCAGGAGCTGGGAGGAGGAGGCCCTGGTCGTAAGCAGGGATGTTGAAATTTGCTACCTGGTGAGAGGAGTTGGCTTGCCCTTGTGTGGCTGGGAGGGTTTTGCTGTGGGTATAATATTTGTCGTTGCTGCTCTGTCCAGAAACATCCCAGCCAGAGGGCTCTATTTTCAGTTTCTTCGCACTGCAGAAGGCACTCGACGACACTGATGGGGGGGAAAACACCTGCAGCTGTGATGCCATACCTACGTTGAGAGAGAGGAAGAATTAGATCCTCAGTTTTACACAACCCTGCAATTAATAGATTAGAAAACTTTTAGTTTAGTAAAACCACAAGTAAAATATTACTATCTGGCTGGAGTTTTATTTTATGCATTTTCCAAAATATGTTTCCTATTACAGAAGGATAAACTTTTTGGTCTAATCTCACACACACACACACACACACACACACACACCCTTTTTTTAAAAAAGATTTTTATGTATTTATTCATGAGAGACCCAGAAAGAGAGGCAGAGACAAAGGCAGAGGGAGAAGCAGACCCCCTACGGGGAGCCTGACGTGGGACTCAATCCCAGGACCCTGGGATCACAACCTGAGCCAAAGGCAGACATTCAACCACTGAGCCACGCAGGTGCCCCTAATCACTCACCCTTAATCACTCTTTGAGACTCAGCAATAGTAAGTCACCTTGTCAAAAGAGCATGAACATCTATGATGGTTTATAAAATAATAACCATAATAATAATAGCTTAGATGATTGATCACTTACTATGTGTCAAGGAGTAGTCTAAGCACTTCCACGTGCATTACTCATTTAATTGTCACCACAACCCTTTGGAAAAGATACTATCATTATTTCCCCTTTACAGATGAGGAAACTAAGATACAAAGTGGCTAGAGTAACTCGCCCAAAATAGCACAGCTATTAAGTAGCAGCACTGGAATTCAAACCGAGGCTTTTTGGCCCCAGAACTCATTCCACAGCTCTGTCTTCATTCCTACCCTGATGAGATTTTTGATCATTTAGAGATAGATGACACACTTACAAATTTTACAGCTGAATCAAATTTGCGAAGGATATTCAATATATTGCTAAAATAACGGGTCCCAAAAGATCACAATAGGGCAGAAGCCGCAAGACAAATCTAGATGAAATTTGACACAAATATAGAATCCTACACAGGCCCAAAATATGACTAGCACAAAGCACCAGGATAAAAAAATTCAAGGTTTAGCAGGAGCACATGTATATGAAAAACACTTTGAGTTGGTAAAAGAAACACTATGTAATAATGTTTCCCCAACCAAAAGCTAATTCAATCTTAAACTACATTCACAGAAAGAGTGTCCAAAATGTGCTGGACAAAGTGAAGGCTACTACTCTGCTCAAGTCATACACTATTTTAATGATGTCTAGCTCTATACACTACATTATTAGAGGATCACTGATAAAATGACCAGGAGAAAGTAATCAAGATGATGGGAACCCTATTGAGAGGATCTTCTGAAGAACCACATGAAGTTATTTTTAGAAAATATGGAGAGGGCAGCCTGGGTGGCTCAGCGGTTTAGCGCCGCCTTCAGCCCAGGGCGTGATCCTGGGGACTCGGGATCAAGTCCCACATCAGGCTCCCTGTATGGAGCCTGCTTCTCCCTCGGCCTGTGTCTCTGCCTCTCTCTCTCTCTCTCTGTCGCTCATGAATAAATAAATAAAATATTTTTTAAAAAAAGAAGAAAAATAGGAGAAAGAGGGCAGAACAACCCAGCTTTCTGGTCCCTTAATATCCCATAAACACCTCAAGTTCAATAAACCTCAAGACTCCCAAAGCTAATACTTTCAGAAAAAGGTTCAAACAACTGACACAGCATATAAGCCATTTCTATTTATCTTCTCCCTTCTCAACCATATAACCCTCAGATGCCTTGGGGCTCTATATTAATTATTCTGCTCTTGTCCATACATTCCCCTTTTCAATTAACTACTTCCCAGGATCAGTCATCTACAAAAGATTCTCAAATTTTTGATTCTAACCCAGACTTCTCTCTCCTGAACTCCAAATTCTTACTTCCAAATAACCACTCCACACTGAAATGTGGGTATCTTGCAGACATCTCTCAAATTTAACATGTCCAAAATGAAACTTGAGCCTCCACCCTATCCCCAGTCTTCTATCTCAATTATGACACCACCATATACCCAACATCTCAAGCTAAAAATCAGAGAGGCAATGGGTGTTTCTTTATCTATAAACTGGTGGTAGCAATACCTACCCTCAAGGGGTTGTTCTAGAATTAAGTTATCTAATACATGTAAAGTGCTAGTGTCTGGAAATCATTTAGTATTATTATCCTGACTCCTCCTCATTACTCCACCTCTAATCTATAACCAAATCTTAACTGATTTTACCTCCTAAGTATATTTCAGATCAGCCATTTTTCTCTATCTCTATCAGGACTATTCTAGTTCCAACAGCCAGTGGCCTCCAAAACTAATCTTGAATGCACTCTGGGGATGACCTTTGTTGTTAAACTATGCAAATCAGATGACTGCTCTTTCTTTCTTAACCACCTTCCTCCCCCTGCCTCCAGGGTTTTCCACTGCTTTGTGGATAAAATCCAAAATCCTTAATTTGCTTTTAAAAACTCTCCAAAAATCTGTTTGCTGTCTTCCAGAATCTCTCCACCTTGATTCCTCCATTCCAGCCATACTGCCCTTCCTTCAGTTCTTGGATAGGCCCTCTGATATGCTGAAGATTTTCTTCTGGGAAAACCATTCATTCACACACATCTTCACACACACACACACACACACACACACACACACACACACACACGCCCCACAACTCTCCCCCCAACCAAGCATTCCCAAGGCGTCCTGTTCCTCCCTTAGGACTCAAAAGTATTTCTTTAATGTTACTTTAGCATTCTCAGCTACAGTGTAAGTTCCATGACAGGTACCATAACTGTCTCGTTTTTTGCTTCTATCACCACCAGCAATTACCACAGACTCTGGCAATATACAAACATGCAGTATTTGCTGGATGATTCTGACCGCTGCCTACCAACCTCTTATCTACTCCCTACCACTCATATTAAACCACAGGATTTTTAAACTCTTGGTTCTATTTTTCAAACGTCCCTCCTTTTTATCTGTGCAACCTGTGAGATATGGGGGAAGTCTCCACTCCAATACACAGAGTATAATTTTACTAGTCATAAGAGAATAAACACACACAAGAAAGGAAGGAAGTGTGACAAAGGATGTTACAGCACATAAAAAAGCAATGTGTACGTTTCTTTGTGCCTGAATGCAACTAAAAACCCTTTGCACTGGACTAGACAGCTGGAACGAAAACAAATCCTCAGCCTTAATTTCTAAAATGTAGTCTGGATTTACTTGAAACAAGAGTTTCCATAATTTATGTGAACTCTGAAGAGAAAAAAGTGTAAATTAAAAGCTAAAGTCAGTGCAATTGAACTCCAAAGCTACAAATCTGTAAGTCTTCTTGTTCTGCCTATGTCACTGACGTAACACCAATTTAAAATAAAAATGTAAAACCAGGTAGTGCCTTTACAGAATTTACCTATTAAAATATATGCAGAAATATTTCTCATCATCATAAAACTGAGCCAACTTTTTGGACAATGAAAGGAAGCAAATTTTTGAAATTTGTTTTCCATTTCATATCGGTTGAGCTACTAATTTTAATAACCTATCAAGAAACAGGAACACAAACTTTATGTACCTAAACGTATTTGATAAAAGAATTTGAATGCAAAATTTGCAGTTTGTAGCTATGCCTAGGAATATGGAAGCTGAAGGAATAATACTGAAAAGAAATCATGAAGTATAACACCAAATTTTTAAAAGTATGTTCACTACTACACACTTTTTAAAATATTACATTTACCAGAATAATGTTATGGACAACTTTTCACTCAATAAACAAAAAGATACTGATGGTTTCAAATCTTCACAGTGAGCACTGCAAAAAGCACAAGTTCTAGGAATTTTTCTAAAAGTTTATATAAATGACTATAATTCTTATTCAGCAAGACAAACTTTAAGTCCACACATAGGAAAAGAACCACCCAGAATTTAACTAGCTTTCCCCACAGTAGAGGTATGTGGTACTTAAGTCAGTATCATGCCAGTGTGGCTGAGTCTCATTCTGACCTCAACAAGCACAAGGTGAAAAGAAAATGCAAAATCAAAACTGTCTAGAAAAATCAATACTTACCTATATAAAACCTTGAAATTCAGCTAAAAGCAGCCATTTCTAGACGTAAGATTTTATGTTCCATAAAATTTGCCTTTGCAAAATGGGAAAGGAATTTTCTTCCTAGGGTGAGACCTCCCAAACAAAAATATGGAACAGAATTATCATCTGTGGAAAACTTTTTTATGAATATTCTCAAGTCCTGGGAGAGTAGCTCCCAATAAATTAAAACTTACTTCTCATTTCCTGAAAATGTTGCACTTCTTGACCCTAGTAATAAACTAGTCTTTTCATTTTAAACCTGACTTTCTGAGAATTTAACTATCTAAATATATTGACAAATTTGGTCACTACATTAATCTGGAACTAGAACTAACAGGCGGAAGGCTACTAGTACTTGTATTTATTGCTAAAGATAATTGAGTCTTGCTAGAACTAAGGCTTTCAAAAACAAACAAATTAATAGCTTCTCCACTCACTGCCATGGTCACATCTATCTAACATCTACAGGTGCCCCACATTATGGACACTCCAAGTAGGTCATCTTACCACAAAGAATTCAAATATTAAAACTATGAATGGAACAGTTGGTTATGGCAACCAGTAATCATTTGTCAGTGTTTTGCCCTTACTCTTCAGGTAACTTCCATCTTCCACACCAATAATTAAATTCCTACTACTTTTGCTTAGCATCACTTTTGTCTCTTTGATACAATTTAACAATTGGGTGACCTAAATAACCTAAAATCAGTACTGTATATTGACTGCTTCCTCTGGCACTAGTCCTCAGATGACATGTACATAGTTGTACATCTTCTCCAGCAAGCTGATATATAAAGAATATTCCTATCACTAAAGTAAGTAAGAAAACACATTCTGTAAAAAGAAAGCAAGGAGTACAGTAAGTAAGAAAACACATTCTGTAAAAAGAAAGCAAGGAGTACTTTCAGGATGAAAACTCCTTCACCACAACTCCATCTCTCTCTCCACTCCACCCATTTTTCTCCACTCCTGCTGATGATCCTGGACTACTTAACAGCCTAACTTGCTTCCCCCAAATAGTACTCTCAAGTCCCCTTTTTAAATTCCCTTCTCCTAATTCATACTTTACCTTACCACCGAAGCTTTTAAAAATACTTAATCTGTCTTCTGCTTGAAACCTTGAGATAAAGTCCAAAATCTCTAAATTCCCAGCAGCAGTAAATTTCTCTGAGTTCCTAGAATACACCTTATTTCTCCCATCCTAGTTCTTTCACACATAACGTTCCCTCTCTGAACTTCATTTTCCCTTCCTAGTCTTCTCTTTTTCTAACTTCTATTTATCCTGTTAGTCTCCGCTTAAACCTCACTTTTTTCAGTGTGGTATATACAGGTGGTTGGTTTGGATCAAATTCTACTCTCTCCTTCACTCCAGGCACACGGCTATGTTTACCAGTCCCTCTCACCAACAGAAAGTGGTGTGTGGGTTAGCTTACTGTGTTCCTTTCCATTTCCACCAGCAGGAACCTATGGAGATCCAGCTTCCACCACGAAACAATGCTCAAGGGGTGAGAGGGCAATAAGATGGAAAGAACTGTCTCTGATCATGTAACAGCAGAACCGCCTGCCCCCTAAGAATGCCCATTTCAACCTGGAACATTTACTTCAGGCTGTTACATGAAAGGAAAACTATTTTCCTAGATTATGTGTATTTTGCTGACACACACAGGAAAGCCTTGCCCAGACCACTTTGTACTAGCTTAGGTTTCCTGGTAAAAGCTCCCACAGCATCCTCTACTACTTCTTAGCACTTACCACACTTGTACTTATTTATTTCATTTACTCTTTTAACCAACCCATATTGAGTACCTAGTCTGTTTGCCTGGCACTGTTCTAGAAACTACGGATAAAAGTGATGCTCCAGATGGACAAGATCCCTTGTTCTCTTGGAACTTACTTTCTTTTGGGAAGACACACACACAGCCCCCACAAGAAAACAGTAACTAGTGACAATGTTATGATAAAAACAAAACACAACGAAATGACACAAACAGTGGGAAGGGGAGAGATACTCCAGATTTGGTGGTCAGGGAAGGCCTTGTAATGTGATGGCACTTAAGCTAAGACCTAATTGACAAGAAGGAGCCATTCTAGTGAAAGAGAACAGTCAGTTAGTGCCAAGGTACATTCTTGGCTTATCTAAAGAAGAGACCAGTATGGATGGACTAGAACAGGAAAGAAAATGACAAGCAGGGCCCAAAGAGGCAGACAAGGGCCAGGCCATATATTAACTCTTTAGGCCACCCTAAAATTTATTCTAAGTATGACCATTTAAAAGTTGACTTCTAGGGTGCTTAGGTGGTTCAGTTGGTTTTAAGCATGACTATTGATTTCAACTCAGATCCTGATCTCAGGGTTGTGAGACTGAGTCTTAGGTCAGGCTCTATGCTAGGCATGAAGCCTGCTTAAAAGTCTGTCTGTCTGTCTCTCTCTCTCTCTCTTCTCCCTCTGCCTCTCCCTCCTCCCCTCTTTCTTTCTCTCTCTCTCTCTCTCAAAAAAAAAAAAAAAAGTTCACTTCTCTTCTAAACTTCAAGTTCTGCGTGGGGAATTTTCAATAGTAGAGTAGGTATCTTTTTTGAGGGCGGAGGGTATTACCAGCATCTATCACCATGGCTGACGTATAGTATGTGTCAAATGTTCATTAGAATGAATGACTAGGGACACCTGGGTGGCTCAGTGGTTTAGTGCCTGCCTTTGGCCCAGGGCGTTGTGATCCTGGAGTTCTGGGATCAAGTCCCGCATGGGGTTCCCTGCGTTGTGATCCTGGAGTTCTGGGATCAAGTCCCAGCATGGGGAGACTGCTTCTCCCTCTGCCGGTGTCTGCCTTCTCTCTGTGTCTCTCATGAATAAATAAATAAAATCTTAAAAAAAAAAAAAAAAAGAATGAATGACTAAAAAAGATCATTATTTGTCCATATGTAAACATAAGGGGATCTCGGCTGTCATACTGAATGAACTAAATTAATATTCAAGTGAGACAGAAATTATAGTCTCTTGCCTACAAGAGAATATCTAAGTTAGTTTTCTAAGTGTAGAGATACAGAAGGAAAAAATAAGTGAAAAACTCTAAGGACACCATTTGAATGGAAGTTCCCCACCCCTTTCCTGTAGCACTTTCCTTCATAAGGAACTAACAAGCCAATTGCTCAACTAGTATGCAAAGAAAGGGTGTGGAATAAGTGGTGTTAGCTGATGAAAGAGTAACTCTACAATTCTATTATTATTTACAGCCATATAATCAATATTTTGTAATATTTTGGTAAGCCAGCTGATGGGTGCTTTCCTTTTAGGCAGGATATCTTTTCCTAAATTTCAATAGCTCTATTATTTATTTGGAATGATGCATCTATAGCAACAAAACAAAACAAAAGTAGGGTTTTTGTGTATTTGGTAAAAAGGTCGATCTTGGTATGTGCAACCGACAGTTTACAGGGCCTATAAAGTTTAGAATGAAGAAAACTATACCTGGAGGAGTTTCAAGCATAAGGGAAATGTCAAATTAACAAAGCATACATCAGTATAGAACATAAATGTTGAGATGACCCTGTTTAGATCAGTCAGCAAAGGCCTAAGGAAAACAGAACTTAAATAAGGTAACAACTGTTTGGCAGATGGGAAGGTCGAATAACTTCTTTCAGATGAATGAGATAACTTTTGCCAATATGCCAGGCAATGTGGAAAAATGAAAAACTGTTTCAAGTAAGGAGATGTATCTGATGCAGAAGACACTGGCAAAAAAGTACAGGGATTCTTACAGCTAAAATGAACCTTATAAGACTCTTTCCAAAACGCCCTAACTCCAAGATGAGAAAAAGGAGACTCAAGAAAGGCAAACAAGTTTTACATAGAGCTAATGAGTAGCAATGCTGGCAAAGAATTCAAGTCTTCTGATTCTTTTTCAATTAAGCACTCTGGGAAAGCACTGTACCAGGTGCCCTTAAAAGAATCCAAAAGAAATACACTTAAGTTTCCCTATCTTCAAAGAGTTTAGAATGTTGCTTAGGTGATTTAACACACACGAAAGAAAGAAAGAAAGAAAGAAAGAAAGAAAGAAAGAAAGAAAGAAAGAAAGAAAGAAAGAAGAAAAGAAAAGAAAAGAAAAGAAAAGAAAAGAAAAGAAAAGAAAAGACATAAAAACAGGATGTAAGGGTTTTTTTTATAGAGCCAAGTTATGCTCTACAAAAATAAGTCAGTCATTTAGGGAGCTGGTAAATTAGGAACAAAAAAGGAACCAAAAAGCAAATCAGTGATTGTTGAAGTGGTACTTGGAAGGAAAAATTATTTTTGGTGACCTGTGTTCAGAATGGCATGAAATGTAAGTGAAGAAACTGGGAGAAATTAACAACTATAACTTGAAAAAAAAAAAAAAGCTAAAAAATATATGGATTGGTCTATACAGTCATGAAAATGAAAATAAAAGGGCAGATCAGGAAGTTCATGTTTGCAAAATTACTTCAAATTACAAAAGGACCAGTTACAATATATAACTAACATCAAGTTGTGCAAGTTCCAAGTGTAAGAAGTTTACAAGGCAGGTTTGGCTCACTGATTTCTCCCAACACAACCATGGACTGAGCTGAGCTTATGAAAACAAAACCACAGAATGAAGAAATTCTGTTTTCCAGAGAATTGTGAATTTTGAGATTATCTTTTTTTTTTCTTTTAGGAGAGTTCTGGTTTGGTTTTCAATCTCAAGTTACCGATCAACTAACTTACTCTACAATCTGTGAAACTACAATATCCAAAAATAGTATAAACTTCTTATGAGTGTCACCAACAAAAGTCCTACTTACCAACTAGAGCCAGTATACATATTTACAAGATCTCACTCACCATTCTACTCATCAGATGCTTTACTGGCTTGGCTGCCTCCGGTTCCAACCACAAGTTACTTTAGTAAAATTTCCTCCCAGCTAGGAACAGTATATCTTAAAGTCAACGATATACTTCATCCTCCCATCGTACCCTTATTGTAACACAGAACCCGGAGGTAATTACATGCAACGATCCAAAATCACCAGCTGAATAACAACCATTAGGTAATAGGGCTGGTTAGATTTTTAAATGTTTTACAGGAAGCCTCAGACCTATAAAAGTAAAAGCTTGTTAACGATTTGAATTCTCTACAATCTTTCAAACACACGCAAACTAGAGACCAGGAATCAAAAATAGCTTTACACAAACAAGAGCAAAATTGTAGGTTTTGCGGAGGGCATCAGCCACTTAATTTAACCCCACTTCATCAAGAGCAGGAAGCCAGGCTGCTGTTTTCATCAGTTACTAGGGAACAAATAAGATAAAAGATAGACTGGGCAGGGGAGTCTACAGTCGGAAGGACTATTTATTTTGATGCAATTACAGAAAACTCCCAAAGTGTCACTAAGAAGCAGCACCCACGGCCGCCTCAAGACGAGTCTATCTACGACGGAGCGAGTGCCTGAAGGCGGAGGAAAGACCTACAGGAGCTTCGGATTGTTTCTTCCCCGCCTCGAGCCCCTCCTCCCTTCCCCCACCCAAACAGGAAAGAAAACGCGCCCAGCATAAACACAGGCCGAGGCTCCCGGTCTGTCACCACAACAAACTGGCGGTTGGACCAGCGCTCCCGGAGACCGACCCCCAAGTCCCGGTTGCTAAACACAAAAAGGGCCTCCTCCTTCCCACAGACCTGTGACCCGTGCGGGCCTTGAAGAGTTTCTGGTTGTTTCCTCACCTTTTCTTTCTCTCTCTGTCTCTCTCTCTTTTCTTTAAACGAAAGCTTTGGGAGAGTGGCGACCGACGGCAAAAGTTTCCCTCCGAGCCAGACCTCTAAATCCGCCTTGCCCAGACACATATTAGGTGGGCTGGTCCCACGGCGTCTCCACCATCATTACAAATTACAAACCTAACGATTAAAGAACAGAAGCGGAGAGGATCGAGGAGCTTCCACACCCACCCGACCACCGCCGTCCTGTCCAGACACCGCTCCCCGCTCGCAAAGAGCACAGATGACCCAGAAGCAGGGTGGTCGGCAGAGCCGAGCATACACACGCACAAGCCCCGCGCTGGGCACCGGCCACGACGGCCCGGGGGAGGCCGGCCGGGCGAGCAGGCGCAAGGCGGCCCCCTGTCACCCGGGGACAGCAGCACGCCCCGAGAGCAGGGGCAGGAGGCAGGGGGAGTTGCCCCGCGGAAGACCAGCTCGGAGCCTCCCCGCTCTTCCCGGGAACGCAAGCCCGTCGCCGCCCGCCAGCGGCCGGGCCGCAGAGCCGGGCGCCGGGTCCCGGGGGGCGGGGGGGGACGCCCAGGCAGGCGCCCCCCGCAGGCCGGGCGCCCCGGAGAGCCCGCGGCCCGCCCGGCCCCGCCTCTGGGAGCCGATGGGAGCTCGCTCCCCGCCGAGGCCCCTTCCCGCCCGGCCCGACTCACCGCCGGTGGGTCTGGTTCTCAGCCGCGAGCCGGGGCTGCCGTGAGGAGGCGGCGGAGGAGGAGACGAGATCCGGGGCCCCGCCGCCGGGTCATCATACCCCCCGCGCGAGCCGGCCCGGGCCCCGGCCCCCGCCCCCCGGAGCCGTCCCCGCGCCCGTCCCGCGGGGGGAGCCCCCTCAGCCTCCCGCCCGCTCCGCCGCCCGGCCCCTGGCCGCCGCCGCCGCCGCCGCCGCCTCAGCCCCGCGCGCTCCCGCCTCGGCCTCCCGCTGCCGTCCGGGGCCACCGCCGGGCCCCTCGCTCCGCAGCCGCCGTTGTCGCCAGACCCGACGAGCCGAGCGCCGAGCGGCCGCCCCCATCCGGCGGCCCCGCCCCGCGGGAACCCTTCCTCAGCCCGGCGCCATGACACCTACTGAGGCGGAAGTGTGGAGGCGCCGGCCGGTTAGGACCACCGCCCCGTACGGGTGGCGGCGGGAGTGGGGGGGCCTCCGTGGGGAGCCAGTGTGGATCGAGTGCGGGGGCCGGATTCCCCGCCCCCTCCGCGCGGCCGACTCCGCGGGGATTTAAAGGTCCTTGGTGGCGGCAGGGGGTCCAGCTGTAAAATGTCATCCCAGCCAGTGTGACATCACCACAGTCCAGCGTGACACCCGCGGAGACTGGGCAGCGCGCGGGCGGCAGCGCCTTCCCGGGAAGCCCCGCTGCCGGCGAGAAACCACCTCAGTTTGGGCTTCAAGGTTTCGTCGCCCGCACGGAGACGTTCTAGCCGAGCGGCCTCGGCGTGCGCGACCTGGCAGCCTCCGCGCACCTCGGGAGCGCCCAGGAGGCCCCCCCGCTGCCCGCCATAGGCCCCTGTGTGTGCCTCAGGAAGTGAGCGACAACCTGTGCCCCGGACCAGCCCCTCAAAACGGGCACTGAGCAGACGCTGCCACAACGTCCTTGCCCCTCCCAGGAGAGTGGGACTGGGTATTCAGGAAGCCGGTGCGTCGGGCACGCAGCGTTGTGGAGAAAATGGACACTGTAAAAACTAGGTTATCCTGACGGAAAGACTGTCGCCACCTCCCAGTCAGGAGATTCTGTAGGACTTCACATGTACCTCCTCCTGCTGTGTGAAGTGTTCCTACTCCTGAAGTGAGGAGCGTTTTTAGAGAGACGGTAGGATAATCTGTTTATTTTTTTCTACCCGGCAAGTGCTGGAGGCAGCAGTGATCTGAGCCCTACAAAGTGACTGTCCCAACATCGCGGGTGGGTGTTTCCATATACCCTTTCAGGAGGGGGACAGATGTGGCTAAGTCAAGATTCTGCTATTACATTGTATTTCCCGGATTTCACTTGTTATACATTCTTGACTTATTTGTAGCGCCGACTCCTCACAAAAAAAAAAAAAAAAAAAAAATTGTGCTAACACTTTTGTGAAGAAGTGGTGATACCACGTTAGTACATTAGGGTTTCTCTTTCTGGCTTAACAACGCTGGGAGCAGTTCTATTTTATGGGAAAAGGGAAGTTTAGTTCCCTAGAGGACCAAGGTTAGCAAGTGTTCAATCCCACAGGGCAGTTTTGTTTGCTTATTTTCACAGGAACTGAGAACATAAAGTCCTCACATTGGGCTGACCTGGGAAACAGCAAAATGTGGAGACTGGGTAAGCATGTCAGCTTGGGGAACCTGGAAAAAGGCAGAACTTGAGCACTGGTGTAGAACAGACCCTGCTCAAAAAGCAGGCTTCAAACACACTAACTGCTTACCAGGCCTCAGCTCAACCAACTCCATGGCGTGCTTCTAGGCTCCTACTATCTCAAGTTATATACCTTTCCTCTTTTCAAACTCACAAAATTCAATTTTAGGGAACCTTTCCCGATCGACTCCCACTTTATTCTAATGATTTAATTCTACATCATCCTCTGTATTTACTTTCTTGTTTATACTTGTTGATCTATTTTCCTCATTCTTAGGTCACCTCTTTAGTTTGCCTCACTACAGGGAGACCTTCTCAAAATCTACTATTTCCCCCTCTGTGGGCCTCCTCTACTCCAGGCACTCTCCTAGATACTGGGTCAGATGCAACATGAATAAGGTATAGTCTCTTCCCTCAGCTTACAGTCTACTGAGGAAAAAAAAAAAAAATGCATGGAGACATATATAAGACTTGAATGACAGAGCCAGAGAAGACTTCAGAAAAGGAGATATTTAAACATGGCATGGTCAAAGAAGTTTCAAAATTGAATGTAGCTAGGGTTCATTTGTCCATACAGCAAATGTCTATTGAGTATTTTCTGTGTGCCAGGCACTACATTAGAAATTAAAGATACAAAAAAGAAAAAGCATAGCCCATGCTCTGAAAGACCTTACACTTTAGCAGAGAAGTGGCAAGATATGGAATTAGTAAGGCAGGTAGAGTCAGCTTTTAAAGGCAATGAAGAACACTTAAGAGGTTTAATCAGACAGGTATTATGAAGGAATCTGTGCTTTAAAGAGAGAGCTAGTGGCAGCAAGGAGGATAGCTGACTGGAATGTGTGTAGGCTAGAGGAAGAGAGCCTAATTAGAAAGCTATGATAAAGGATTGGTCAAGCAGAGACCCTGGAGAGAAGGAGGCTGATGGGACAACTCTCCTCCTAGACAAAATCAGTGCAGATGGAGAGAGAGATGAAGCTGTTGCCTGTTGGAAGCACGGAATCTCACCTAGGGTATAATATTGCTCTGGGGCCTAGAGCCTAGATTCAATGTTGCAGGAAAAAGTCACTTGCTCGGGAGTTGCAGTGCATAAGGCCAACCTGGAGGAGTTGACCAAAAGGCTGTGTCATGAGAGAAGTTGAATCAGAAAACTCATCAAACCCTGTGAAGGAGTAGTGAATCCAAGAGTCCAGGAAGAAAAGATAATTCAAGTAGAAGCCAACAGTTAGTTGTAAAACTGGGAGGACTAGATGAGAGTAAAGGTCTGAAGGCAAGGACAGGAGGCAGGACAGGGAAAAATCCTTTGAAGCAGGAGGGAATCTTCAATGCTTTTTAAAAATCTGACCCCAGAAGACTTTATCTGGAAAAAATTCCAAACACACAGAAAAGTTAATAATAAAAAAAGCACCTATATATCCTTTGCTTGGATTTTTTTATTAACATTTTTCCTCTTGGGAGCCTGGGTGGATCAGTGGTTGAGCATCTGCCTTTGGCTCAGGTCATGGTCCTGGGATCCTGGGATCGAGTTCCGCATGGGGCTCCTCACAGGGAGCCTGCTTCTCCCTCTGCCTGTGTCTCTGCCTCTCTGTGTGTCTTTCATGAATAAATAAATTAAATCTTTAAAAAAAAAATAAAACCCCAAAAACATTTTGCCCCTTTTGCTCTGACACTTGCAGTCTCCAATAGTTAAGACACATACACGTTATTTTTTTCTGACCATTTGAAAGTAAATTGCACACATTATACTCCTTTATCCCTTAATACTTGAATGTCCTAAGAATATGTACACTCTACATACACAATATATACAGTTACCAATTCCAGGAGACAACATTGATACAATCCCTTAATCTGCTATCTGTATTCCAAATTTTGTCATTTAATACAGTAACGTCATGCTTACCCTTTTTCCCCTTCCAATAGAGGATCCAATTCAGGATCCTATATTGCAGGTCTCTTAGGCTTCTTTAATCTGCATCAGTTCCTTAGCTGCTTTTTTTTGTCTGATATTTTTGAAGAGTACAGCCCCACCCACCCCCCACCCCCGCTTGGTTCGGACAAAAGAATGTTCCTCATTTCCAATTTGTCCCTGATGTTTGTCTCACGTTTATTCATTATTAGATCCCTGTTATCCATTCCTGGCCAGAATACTACATAAGTGATATTGTGTCCTTCTCAGGGTATCAAACCCAAAGTCAGATGATGACTCTATCCCTCACTGGGTAATAATTTTGGTCACTTTGTTGAGGTGTCTCATTTCTCCACAGTATATTTGCTATTTTTTTCCTTGTAATAAGCAATCTATGAGGAGACATCCTAGACCCTGCAAAGCTCCTGCTCCTCATTAAACATATTCCCTTAGAGTTAGCATCCGCTGATGATTCTTAACTTGTACCAGTCCTCCTTCATCTCTTATTAATTTAGTTATCTGTTAATGATATAGACTCATGGATTACTATGTTTTTCAATGGTTTATAATTCCTTACAGTCCTTAATTATTTGGGTGCCAGAATTTGCCAGATTTAGGGGTGGCGCAGTGGGTCAGGCATCTGCCTTTGGCTCAAGTCATGACCCCAGAATCCTGGGATTGAGCCCCACATTGGGCTTCCTGCTCAGAAGGGAGTCTGCTTTTCTTGCTCTGCCTCTCCTACCCTCCCCCTGCCCACCCCCCTACCCCACCCCTGCCACTAGTGCTCACTGGCTCTCTCTCATGCTTTCTCTCAAATAAATAAATAAAATCTTTTTTTTTAAGTTTAAAATGATGACACAAAAAATAAAATTAAAAATTTCCAGATTTATATGGGTGCCTTTTCAAGTTCCTGTGTCCTTTTTGGCATGTCTGAATGTCAGATGTCCCTGACTCATCTTGACTCTTGCTCGTTCACCATTCCCTGGAGCATTGGATTTCTCCACTGGGTGCTTTGTATCTGGCCAGAAAAAAGCAAAGGAAAGAAAAAAATATGGATTATTTGTGTGGGAAGTTTTTATACACCAGGCCTGCATGTAGCAAACACATAGATCTATTCTGCACACATCACATTGGTGGTCACTCAGGAACATGGATACTGCTAAAGAGATTAGGAGGTGACACAATCCGTGTGCCCAAGGGAAAAGAGACATGACTTAGTAAAAATTAAGCCAGTCTGTGCCACGCTTGTCCAAAAGCCATTCCTTGTGTTACTTCTTCCATATTAATACAATCCCAGTTGTATTCAGAGAGAAGGAAGATCCCTTGATTTCAAAGAAGGTAACATCCTCTCACCAATTCAGAAGATAAATCACAATGGTCCAAACCAATCCTGGTAATTCCACTTCTCTTCACCAATGACTAGTCTAAGAGTGGGTATAGACTCAGTTCTGGTTAATGAAATTGGAAAGGAAGTCTAATGGAGGCTCCTAGGAAAATTTTTCTTTTTGTATAAAAAAGACAGGACCTTCACAGAAGAAATTCTTTTGTTCCTGCCTCTCTTTTTGCTGAGACAAAGGAATGAAGACACCAGGCTTGGAAATGCCATAGCCATCTTGTGATCATAATGTGACAATAAACAAAGATGAAAACAGTCAACATGCTGAGGACAGCAAAGGAAACAGAAAGAATGGGTCCTTGATGACAGAGGTAAACTTCTGAATTAACCTGGGACTGCCTACCACTTTTGGACTTTTTACATAAATGCTTGTATGTTTCAAGAACACTGTTAGACAAGTTTTCTGTTCTTTGCAGCCAAAATCAGTCTTAAGTTGCTACAGGAAAGAATTAGGAGAGATTTTCTAGAAAAAGGAGCTAATTGGTGGTGGATATCCAAATGTTCTGAGAAGTAAAGAGAATAAGGATGAAGAGCAACCAGTGGATTTGCAATTAGGTCACTGCTGATCTTGGTAACAGCAATTTTAGTGGCATGGTGGGGGCAGAAGCAAAGTGATTGCTACAAAGGATTCTTTTTTTTAGGATTTTATTTATTCATGAGAGACACAGAAAGAGAGGCAGAGACACAGGCAGAGGGAGAAGCAAGCTCTCTGTGGGGAGCCTGATGAGGAACTTAATCCCAGGACCCTGGAATCAGGACCTGAGCCAAAGGTAGATGCTCAACAACTGAGCCACCCAGGCACCCAGGATTTTTCCTCGTATAAGTGGTGAGTGACAAACCAGGAAAGATGGAATCTACTCTAGTCAGTTCCCATATTCAGCTCCTAAGATCTAAGGAAGCTGCTTGGTTTCCACCTGTCCACTTCAGCCCACATCTGGGTATGCACAAACTGAATCACTTTGACTGCTCTACCACTTCCCACAGGCATAAGCCAAGAAAAATTATTCTGGCCCCTTACCTGGTTTCATGGAGAGCAAATCCAGCATGTGTGATGGGGGAGTGAATAGGACCTTTTTAAAAACATTTTCTTCCAGGATTTATTGACTGTATAATAAGTACCAGACATTCAGTTAGAATAAAAAGATGAGTAAAGCACATTCTGTGACCTCAGGGATCTGACAATCTAATTAAGGATATAAATTAGGAACAATTATAACAAGTCCAAGACTGATCCTCAAAGTGGCATTACAAGCGTTAATTGTCTGACGATCACTGCAGAAGCATCTAAAGTATCACTATTGGCTGAACAGGGACTTAAGGACGACAGCACTATTTCAGCCAGGCCATCAGTGAGATATTTGTTTTTAGCAACTATTTTCAAGTACCTTTTTCATGAAAGATGTGAACAGGATAAATATGCTGTTATATTATCATATACAATAGACAGGAGCTCTTCAGTATGACAAGTACTCATTGGGAAAGCGTGACTGGTCCGTACTAGGCCACCAGAGAGCCATGGGGTTAGAAACTGAAACCAGGCAGGGATGAGTGTGATATACAGAGCTAAGTGAAGCACCTACCTGTATTAGGATAATCGGGGGAGTGAGTCCCTCCACTGTATGGTAAGAAGCCTTGGTCCCCTCATGATTCCCACACCTCTCATCTTCCCCAACATCTTCCCACTAAAGCTGGGGTGGTTGCTGTGCTGAATAGTGGGATTTTAAGTAGGAACTGGCTTCCCCGCTCTCGGATGTAAGTCTTGCTGGTCTTGTTTTCTCTTTGTATCAAAATGGAACATTTTGGTGACTGGGTCCCAGCAGAAATGATGGCTTTGGTTGGAAAGGGAGTTTGGAAGAAGGCCGTGGCTGTGGGATTAAAAAGAATCAAATACAACTAGCTAAAAGAAGAGGAAGACGAAACCAGAGAGAAGTGGTGGTTGTACAACATTGTGAATGCATGAAATGCCACTGATTTCAATTCCGAAAAAGGGGGGAGGAGAGGGAGATTTGCAGGATTTAGAGATAATAGGCAAGAGACTTGATACCTAATTTTCGTAACTTTCAAAAAGAGTCAATCCAGAAACTTCTGGGAGAAGAGCAATCCTTTAAACACTCATACAACCGTGTTTATTCTTCCTAAGACCCTCCTTCTCCCTAATTGTTTGTTTCCTCCATTATCTACACATGACCATCTTACTCTCTCTTACTTTCTCCATATACCAACTCTTTGTTCAGCACAACCAAGGGATAGTGCTTTTCTCTCTCTTTTCCTGGGCCAAGGAAAATTCTTGTTATCATGCCTCCACCATTCTGTAGCTTCTCACCTTCAACCAACTGTTACACAAGCTTTTAGCACCAGCCTTCCTTCCCTCTTTCCCTATTCTCAATTCTGAGCAAAAGCCAAAGGCAAAACAAATGTCTGGGAAGGGACACAGAGATCCACAAGGGAGAGGGCTATGAATCAGGACAGGAACTCGAAATTCAATCATTGACTATTATTTGTGCTAAGTCATTTTGCATTTCCTACAGACTCAGAAATCAAAAAGACACAGGGACGCCTGGGGGGCTTAGTGGTTGAGTATCTGCTTTGGCTCAGGTCATGATCCCCAGATCTCAGGATTCAGTCGCACATTGGACTCCCCACAGGGAACCTGCTTCTCCCTCTGCCTATGTCTCTGCCTCTCTCTGTGTGTCTCTCATGAATAAATAAATAAAATCTTAAAAAAAAAAAAAAGATATAAAAGGACCTAATGAAGTATCCCTTGCCTAACGTAATGCCTGATATGTGGTCAGTACCAATAACTATTTGGCTGAGCAAATGACTATTTATTCATGGTGCTCAAAGTATTCTATAGTTAACTATAGAATAGAATTTTGGAAATTTCAACAATCTTCATCTTTCGCTGTGAATTTAAATTAGTTTTTAAAAACTATTACTTTTGGAAACACTTTTAGAAAATCTATAAGCTCTCATCAACTGGTTAACAAATGGCTCACTCCTTTGGAGGCAAGTAGAAGGATGGGCCCTATTAAAATCCTAAAGGATTAATTCTCTGATGTGAAATAGGATTGTGCCTGGCTAACCTCAGTGCCCCTAGAACATCCAGTACAGAAGTAAACTACAGAAGTAAAAGTGTTACTTCCAAAAATATCCTGAATCCACTACTATTTATCTCCACTGATACAGACTTTCTGATTTCACAGACATTAAGAAGTGAGATATAGACTAATAATAAATATGCATTTTTCAGTCCTATCTTGATTAAAGGGGGTGCATGTTTTAGTTATGTATATATTAACTAGGAGCCTTACAGAGGATGCGCTGTCATGAACAAAAAATTACCTGTTCATTATGGTGCTCCTCTGTAAGGATGTAGAATATTACAAGTTGGTGAATTAAACAAAAAGGTTCAACTCTGACTAAATTTGACTATACTCTGATTTCTACGACATCCTTGATCTATCCTCATAGATGCAGATATTCAGAAATCAGGACTAATGTTATTCCCAATAAAATGTTATGGATGAAACTTTATAATAATTTACATAATTTAAAAATTAAGTTTTCTCTGATAAATATATATGTTGTTTTCTGAGGAGCCCTAGTCTCTCAGAAAATATAACCTTTAACCCTAAGGTTTGTGTTAACTCCAAAGCAAATAAAACAGTAACTTTCTCTTAAGTACATAGTTATAAAACATGCCATTATAGAAAATAGTGTTAATTCATAAAATATACCAGTTACTTGTAAAATTCATTATTTTCTTCTTCTCTCTTTCTTTATTCCCCTCAAATATCAGTATGTAGATATTCATGGGCATAGTTTTACAGTTGTGTACATTTCTCCTTCGTGAAAGCTTTGGGGGAAGAAAAGGCATGTCTTTTATTTTTGTAACTGCTTGTGCTAAAGAAGTTTCTCTAATAGATTTACATCCAGACACAAGTCCCCTTTCTTCCAGAAACCCCAGTTCAGCTCACCAGTATCTTTCATGGTCACAAGACCTTCCTAACTGGTTTGTCTGCTTTTGTGCCTGCCCCATTCTCCATCTGTTGCTTTCAATATGTATATAAAATCATATCATGCCCCCCCACACACTTTAAGGCACTCCAGTAGCTTCCCATTACACTTAGACTAAAGCCCAAACTTACTTTAACCCCAAGACACTTCTTTTTTTTTTTTTTTTTTAAGATTTTATTTATTTATTTGACAGAGAGCACACACAAGCAGGGTGAGGGGCAGGCAGAGGAGGAGGGAGAAGCAGATTCCCCACTGACTGCAGAGCCCCACAGGGGCTTGATCTCAAGACTGTGAGGTCATGACCTGAGCCTAAGGTAGAGGCTTAACTGACTAAGCTGCCCAGGCACCGCCCCCTCCCTAGGTCTTTTTTTTTTTTTTTTTTTAAGATGTTATTTATTTATTCACAAGAGATACAGAGAAAGGCAGAGACACAGGCAGAGGGAGAAGCAGGCTCCCTTTGGGGAGCCTGATGCAAGACTCAATCCCAGGACCCTGGGAGCTACCTGAGCCAAAGGAAGATGCTCAACCACTAAGCCATCCAGGTGCCCCTCTCCCCAAGACCCTTCTGACCCCACATCGGCCTCCCTCTCTGAATTTACCTTCTCCCTCTCTGACACATGCTCTTCCTAATGTTCCTAGGATACAAACCTCATTCCTACCACATCGTCCTTGCCCTGATGCTAACAAGTCTTCACTTCACTGGCTCATTTTCATCACTCAAGTCTCATCTGAAGTGTCCATCCCCCAACGTACCTTCCTTGACCTGTTTCTGAACTGCTCCCCACACCCATTAGCCAGTTTCATTTTCTTCTTAGTATTTATCACCATCTGATATTTATGTATATTGCCTGTCTCACTTCTTTAGAATGCAAATGCCACATGGTCAGGACATTTTCTCTTCCCTATTTTGTATCTCCAATGTCTAGAACACATGCCTGGCCCATAAAAGGCATTCAGTAAATTTTGTTGGCTGAGCAAATGAATGAGTGATTTGTGGACACAGGTTTTCGAAGTAACATATAAAAAGTGTCTGCCAAGGTAAGCTTTGCTAGCTCCTTGAGGGCTAAGAACTTGCCTTATTACCTATTTGAGAGAAACAGTATTTACTAAGAGAGGATTGCCTAAAGGATGAACAATCCATCCATTTCTCTAGATTCATTCATTTATTCATCCTACCAAGGCTTGTTATTAAGAACCTGCTATGTGTTCTAGACATTATGGATGCAACAGTGAACAAAAGAAACAAAGTCCTGGAGTTTGCATTCTAGTACAGTGAGGTACACGCCAACCTCAATAAGTAAATGTTAGAGTGTGTTAGAAAAGTAGTAAGGGCTCAATGGAGAAAAAGGAAGGGAGAGAGCGGGTAACTGGCCAGGCGGTTGCAATGTTAAATAAGATGACAAAGTCTTGCTGAGCAAAACCTTGAAGGGGGTCAGGAAACCATGTGGCTATCCAAATGGAAGACATTGTAAGGAGAGGGAACAAAGTGAGGTAAGTGCTTGCCTTGCACACTGGAGTAACTGCAGTGAGGCTAGCATGTTTGGAAAGTGTGAGTGAAGGGTAGGGGAGTAATAGGAGAGTACCTGGCAGACCACGTGGGCCAGGAAGACCACTCTAAGAACTTTAGTTTTTATTCTGGGTGAGCTGGAAAGGCCTTGCAGGATTTGAACAGAGAAGCAGCACTGTATGATTTATGTCAGGCCTGCTGTGGGTACTAGACTATGTGTCTGCAGGGGAGGGGGCAATGTTGGAAGCAGGGAGAACATTTAAGAGGCTCGAGCGATAATTCACACATGAGACAAAAGCTGTTCGGTAGGACAAAGGTGGCAGATCTGGGTGAAGACGGGGAAAGGAAATAAGATTTGTGATATATTTCAAGGTAGAGTCAATAGGATTTACTGACAGATGGTAGAGCGGGTGGGAGGGAAAGCAAAGAGAGAAGGAAAACTGGAAACCAAGCCCTCTAAATAAACAGAATAGGATTGCTTAGCAGAATGGAAAGCCATTTTGATGTATGAAGTCATGAATTAAAATGAAACCAGTCAGCCTGGTTGAGGGGTTTCTCCAACAGCATCTAGCTGCTCCAGTATAGGCAATGGGCAAATAGATGGTATAATTTATTCAGAATTGGAGTTTTTCAAGGCAAGGGTGTCTGAGTAAGAGAGCAAGGGAGTTGTATTATATCAAAGGATCATGGGAGGCAGTCAGGTCAAGGTGGGAAGTGGAAGTTCAGAGGGGGCTTACACTAGCAATGGAGGGATGTGAGCAAATAAGCTGGGAGAAAAGGCTTAAATTGAGATTTCAGATGCAGTGCAATTTCTGGTAACTACAGACGTGGTGAGGAAGACACAAATAAGGTCTTCGGAGGTCAAAGAAGCTGAAAGGCTGGAACATTGAAATCATCCAGAATGAAGACAGAATTCTGAAGGAGTGAACACATGGAATTTTGGGGAGAGCAGCGTGCTCAGAGAGCATGGAAGCTCCTCGCCCTCTTCCAGACCCCACCCTAAGCATCTCTTCCATCTGAGTTATATCCTTTTACAACAAACCAGTGATCTAGTGAGTGAAATGTCCTTCTGAGTTCTGTGGGCTGCTCTAGCAAATTAATCAAACCCAAAGAGGAGTTGTTGGAACTTCCAGTCAATAGCCAGTGGTCAGAAGCACAGGTGACAAACTGGACTTGCAACTGGTGTCTGAGGAGAAAGAGAGCAGTCTTATAGGATTGAGCCCTTTGAGGGACTGGAGGCTATCTCCAGGTAGAGAGTCAGAATTGAGTTGAATTATAGGATACCCAACTGGCATCAAAGAATTGTTGGTTGGTGGGGAACTCTCTCCACTTGCCCTCCCCAGTGTAGGAATTGGGTGCTCAGAACCTTTTAGCAGGTTTTCTCCAAACATTATATCCCTGACTCCCTCTGTAAAGGAGTCTAGTGCCACCCTGATGCTTTGTTTCTGTGGAGCTTGGTTAGTAGGGTGAGTGAGCTGGACACAATGTTCTTGGTTCCACAAAAGCACACTTTACAGTGAACACATTAAGAATGGGATTATAGCATCTAGGACAGCCTTTTCATCTTCCACGCCCCCAAATTCTTGAAAACTGATGAGAGGACTCAGGATTGGTAAAATAGCCAATATAATTGTTTTTAATTTTTATTTTTATTAAAGATTTTACTTCTTTATTCATGAGAGACAGAGAGAGAGGCAGAGACACAGGCAGAGGGAGAAGCAGGCTCCATGCAGGAAGCCTGATGTGGGCGTCAATCCCTGAACCCCAGGATCATGCCCTGGGCCAAAGGCAGTCACTCAACCACTGAGCCACCCAGATGTCCCTAATTGTGTTTTTTAATATGTGAATACTATAAGGGAAAGACTAACCCAAGGCTAGTCTGAAGTTTTGTGTGATTGCAAAATGATTCAATGAGCCATCTGTCCAGGAAAGGAACCAAGCCTAAGATTCTGGGAGCATTCTGTGATCGGGTAGGTTAAGGATGCATTCAAAGAAGAGGAAGTTATCTAGGAACAAGTAGTCAAGGTGGAAAAGTATAGCTAAATTAAAGCACTGTGGTAAAAATAAAGACAAGCCTGACCATTCTGAGAATCTCCACAGGAATTATAGATGTAGAAGATTATGACGGCCAGCAGAATTATTCTGTATTGATGTGGTGGGGTGTTCCATGGAGGAGGAAGTGGAAAGCACTGTGAACCCAAGACATAATAGCTTGTTTCGTAGTGATTAGGGAGGGTGAGGGGTGGAACCAGGTAACAAACCGACAGCTATTCAGTAGTGGTAGCACCAGCAATACGTGCATATGGACCCCCAGGTGGGATTTCTCCTGCTTCAGAACCACTCCAAGAATATAGAGAGAATGATCTCCCTGGGAGTGGACTTGAAGTGGAGATCACAAATCCAATTGCTTTTCTTGAATAAGCATTCTTGCTTATCTCCTATTTCCTACTATAAAGGGCAGTATGGGTCAGGAGTGAGAGATGGCCCCTCAAAGCCAGCCAGGCAGATTTTTTTCTCTAAAGGGACTTAAGCCACTGTCAGTCTTCTTGTGGAATAGTACACATTTTCCCACAGATCATGAAACAACTAATCCCTAGGAAATTTCCTTTCTCCCTGTATCTTCAAGCCTAATGATAAGATCTCCTTAGATCTATCCGATCATTCAGAGATTCTAAAAATTCATTAAGGGGTGCCAGGGTGGCTCAGTTGGTTAAGGGTCTGACTCTTGGCTTGGACTCAGGACATGATCTCAGGATCATGGGATCATGGGATCGAACCCCCGTGTCATCCTCCACACTCGGTGGGGAGTCTGCTTGGGATTCTCTCTCCCTGCCCCTTGGTCTCTTCCTTCACACACACTCTCTCTCACACAAGTAAGTAAATAAATAAAACCTTAAAAATAAATAAACTGGCTACTTATGGATATATGAAATGCAGCACTTTCAAATGAGACTATTGGCAACAGCCAATCTCTATTATAAGCCAGACAAATTTACTTTAGAAAACTTTCCCATTATTAAAACACAAACATGCCATCAACAATTAAGTTCCTCAAAGCCATTTGCTTCTACTCCCCCATCTGAATTCACATAGATCCCATTTCAAGGAATGCATGTGACACAGCACATGCCAAAAGTAGACAGGTTCCCTTGTTGCTAGAAGATAACGCCAATCTGGGGGCCCTTGTATGGAGACTACCTTATCTCTCCCAGCCACCTTTGGGTAGCAGAGAACTGAGACAGCTAGAGGCTCCCAAAGGAACTCTGGCAAAGCCTTTGCTCACACAGCTCTAGTAAATATTTATTAACTTAACATACACGGTGATTTACCAGATGTTCACGTTCCAGTCTAAAGTCATCATTTGAACTTAACAAATCTTCAAGATATTCTAATGCTATCCTCTTCTGCAGAAAGGATGCCCTTTCTGAAGGGCAATTGGGCACAATTTGCATTAAGAATTTAGAATTGAAAAAAAAAAAGAATTTAGAATTGTAGGGGCACCTACAATTTGGCTCAGTTGGTTAAGCATCTGACTCAATTTCAGTTCAGGTCATGATTTCAGGGTTGTGAGACAGGGTTCTGCACTGGGTGTAGAGCGTGCTTAAGAGTCTCTCTCCCTCTGCCCCTGCCCTCCCCAACCCAAAAAAATTTACAACTGTAATTCTACTTTCAATAATTTAAGGAAATAAACAAAAATGCCATGAGATATGCCTAAAAATGTTCACTGTATATGTATAGTTGTGAAAAAAGGGCACACAAAATGTTGAATTTGGAAATGGTATTACCTATGTAAGGTATCTTACAACTACTCATAGTTAGTTACATTTCAAATAATATTTAATGGTACAAAGAAATGTTTAAGATATTCTGAAAGTAAAATGCAGGGTTGAGACTGTATACAGTATTGCCCCAATTGTGAAAAAATAAACATATATCTAATACATTTATAAATACAAAAAAGGACTAGAAGAAAACAATTGATGTTCATGGGGGAATTACAGTTGGCTTTTTCTTTATCTTTATCCTTTTTATAGGACTTCCAAAATTTAGTATTTCATATATAGAATAATCTCCTTAGAGAACCAGAAGCTAAGAGAACCAGTATTAGAAATGCCAACATGGGATAGACATTGAGCTCAGAATTTTACCAATTATCTAACCTCTAGAGCAACCAGGAGAGGTAGGTCTCTCAGTCCTCGTTCTATTTTTTTATTTTTTAAAGATTTTGTCAGAGAGGGTAGGCAGAGAGAGAGGGGGAAGCAGGCCCTCTGCTGAGCAGGGAGCCTGACAGGACCCTGGGATCATAACCTGAGCTGGAGGCAGATGCTTAACCAACTGAGCCACTCTCCCCAGGAACCCCGGTCCTCACTTTACAGATGAACAGAGGCTCCACTATCTAGGTGTGGTAGCTCCTTACCCAAGGTGCCCTGGATTTGAGCCCAGGACAAACCCATGTTTCCTGCTGCCCCACATGCCTCACCTGCTGTGGCTCCTAGTGAGCCCATGGGAGGCTTACAGTGAAGATCACTGACAGAACAGAGCTGTGTACAGCTTGCCCAAGGGCAAGGCCTTATTTTACTTACTAAACTCATCACATCTTCTGAGAGTAATAAACTTTTTCCTGGGTAAGAAACCACCTTCTCTATTGTAAGGCTCCATTTGGAGGAAGTTTTTATCCATGTGCCTAGCTCCACAGGCCTGTGCCCTCTCAGAGCCTATGGTATCTGTTGTCCCGCTTGTTGGTTTGGCATGTTGTCAGGCTGCAAGCAGAAGGACAGGGCAGAGCTGCACACCCCCACCCCTTCCACCAGCTGGCTCCTTGGTCTCTGCCCTGGATACTAAAACAAACAGGCTGTGTGCTCTGGCTCCCTCCCTACTCAACCCAAGTGGGTGGGGGGTTGGGAGAGCAGCAAATATCCCAGCTATGTGAACAATCAGGAATATCTGGCACACATTTGATCTTTTATAACTTTATTTCAGCCTAATAGTCAGGGCCTCCAGGCAGCTGGGAGGCTGCTGTACCCCTAAGTCTAATGTCAGCTGGGTTCCAGATATGGCCTTGGTGGGGCATGCCCAATCCCCTAGCTGGCTATTCCAGAGAAGTCTCCAGTGACACTAATTGCAAACTCTCATGGATGCAAGGGGGAGTTTCTCTGCACCATTCCAGGGTTCTTCATTGCTTCCTGTTCCCTCCCAGAGGCAAAGAGAGGAAGTCCCTTTGATGGGGTCATGGCAAGTCAATGACATTCAGGATTGGAACACCCTGCCTGGATCACCACATTATCCTCCAACAACCCAGTTCCTAACTTAAACAAACAAAAACCTCACAACAACACATAACTGCCTTTATTTGGGAAGAGGGGGAAGGGGACATGGGGAATGGCATATGGCACACAAAATGACAATGGGAATAACCTGGTCCTTTCTGATTGAGACTGCACCTCTTTCTGCACCCACATCAGAGGACTGCATGTTCATATGTCCCAAAAAGGAGAAATACCAAGTTAAGGTTAAGCAGATTAAATTACTAGACTTCTTGGAACCTTTGATGTGCTCAGGTATAACGGGCAGGGGGCATAATGAAAAGTGTTTCTTAAACAGAGTCAACCATAAAACTAATAAGTCTGTAGGCACTGGGATTCCAAGGGACACACTTGGAGAGGTAATGCTCCAGGGTGAGCCCACAGGGATCCCATGAAGGTTGAAAAGCAAGGCCCACCACACACCTCCTCACCAGCTATCAGTCACTATCTTTAAAACTGCAGTGTTGGGTCAGCTAAAGGGATCATTCTGCATTCAGTTCTCTGTATTTCAATAGGGGTTTATGGTATCTTTCCACTTGTTGGTCAAAGCCCCTACAAGAGAACTGTGCCTGGAAAAAGTTCACTGGAGTCAGAAGGTATTTTAGTGCCAGGCCCCTGAACTTAGGAGCCAGCAGAGGAGCAGCCTTGCTGCTGTGGGACAGCGGAGAATCCTGGCCCACCCAGGTACTCTGGTTCCCCGAGGCTGCTGAGCCAGCATGGTCTCCCTTGGGTACCAAGTGGGGCCCTACACCCATATCCTCCCCAGTTTCTAGAGAGAGAAATTCCTCATCTGTAGACCGTAAGTGCATTGAAAAATTCAAAGGGGCAGTCAGTACAGTCACCATCTTCTGGGACTCAGAGATTGGGACTGCCCCAACCCATTCTTTGCTGCTGAGGTCCAGGAATGATGGTTTCTGCTTCTCAAGCTCCCCAGAAAGGTTCTCGTTCTTGGCCTTCTTTGAGTCCCCGTCAGCTTGCGACTGATCAGCAGTTTCCTGAAAGGAGTCAAACACAACACCCTGAGTTCTCGGCCTCTTTAGCCTCCTTTCTAACAATAGCCAGAGAAAGCTTGGTTTTCTTGAAGAGGAATTCATATATTGCTGCACAGAGTTTGGGATCAGGGGCATAGAGAGCCCAGGGCTCAGGCTGTCCTGAAAGTAGTCCCTACAGGGCTGCTGACTGACAATGGGCACCACCTGGCAAGGCTTCAGTGCTGCAACAAAGGTCTGAAGCTCTGAGAAGGAAGAATGGTCAGAGTAAGGGATGATGTGGATGTCAGGGTGGGAGCGGTGGATTTTCCGGCTCGTGGGAAGGATAGCAATGGTAGGATGGGTCTGGTTCCAGTGCAGCACAGCAGTGCGGCAGATCTCCATGTGGTCCACGGCATGGATGCGGCCGGCTTTCTCCTCCACGGTGAACACATTTGCCAGGCCCAGCAGCTGCACCAACTCCAGGCGCTGAGGGCTTAGTACCACCCAGGTCCGAAACTCCAGGGCTAGCTGCTCCAGCAGTGACTCCTTTCCCAGGCTATAGAGTCCTGGATAATGTTAAAGGAAATGGGAAAAGCAAGAGATGAAAGAGAAAGAAGATACTGGGGAATCCTAAGAAATCAACCAAATGTTTAACAAAAATACACAAAATTGATGGGGCAATCGGGGAGTACATCGGGGAGGAGGTGGCATATGAGCTGAGATATACAGAAGATGGGGGAAGGCTTAAACAGAATCCACCCACTGGTTCAGTTCAACAAAGGAAAGCATATACCAGGTGCTAGGCCCTGTGAAAATAAGCATAAGCCTCAGTCCTCAAGGAGTGTAACCTCCACAAGGACCCAGAAGCAATGTGGTTACGGGCAATGTTAGAGACATGCACACAGTATTATGAGAGTAAAGAAAAGTATCTACTGGTTGACAATTAGGGAAACTTTCCTGAAAGTGGCAACTGAGTCGTCATAAAGGATGGGTCTGAGTCTACCTGGCAAGGGAAGGGGATGATGAGTCAGTGTTACTAAAGTGCAAAGAAGGAATTGGTAAGAAATGACACAGGAGAGAACAACTGGTAAGGGTTGCATAATAAAGGGCCTGTATACACTGCTAAGGAGTTTGAACTTAATTCTGTAAGTGAAGGGGAGCCATTAAAGAATGTGCAGCAGGAAAATGGCTAATTTTTTTTTTAAGATTTTATTTATTTATTCATGAGAGACACAGAGAGAGAGAGAGGCAGAGACATAGGCATAGAGAGAAGCAGGCTCCATGCAGGGAGCCTGATGTGGGACTTGATCCCGGGTCTCCAAGATCACACCCTGAGCTGAAGGCAGATGCTCAACCACTGGGCCACCCAGATGTCCCGGAAAATGGCTAATTTTAATCACAGGAATAAAATGATCAGAGGAGGGCTTTAGGGGGAAAAAAAAAAAGAAGTAGTAGCAGTATTATTGGGTCACCTGGGTGAGGAGATGCTGAAAGCAGAAGTACCAGTTAGAGAGCTCCAAAATGAGGGCACCTGGGTGGCTCAGTTGGTTAAACATCTGACTCTTGATTGGCCCAGGTTATGATCTCCAACTCTTGAGATCAAGCCCCACATTGGACTCCATGCTTTCTGTGGAGTCGGCTTGAGAGTCTCTTCCTCTGCCCCTCTCCCTACTCGTGTGTGCTCGTGCTCTCAATAAATAAAATTTACAAAAAAAAAAAAAAAGGCCCAAAATGTCTTATATACAATTGTGGAATCGCTAGACCCAACCATATAGTTGGTTTCTGGCTGTGTCTGGTTTTAAGCACTTCACTTGAATATCTACATTCTGATAAATTTTGTTCACTCAGGTAACAAATATTTATTGAGTACCTCCTTAGGCATTAATCTAAGCATTTGGGATATATCCACAAATAAAACAAAGAGCCCCACCATTGTGAAATTTATATTCTAGTAGGGGTAAACAGGTAATAACCAAATACAACGAATGTAAATTGTAGAATATGTTATGAGGTGATCATCTAATATTGGCTCTCTCCTATTTGAAAACCTTCCACAGCTTTTTATCCAAATGTAACCATTTGGATCAGGTTACACTTAAGGATTACATTTAGGATCAAGTTCAAGCTTATAAGCAAGCACTTCAGTCCCTCTTACCTTGACAGCCTCCTCGCCCACTGTGTGCCTGTCACTCTGGCTGCTGCTTCTCTGTTCCACAAATAAGACTCCTTCCTACTTCTATCCATGCTTTCAAGGAGTTGGGGTGTGTGTGCGTGTGTATATATAGCAGAAGTGGAGAATAGACAAATAAGCGATAGCATATTGAAACATGGATAGAGTATACTGGAAGATGATGAGCGTTATGAAAGAGCTGAGATGGTATAAGGGATCAGGAAGTGGGAATGTGGGAATAGAGATGGTGGGAAGATTGTAATTTCTTTTTAAGATTTATTTATTTATTTAGAGACACTGTGCACAGCGGGGCGGGGGTGGGGTGGGGAGCAGGATGTTGGTGTTGGACAGCTGGGAGAATTTTAAGCAGACTGGGCGCTTGGTGTGGAGCCCTAGGCAGGGCTTGATCT
The DNA here is from genome assembly GCF_048164855.1 of Canis lupus baileyi. NCBI lineage: Eukaryota > Metazoa > Chordata > Mammalia > Carnivora > Canidae > Canis > Canis lupus. The sequence continues at coordinate 13,276,528 of NC_132849.1, forward strand.
CACGATCCTGAGCTGAAACCAAGAGTTGGAGGCTAACTGACTATGCCATCCAGGCACCCCAGGAAGACTGCAATTTTAGATAAGGGGGTCAGGGTAGATTTCATGGAGAAGTACGGGGGGTCTACAAAGACCTGAAGGATATGAGAAACCCTCAAAAAAAAAACCCAAGATTCATTACCTATGGGTGAAAGAAAAAGGAAAGGAAACCACTCACCAATCTTTATGTTATGTTGTGGGTGCTTTCGAATGAGCTCAACAATCTGGCGGGCAGCTTCTTGTCGGGAAGGAAGAACCCGGGCTGGATTGCAGTTGGTGTTGTCTAGGTATAAGGTATGGATCTGTTTCCCCAGTTTCAGGGCTGGCTCCTTTAACATGGATGGTGTATACCGAAAGTCACCTAGACAAAGAACATACAGGGAGCAGAGAGTCAGAGACAAAAGTATAAAACACAAGCCTCTCCCTGCTTCCAACAGCTGATAGACACTTGATTACTGGCCTGTGGAAAAACAAGAAGTCAGGCATTAACACAGTATAGCTTCTGTTTCCATTTTGCTTCTGTTTTTATTATTCTTTATAAGGTTTGAAACTTTAAAGAGTGGGAAATCAGTTGAGAAAGGGTCACTTTGTTTATATGGGTTGAAGCCAGGAGGCCTCCAGACTTCTGAGTTAAGGCTACTCAAGAAAAGTGGTATCTAGGCTGGGAAGGTAGGAGGGAGGCCCACCTGTGTAGAGGATGGTTCCAAAGTATCCTTCAAAGAGAAACATGACAGAGCCAGGGCAGTGATTGGCGTCCATGAGGGTTACAGTCATGGTCTCGCGCCCAATTTCATCTAGAGGCAGGACATGGCTCTCACCAACCTCCAAGGCCCGGATCCACCTCTTAGATACCTGAGGAAAAAGGTGGTCATTCTAGTGAACACAGAATCTCCTTGATACTGCCCTGGATCAGGAACTAACCCTTTACGGCAAGGAGGGAGGGAAAGCAGACCACATCCTAAGCCACCGTGGAGCAGGAGCTCTATGGAGAGTCCCCTCAAATCCCCCCTTCTTTCTCTTACTCTCCCCTCCCACTCTTTGTACAGTTTAAATTATGAGTCCAAAACCAGTCTAGCCAAGAGATTCTCAAACATTCCTGATCATCATAATCCCTAGGGAGCACCTGGTCCAACCAGATTTCCAAGACCTGCTCCAGCTAGATCTACTGGATCGGTGGGAGAGCGGAGGTAGGGTGGGGGCCGCTGGAGAACATGTGTAGTCCCCCAGCACATTAGGTGGATTCTGATGAGACTAAGGAAGCACTGGCCTGGTTTACATGAAAAGGTAGGTAGTTTCCTTGGGTGGACTAAAAGATCTCCCCGACTTCTAGCTGAAACATCCCAAGTCGGCCAGTCAAGAAGCCAGACTCCCATTCTGAGCTATAGGCGCATTTCTGGATTCAAACCACTCCCGCATTTGTAAAACTCGGCCCTCCTGTCCCCGCTCTACGCGCCCGAGGCTGTGACGGATCGCACAGCGCCACGGGACTCCGCCCCGCCCCCTTCCCCTCCCCCGAGCCCCCGGGTACCTGCAGCTGACGGTGCACGAGGTGAGCCGTGATGGGGGAGCAGTAGAGCGGCCGGGCCCAGGTGCTAGACAAGCCCACGGTGTGGTCCGAGTGCATGTGGGACAGGAAGAAGAGCCGTGCGGAGCCAGCCCGGCGCAGGCTCCAAAAGTCCACGGCGATGGGGGTGTGGGGGATCAGGGCCCCGTTCATGGTGGCGGGGCCGCGGGCTCACCCGCGGGATCCTCATGGGCTCAGGGCTCCGCGATCGCGCCCTCTGGAAAGTCGCGCTGGGGGCAACGGGAAGCCGGCCCGGGAGAGGAAGAAGCCCCTGCGGCGGGGACAGAAAGAAGGAAGCGGCCGCGCTCCCGGGAGGCCCGGCTGGAAGCGCAAACCGCGCAAACCGCCCGCCCGAGCGCCACTCCTCCCCGCGCGCGGGAGCCGGGGCTGAGGCCGGGCACTCAAAGCGCGCGCTGCCGGGCGCAGACAGGCCGAAGCAGCGGATCTCCGATGGTCGCCGCGCCCCCGGCAGAGGGAGCTGCGCGGCTGCGCCCCGCGGAGCGGCGGGGGAGGGCGCCGGGAGGTCGGCGTCCGGGCGGCGCTCGGCGCTCGGCGCTCCCGCGGGGGGGGGGGGGGGGGGCGCGGCTGGGCGCCGTCGGCCCGGAGGAGGCGGGACTTCCGCAGGGCGCCGGCCGGGGCCTATCGGGGCGGGTCGCCGCGCGGAGGCGCTCGGACGGCGGCCCCGGCCGGGAGGGGGCCGCGCCCTGGGGCGGCGAGGCTGGGAGTGGGGCGGAGGGCCTCGGGGTAGCCGGGGCCGTCTCGGGGCGGAGCGAGCCGGCCTGCGGGCCCCAGGAGGGAACCGCCGGAGCGGGTGCGGGGCTCGCCGGGCCGTGGAGCCTGGGCTGCGGCCCGGGGGAAGCGGAGGCGGGGCCGACCTCACGCCTCGGGGCGCTTCGCCGACCGACCTTTGCTTCGCCCAGGTTCCCCCGTCAGGGCTGGGAGGAGCCCGCGGGGACTGCTCCTGGCCGGGAGACGATGCCGTACCTGGGCTCCGAGGACGTGGTGAAGGAGCTGAAGAAAGCTCTGTGCAACCCTCACGTTCAGGCGGATAGGCTGCGCTACCGGAATGTCATCCAGCGAGTGATTAGGTATCAGCCACGGCCCGCGCTCCCCGCCGCCGCGGGCCCTCCACCCCTGGCCGCTCACACCGGGCAGGGCACGTCGGGTCGCCCTGCTGCCCCGCCGGCCTTCGCAGCCTCCCCCGGGGGACCCACTTGACTCCGTTTACTCGGGAGAGTGGCTACACCCGTGCCTGGAACTTACACTGCTGACTCCCTCTAGACCTATAGAATCTGGGACAAAAAGCCTTTTGTATCTTCAGACCCACATATCCTACTGCCTGCTGGGCATTCCCTTCTGGATGTTTCTTCAAAGACATGCAAAATAGCACCTGCGTCCTGCCCCTCTCCCCAAACCTGCTCTTCCGCTGGTATTTGGGTTGAGGAATGTCACCATCCAGCTGACCAGGGGAGGGAATCAGTCTTGATGACTCTTGATTTTCACTTCTCTGGTCAGATGGTATGGATATATAGTTCTAGATATCCATCTTCTTTTCCTTAAAAAGTTCTACCTATTTATTTTTTGTTGGCACCGCTGTTCTGGTTTTATTATCAAAGCAATTGCAGCGGCTTACCAGTAGGTCACCTTGCCTCATTTCAGTCAAGTTTCCCAACATATGAGTTTGAATAATGCATAACTCTTGCCTGTGGTTGTGGATTGCAAACTTTGGTATGCACAAAAGTCCCTTGGGGTGCTTTTTTTAAAAAATGTAAAATTTTCATCCGGTCCAGTAATACTGCTTTTAGTAAGGTGGCGTGGAACCCAGGAATATGCATTGGAAACAGACATCCCATCTGCTTCCTGTAGGAGACCACCGCTTGAGAAATAGTGATCTACAGAATAAAGTCCAAACTTCTTATCATAGCAACCAAAGAACACCCTGCTTAGGGAACTACTTGCAGACTCACAGAGTGTAGCATTACTTACCTACTACACTTGCCTGGAAAATTCCAGCTCATTCAACTGAAGTATTACTTCCCCTTTGGAAACATTTTTTATGATTTTTTTAAAATTTATTTATTCATGAAAGACACAGAGAGAGGCAGAGACACAGGCAGAGGGAGAAGCAGACTCCATGCAGGAAGCCGGATGCAGGACTCTTTCCAGGGACTCTAGGATCACACCCTGGCCCGAAGGCAGGCACCAAACCGCTGAGAAACCCAGGGATACCCCCAATTTTATGATTTCTTAGCAGTATTAGATTTCTGGATCCCCACTGCACCTTGTCTGTTACTTCTGTTTTAATACCTACCTGTGGTACTGTAATTAGTGGCATTTTTTTTATCTTGCTCCTTAGTCATATTTTGAGTTCCTAGAGATCTGAGACCATGCATTCTTCAAGATTATATCCCCAGAGCATATCCCTGGAATGTAGAAGCTGAGTTACACTGGAATGTACCAGGAATTCAATAAGTGTTTGTTGAATGAATAGAAGAACATTTGTGGTAGGCCCATAGTGTGAAGTATTGTGCAGTGTAATAGGCAAGGTAGATGTGGTTGCTTCCTTCACAATCCAGTTGGATAGCCAGGATGTGTATAGGTAAAATGCCTTTTGTTGTCGGCTGGGGATTATGTATTTTACTTTTTTCTACTGTGTGTATTGGTTTCAGGCACATGACTCAGGGCTTGGACGTGTCCGGTGTTTTCATGGAAATGGTGAAGGCGAGTGCCACTGTAGATATTGTTCAGAAGAAGTTGGTTTATCTGTACATGTGTACATACGCCCCCCTGAAACCAGATCTGGCTCTTTTGGCTATTAATACGCTGTGCAAAGACTGTTCGGATCCCAATCCGATGGTGCGAGGGCTGGCATTACGGAGCATGTGTAGCCTTAGGTGAGTACCCGCTTCCCTGACTGTTTATCAGTGGCTGATGTATTCAGGAGATCATGGGGCACGTTTTCAATGGTGATAATCTATTTGAGCTTTGTAATACTAGGGAAAATGTTGTAACCTGAACTCAGGTTTTCAGCCATTGCTTAGGCTTAAAAAAACTATGTCATATGGTTACATTAAAGGGAGTTTTCCATCCTCACTGAAATAGTTTTTGGTTTTGGGTAAAGGTTTCTAAACAAGTCAGTAAATATAGATAATATGTAGATAATATATTTTTGCTGCCCCTGGAGTATTATTCCAAATGAAAAATCAAGTCTGACTTTTTAAGTTGGGCAGTGGCTTTCCCTAATTCTTTATGATGTGATAGAGGTACATTCAAACATCTACTAACCCTCTTGTTAAGTGAATAGGGGCTGAAGTATGTCAAAACTAGTATTTCAAGATCTGGCTGACTCCAGGATGTGTTGCTTAGGATGCCTGGTGTGCAGGAATATATCCAACAGCCTATTCTCAATGGCCTGCGAGATAAAGCTTCATATGTCAGGAGGGTGGCGGTCCTTGGTTGTGCCAAGATGCATAATCTTCATGGAGACTCTGAAGTGGGTAAGTTTCAGTGTAATCCATCATGATCAGTATTTATTTGTGTCTCCATTATATGTATGGTTTTGTAAAAGATGACATGACTTTGGTAGAAAATAGTAATATGGCCCTACTTCTGTACTTGCCTCTTTAAGTAGAAAGGCTGGTTTGGTATTTTTTGAGATTAGAGAAGTCTTTTCTTTGGGGGCCCAGGTGAGATCCATTGGATTAGCTAATTAGAACAGTATGGAGATGGCAATTTTTTGCCTTGCACTTTGTTATTGCCTTTGTTATTTTTGAGGCAGAGAAGTTCAGCTTTGTCTACCTGGAGTTATTACTCTGGTTCTATTCCTGAGACTCTGAAGCTGTTCTTTATCTGAGATCTTTGTGCTCTTTTATAGACGGTGCTCTGGTAAATGAGTTATACAGTTTGCTGCGTGACCAGGATCCAATTGTGGTTGTGAATTGCCTGAGGTCTCTAGAAGAAATTCTGAAACAGGAAGGAGGTGTTGTCATCAACAAGCCCATCGCCCACCATCTCTTAAATCGGTTTGGTTGCCTTAGTGCTCTTTTTGTTATTATGAGATCTGCATCCTAGTGGGATCTTGACGTGTTAAATTAAGGAGACATCTTTTTTTTTTTTTTTTTTTTTTTGGAGTTCGATTTGCCAACATTTAGCATAACACCCAGTGCTCATCCTGCCAAGTGCCCCCCTCAGTGCCCATCACCCGGTCACCCCAACCCTCCACCCACCTCCCTTTCCACTACCCCTTGTTCGTTTCCTAGAGTTAGGTGTCTCTCATGTTTTGTCACCCTCACTGATATTTTCACTCCTTTTCCTTTATTCTAAGGAGACATCTTGAACAACTTCTTTAGAGTAGTAAAGTCAACCATCACTATTAACTTTCTTGTATTTCACTGAGAGAATTTCTTTTATTTGTCTTAGATTCTTTTGATTATATGGAAAGATGGCAGAAATATCCCGTGGAAATAGGTTCTTTTTTTTTTGGAAATAGGTTCTGTCCTCCTCTACAATCATTATGTTCCCCCAAACGAAGCATTTATGCTATCTTAAACTGTAAAAAAAATCAGGATCTAGGTATAGTGATCATGGTCTGTGGCCTTGGATAAGTGAGAATTGTACTGTAAACTCAACTCAGACTTTAAAGCCTATTTTGTGTAAAGTTTAAATAGTACATAAAAAGAATAATTCTTTTATGGCATAGACTGTTTTGAGAATTTCCTCCTTGTGATGAACAGATGACCGGTGACATGGCATTTGCATGCAGATGGTCCTAGTTTGGTTGCTAAAATAACACTTTTCTTTTCTTTTTTGGCTAGAATGCCAAAACTGGACCAATGGGGCCAGGCTGAAGTATTGAACTTTCTGCTACGCTATCAACCCCGCAGTGAGGAGGAGCTGTTTGACATTCTCAATCTGTTAGATAGCTTTCTCAAGAGTAGTAGCCCTGGTGTGGTGATGGGGGCCACAAAACTCTTCCTAATCTTGGCAAAAAAATTCCCCCATGTACAAACCGATGTGCTTGTGCAAGTCAAGGGACCTTTGCTGGCTGCCTGTTCTTCAGAGAGCCGTGAGCTCTGTTTTGCTGCTCTATGTCATGTGCGTCAGATCTTGCATAGTTTGCCCGGTCACTTTAGCAGCCACTACAAAAAATTTTTTTGCTCCTACTCGGAGCCCCACTACATCAAGTTGCAGAAGGTGGAGGTGCTGTGTGAGCTGGTGAACGACGAAAATGTACAGCAGGTGCTAGAGGAGCTCCGAGGGTACTGTACGGATGTGTCAGCCGATTTTGCTCAGGCCGCCATCTTTGCCATAGGTAGGTATCTGCTGCCTTTTTTCCTTTTGGAGAGGTTCGACCAACCGGAAAGCTGTGGAACCATAGAGAAGAAAAGGGAATGAATCTTGCGTCAGAGACAAATTACTATGCACCAAAGAATAGAGTCAGTGACCGCAGACAGGAGTGGGGGGGAGGTGTTTTTCTTTGTCAACACTGGTGTTGCCATATCTTCTAAGAGAGAGAACACAGGTAACTCAAACTAGAGTACTTAAAATTTATATTGCCTTTTGTTGGCTGCTACCCAGAATGTTTTCCTGTATATCATCTTAGCACCATCTTGAGAGGCAGTCAGGAAAAGTGGACAAGTATTATCACTTCGTTTTAGAGATGAAGAGACCCAGAAACAAAAAGGTTATTAAATTGACCGAAAGGTCATGTAGTTCCTGACCTGGGGTTGGAAGTCGACTTTCCAGACTCAAAGTCCTATGTCAGAGATGTCTGGGCGGCTTAGCGGTTGAGCGTTTGCCTTTGGCTCAGAACATGATCCTGGGATTGAGTCCTGCATCGGGCTCCCTGCATGGAGCCTACTTCTCCCTCTGCCTGTGTCTGCTTCTCTCTCTGTGTATCTCATGAATAAATAAATAAAATCTTAAAAAAAAAAAAAGTCCTATGTGAGTTGGCCAGTTGTTTATTGAGTTTCTACTACGAGCTATGTATTGTGCTAAGTACATACCAACACAGAGTAAATCCGAAACCTTACAGGCTTTTTCATACTACTCTGGAATTCAAAAGGCCACAGTGACTCACAAAAGGAAAGCAGCCGGGGAGTTATGTTTTGTTGGAGGGCTTCAAGTGGCAGAGGAGAAGGAACCCTTATATTAGAATAAAGAATGATTATTTTCAGGAGCAGGAAGAGAGAACAAAGAGGAGAGCAGGGTCTCCTGCAGTCAGGTGACTGCTGTCAAGTGTTCCTGGCAGGACATTGCTGTGTAGGTGATCTGCAGCCCGCGATGCCTCGTATCTAGCTGCCACATAAATACCTTTGTTGCTGAAAGTTTTCAACCTTGTTCAATGGAAAATTCACTTTTACCAAACTTAGGAAACAGATTGTTATTTAATCAAGCAAGAGGTAATTATTTTTTAAGGGTATCTTTGGTTCTCTTTGTCTTTGTCTGATGGGAAGTTTTTTAAAAATGAGGTGCTAGGATTTGACTTACCACTTTGCTCTCTGTTCCTCCGTAGGTGGTATTGCCAGGACCTACACAGATCAGTGTGTGCAGATTCTAACAGAGTTGCTGGGGCTTCGACAAGAGCACATTACCACAGGTAATGGCTGGCTACCCTTTGAGCACTTTTTTTTTTTTTTTTTTGGTCAATTGCTTGCCCCGTAGCAGTTGCTTATAAAATATTTGTTGTTGAATAAGAGCTTTAAACTTTTCTTTGTATCATCATCTGTTGCTATCAGCAATAGCATAAGGTCTTAGATCCAATAGGTAGAGGGTCTTCAGGTTGCCATAACTCTGCAAGGCTGTTCTGTAGATAATGAAGGGTACCAGAATGCTCATGCTTGTTAACTCCCCACTTTTACTTCTCTTTTTGCTTTATGTCAGCAGTGGCTTCTAGGGCTGGGACTAGGGTGAGGCAAGCAGGGTCCCCAGGATGTAAAAATTTAAAGAGGCACTCACTCTCAGGTTCGTGCAAGTGCTAACCCTATGTGTCTTCTTAAATTTTACACCCCCAGTGCCTTGTTTGCCTTACCCTAGTCCCAGCCATGGTAGCTCCATTTATACTGTCTTCAGAATAGCTTTCAACAATAATATGACCTCACATTTGCTTTACATTCTATAATGTGCTTTTGCACATATTAGCACATTTTGTACATTTTGCATATATTAGCTCCTTTATCCCCATAGCCAATCCAATAAGGGCAACATTCATTTAAGAAATTATTGCCCATGTCCAACATTTCTCAGGTAATCATTGACCACCCCTCCAACACCCATTTTACAGAAATTCAGTAGCAATTACAGTAGCAATCTAGTCTGAATATGTGACTTCTTTTAAGATTCCTTCCTGCGTGGAGCCTCTAATCGTGTGCTCTTGTATCCTGAGCTGTGTTTTAGTGGTGGTGCAAACTTTCCGAGACCTGGTTTGGTTGTGTCCTCAGTGTACGGAAGCTGTGTGTCAGGCTCTGCCCGGCTGTGAGGAGAACATTCAGGATAGCGAGGTAGGTGGTAATTCTCCTTTACTTCAGGCAGAGGAGAAATGCTTGGGACCCTGCTCTGTAAAATGGAATCTAATTCTTCTCTCACAAATACTTTGATAGTATTGTTTTCTTGAACTGTTTTGAGTCCAAGATTTAGACCATGGTGTTTTCAGCTGGAATGAGAATCAGAGTCATATGTGGTATTTGGGCCTCACCGCAGGCCTACAAACTTTCAGGAGTGGTAGACCTGGATGGTAGGTTTTTTTTTTTTTTTTTAAGTTTAAAAATTTTTTTTTAAATTTATTTATGATAGTCACACAGAGAGACAGAGAGAGAGAGGCAGAGACACAGGCAGAGGGAGAAGCAGGCTCCATGCACCGGTAGCCCGATGTGGGATTCGATCCCGGGTCTTCAGAATCAGACCCTGGGCCAAAGGCAGGCGCTAAACTGCTGTGCCACCCAGGGATCCCAAGGTTTTTAAGAAGCTTCACATATGACCTCGATTTGCACTCTAGGTTAATTACTACTTTCATGAAGTGGTTTAGAGGAATCTTTCAGTAGCTTCCATTGGCACATTAATAAAGCCCAGATTGGGGCAAAGGTCCCCAAACTGAGGAAGCCTTAATATATAACCCACACAGGCTCTGGGAGTTTGGAGTCTCCTTTTGTGTAGTAACATTTTATTCCTATTTGTTGTAGAGAGCGGAGTCAGAGTGCAGGGGATCGATACAATGCAAGTTGAAGTAAATAAAAGATTATACCTTTGCTGCCGATGTTGCAGGGGAAGCACAACCTGCCATTGTGTTTGGGACAGCCAAATGTTGAGCTCTTACTCCTTTATTCCCCAGGGGAAACAGGCACTTATTTGGCTCCTTGGTGTCCATGGGGAAAGAATTCCCAATGCTCCCTACGTGTTAGAAGACTTTGTGGAGAATGTGAAGTCAGAGACATTTCCAGCGGTGAAGATGGAGCTACTGACTGCACTGCTGCGCCTTTTCCTCTGCCGACCTGCTGAGTGCCAGGACATGCTGGGGCGTCTGTTACATTACTGCATAGGTAGGCTCTTCAGAAGGAAACTGTTCTTGTCAGATAGTAAAAATTCTGACAGCTGACCCTGTTTGGTAAGTCATGTCTGGGACCCAAGAAAACAATGTTAATGATGCTAATGTTCTCTAGGAGTGTCGTTCCCCCCCTCCCCCCACCATGTGGTTGGCACAGGGTAGAAAGAGTGTTTTTGTTTTTGCTTGTAATTAACTCAGTCTTTGTCTTAACCTCAGAGGAAGAAAAGGATATGGCAGTACGGGACCGGGGTCTCTTCTATTATCGCCTTCTCTTAGCTGGCATTGATGAAGTGAAGCGGATCCTGTGTAGCCCTAAATCTGACCCTTCTCTTGGACTTTTGGAGGATCAGGCGGAAAGACCTGTGAATAGCTGGGCCTCAGACTTCAACACACTAGTGCCGGTCTATGGCAAAGCCCGTTGGGCAGCCATCTCTAAATACCAGGGGGCAGAGCATCGGGGCCCAGAGCTTCCTAACACTGCATCCTTTGCCTCCTCAGGTAAAAATAGTTCTTACTTTATATCTTGTCGTGAAAATTCTTTACTTTTTGCAATGACTGGTAGAAAGTAGAGTACCCTAGCTACATCTTAGGCTGTTGCCTGAATTTGAAGTCTTGATGGGCAAGAAAGAAGTTCTTCATTGGTTATTTCAACCATTTATCCGAAGATAAAAGTCACATTGTGTACTTTTGGAAATCTAGATAAAAACCATAGTTCATATAGATTAAGAAGATCTCTTATACAAGCTTTCTGCCTCTTTTAGGTCCCCTGATTCCTGAAGAGCACAAGGAGACAGTACAAGAACCAGATTCTGGAGCCCTCATGCTCGTCCCCAATTGCCAGCTTACTGCTGAGTATTTTGAGAAAACTTGGTTTAGCCTGAAAGTTGCTCATCAGCAAGTATTCCCTTGGAAGGGAGCAGTCCATCCTGACACCCTCCAGATGGCCCTGCAAGTAGTGAATATCCAGACCATCGCAATGAGCAGGGCTGGGGCTCACCCGTGGAAAGCCTACCTCAGTGCTCAGGATGACACCGGCTGCCTGTTTCTAACAGAACTGCTGTTGGAGCCCGAGAACTCAGAAATGCAGATCTCTGTGAAACAGAATGAGCCGAGGACTGAGACACTGAACGGTTTTATTTCTGTATTAGAAACTGTGCTTGGAACCATTGGAGACATAAAATCCTAACAGGTTCTTGCTGCCTGTCCTGAGAGGAGTAGCTATCAGAGTTCTAGTTTTTCTGATTAGAATTGCTTGAAGTCCAGATATTATCAAATGCAAAAGAGAATGGACAATCTCAGAATCAGGATTCTTATGTTTTTGTCCGAAGACAATTGACTTCTTCCTCTCATACCTCTAGGTGAATGACCCCATTTTTCCAGGTGTTGTTGAAAAGGTTAATGTTGGTAAGGGGATGGGATGGGGTGAGGATAGGATTTGGATTCTTTTCTAATCCATTTTAGGGATTGTTTTACTAATAAAGATGCTCAATGTTTATGGAAACTGATGAAGTCATCATTTGTGTGTGTTGGGGGGGGTCATCTTTTCTTCCCTGTGTTACTGCAATAAATTCCTCACTGGCGTCATATTTCTAATCACACTTTTCAAGGCCAGAGTTCAAAGTAGCATCCAAAGTGACTCTTTGGTGTCCTGTCTCACTGCTCGTCCAAACACTGTTCTTGAAAAAGCAAACCACTAGCATTCCTTGAATGCACAAGGCTCTCTCACCTCTGTGCTTTGATACCTTTTACTTATTGGCTAGAACATTTCCTCACCCTCCTATCTTCTTTCTTTAATACCATCTAGTCCTTGTCTTACAGTGTTCTGCTAAGTCATGCACACTGGAAGTCATGAGCTCTTGCAGGAAGTTTTCTGTGACCCTTGCTGCTCTCATTATCGGTCCTGTTCGGGCTGTCATGGCATCCAGGGCATGTGTCTAGCAGTACTGGTGTAATGGTTTCCTGTCACTCTTCTCTGCTTTCAGTTGCATTCAGACCTGCCCATATTTCATACATTAACTGATGCAACTTAAGAGCAGATGTAATAAAATGATTTAAAGTATAGATAGTGAAATGTAGATAACCAGAGGATCTACAACAGGGAAAAATGGAAATAACTACTTAAGACCAACGTGGTTGGTGATAAGGAAGTACGCACATGTTCAGGTCTAAGGGCCTACATAATTGATGCAGTAGAGCCTCAAATTTAGCTCCGTAAGTGATTTGACAGTCAAGGTGAAGAGAAATAGGTATATAACTGTCATCAGAGGGAAGAAACTTTCCAATATTAATTTTTAAGATTTTATTTATTTATTCATGAGAGACAGAGGCAGAGACATAGGCAGAAGGAGAAGCAGCTTCCTGGCAGGGAACCTGATGTGGGAGTCAATCCCAGGACCCTAGGATCAGGACCTGGGCCAAAGGCAGATGCTTAACCACTGAGCCACCCATGTGCCCCATCAATATTCATTTTTAAAAGGAATCTACATGTAGTTTCACATAGGTGGCACTGAATGATAAGTACAGGATTCTTACAGAAAGTTAGTAATGGGTTTCTCATGACTTACAGGGTTCTTTAATGAAAATGAAGAGCATAACTTTAACATGGAGCTTAGTGAGGGCATTTCTTCAAGAACTTAACGATAACATGGTCCAAATGTCATCTAGCTTAATTCAAAGACTTTTACTATATAGGTACATAAATGGACTTGCATACCTTTAAAAGATTTTTTCATTCATTACTTCTCTCAACTAGGCTCTTAAGAGGAGTAGATAACAGACAGCATTGAATTTTCTGGCAAGGGCCTGGATTTTTTTTTTCTTTTTTTTTTTAAAGATTTTATTTATTCATGAGAGACACAGAGAGAGAGGCAGAGACACAGCAGGAGGGAGAAGCAGGTTCCCTCTGGGGAGCCCGATGTGGGACTCAATCTCAGGACCCCAGGATCACCACCTGAGCCAAAGGCAGATGCTCAACTGCTGAGCCACAGGCGTCCCAAGGGCCTGGATTCTGTGAGTTGTTTTACCCCCTGGATAATTTCTTTTCTTTTTTTTTTTTTTTTTATGATAGAGAGAGAGAGGGGCAGAGACACAGGCAGAGGGAGAAGCAGGCTCCATGCACCGGGAGCCCGACGTGGGATTCGATCCCGGGTCTCCAGGATCAGACCCTGGGCCAAAGGCAGACGCCAAACCGCTGCGCCACCCAGGGATCCCCCCACCTGGATAATTTCTAAGGACTGTGGTACTCTCTTCTTCCATCTCCACAGTCTGCCACATAGTGATAAGTCAATAAATATTTATCAAATGAATGTAAGTAATTAGATTCTGATGGTGTTTTTGGATTGGTGTTCGAAGTAAGTTTTGTTAAATTGTATCAACCGAACAAAATGATAATGGGAGTCCATCTAGGTTAGGGTTTTTCAAAAGTGGTATTAATGGGGCAGCGCGGGTGGCTCAGCGGTTTAGCGCCGCCTTCAGCCCAGGGCCTGATCCTGAAGACCTGGGATCGAATCCCATGTTGGGCTCCCTGCATGGAGTCTGCTTCTCCCTCTACCTGTGTCTTTGACTCTCTCTCTGTGTGTGCCTCTCATGAATAAATAAATAAAATCTTTATAAAAAAAAAAAGTGGTATTAATGACTTTCGGGGCCAGATAATTCTTTGTCGTGGAGGATTTTCCTGTGCACTGTAGGATGATTATTAGCGTCTTTGGCCTATACCCACCAGAAGCCAATAGAACCCCCAGTTATAACAAAAATGTCTCCAGACAATGCCAAAGGTGCCCTGGTGGGACAAAATCACTCCCTATTGAGAATGATCTCAATCCTGGGTCCTTAGGGATTACATTAGAGAGATTAGAACGGCTTTAGAATTGCTTTTTTCCATAGTTTGACTTGTTTGGTTAAACCATAAATGTCAATTAGGTACTCAAAGAAATAAAATGGAAGTGTTAAGTGCTGCCAATTTAGAGTTATAAGGCATCAGGATATAAATGGTGGAGATTAAGTAAATTGACTTTTTTAAAAATTAAAGACTACAATAAAAATGTTGACCTAAAGAAAATTAGGTATGGCTCAGTAATTGAATAAATGTTACTAAAATGATCCCAGTTATTGGAGCTTTTAAAAGATTAAGTCCTACTTGGTTGTTTTTCTGTAATGTATGGGGGCATAACAGAATATGAAACTGTTGCTTTTGAAAAGTGTACTTTTAAAATGATCTCAGTAAAGCAACAATTCCTCTTAACTGTAGCCTAGTTTTGCTAATTTAGAAATTAGCTCTCTAGCCTTGGCAGACATATGCTTTGATGGTGTGACATAAGTAGATGCATATTTTTTAAAAATCCTTGAGGGTAGTTGATATTGTGCTTTTAGAAAAATGGCCTTCTAATGTCTATCCTGGTTGGGAAATAGTATGTAACACATGTAATGGGTGCCTACTGATGACTGTGGTGCTTCAGAACATTGCAGAAGCAATCATTTATGTAGTTCCTGACCATAATCTTATTGCTATGGACTATTACATGCCTCCATTTCTTCCACCCCCCTTCTTGAATGGGAGTTCGTTACAATTATTCTATCTCTTTCTCATATATTGGGTATATGAGAAAATATACCCATTATAAAATAATTTATATTTTAGTTAGAGATTTATACATTGAGAGGAGTTGTAGCCAAGGATCCTCATTCACAGGCAAACATGGTGCAGATGACAAGGCTTTGAGCCAATGATAAAAGGTGATGAGGTTTTTGAGAGCAGGATGTAAATTGTTATGGCCACAGCAGCAAAAGAAGCAAATGATGGTGAAAACATTCTGGCCTCATTTTTCAGTACTAACTGGACTGGGAGATAGTACTTGAAATGCAAGAGTGAAGGATATGTGGGCCGTGGGAGAAGGGATGGGACAGTTCTCAAAGATGCTATAATGAAGGCTCACATTGTCCAAGAGAAAGTAGACTTTCATTTCCTTAGCCTTACAACATTGATTCTATAAGGTAATGCTAAGAATAGATAAAATAATGTGGAGATCAGATTCCAAAGCTGGCATTTGTCTATAAGCACATCAGTTGTGAAATCAATTACTGTGGGAAAAGGTTTATATTTGAGGTAAGATGGGCTTGATTTTAAATTTCTATTCTGCCACTTAAGGATGTCACTTACCTTGGGTAAGCTCTTTAACACCAGTTGGATAGTATCTTAAAAACCTTTTGTTTCTTTTCATATGCTAATTGGGGAGTATGTCATAAATTAATTTGTTGGAATCCTTAAATTTTTAGTAACTGACTGTAGTGTGAAAGGAGGGTGGCCCAGAATTATCTCCAAAGGACCTACTTACATTGGAGATCTGAAGCTTACCTAGTAGAAACTGAAATTTCAGCCCTAGTGACAGATGAGAAGTGAAAATGGCCCTTTACATAATTTGTTCCTTGTCCCAAAGCAATTTATGATCATTTGTTTCTAGAATAGAAAAAGCAATTTATGATCATTTGTTTCTAGAATAGAAAATAGAAGGTTGGCTCTTTTTATTTCGCAAGTAGAACTTTTATTCTGAACAACTGCCTTACAGTGCTTATGGTTGAATCTCTTATCAGCTCACCAGTTCAGAATACTCTGGAAGAGCTGATAGGTTTGAGAACTGACTCTCAAATCCAAAATCTGGGTATAGCTACATTAAGAAGACAGCTACTATAGGTAAGTGTCTAATCATGAGAGCTCATAAAAACTGGTGGAGTCTAACCCTGTTAGGAGAATCCTACTTACTCCTGTTAGAGAGTAAATCCCAGATCCCCTTCATCCTGGTCCTCAGGGTTTAGGCTAACTGGAAGACATTTAACATTTACTACCTGTGAGAAACTGCTGGATCATTCCACACAACATTATCTTATTTAATCCTCATAATTTCCCTGTGAAATACTTTGTATGTTCCCCATTCCCAATTCCTCACTCAAGTTTTTTCCCCTACCTTGTCAGCTTATATATATCCTATTCCCTCCTGGAATGGTCTTATTTCTCCTTTTTTGCCTCATAATCCTTACTTGTCCTTAAGAGCTCATCTCAGATGTTACAACTTCCAGAAGCCTTCCTAACCCTCTAGGTCTGATTCCCCATTGCACACTGTAATCACACACTGTATCTCAATAAGCACAAGAAATTATTCTTAGTCATGTAATATCTGTCGCTCACACTGAAGCGTAAGCTCCAGGAAGACAGGAATGTATCTGTTCCATTTTCCTGTGTTATTTGTAGTTCCAGGCATATTTCCTTATCCATAGACACTCAGTAAATAAAATGTCTAATTATGGTAAACAAATGCCATCTATCGGGAGTTGTATGTTTGTCTACTATCATTTCAAAACCTTCTTTAAGTTATGCCATACACAAAACCTAACAGGAAGTATTTCTAAAGGAAATTGCCCAAGAAATTCTTCCTCAGCTCTCTTTCAGTTCTAAATTGGTTAACAATAAAAGTTATTCATTAATCTTAGGTGCTGGCTAGGGTGTGGTACTAAAAAAAGGAACTGAAAGTCTCCATAAAGTCGCCCCAATTTGTGTAAGTGAGCTCTTCAGAGAAGTCCCATGTTTCTGAGTAGCAAGTTTTGAAAAAATTGGTAGGACAGGCTCTGGAGCTATAAGTCCCATTAGGAAACCTTACAAAGCACAGAGACAGACGCATGTGGTTTACCAATATTTCTGACTTTCTGCTGGGCTGAAAATTGCTTGTTTTGTGGAAAAGCAAAACTCCACAGCAAGCATCTAAAATGAAGAAACCCCGAACTTTTGAGGAGCAAACGGAATGCATCGTGGACACTTTACTCAAAGACTTCTTAGGCACCACGCTGCTGGTTGCTGACCGGAACCTATGTTGTGTAGATGAAACAGATTCAGGTAAGGCTCCTGGCCCGAGGTCGTGATGGCAGGTCAATAAGAGAAGCTGAGTATGCTTTCTTATTTTGTCTTCACTTTCAAAATGAGAACTAAGCTTTCAGCAATACCTGAACATCAGTAGCCTCCATGAAGGGAAAGATGTTCTCAGGGAAGGGAGATCTTCTGACTATGGGGTTGACAGAATATTGAAGCTGTTCTTGGAAGAGAATGATGCCAAGATTGTTTAAAAGTCTAGAGAACGTTCTCTAACACCCAGATTCCTGGGACTTGCCATCCCCTCAAACTCTGTAACAAATGTAAATGTATTCTCCCCCTCTTAGGAGAGGTTTGCTCTTTTGATGTGGCCATCATTGCTGGTCGCCTTCGGATGTTGGGGGACCAGTTCAATGGAGAATTGGAAGCTTCTGCCAAAAATGTCATTGCAGAAACCATTCGGGGACAGGTAAAGTTGCTGCAGTTTTTCTATTCCAAACACTCTTTTCTTACTATTCTTATACAACTGTAACTAAAAATGTCCTTCGAAAGATTTGGGGGCTTATGTTCATCCAAGGAGACACAGCAGGAGCTCTCCAGTTGCTAGTTCTTCAGGAGCTAATCACAGGTCCAAATGGTATTGAGAAGAAAATCTTCTGGGTGGTCAGCCTTCAGACTGTTCCCATTCGTTTTCCAGCAGAGCGGAGCATACATGGCATAGAGCACATCTGTAGCACTTTGTTCTAGGTAAAGCACTTTATTCTTTTATGTACCTGTTGTAATATTTATTTGGCTGGGAGTAGGCATCTCCCTCTCCCCCCTACAAGGTCCAGCAATGAAATTATCTACATAATTTCAGAACGACAGGCAGACAAGACAGTCGACAAGTCTGCTGGGGTGAGGGGTAAGTACCTACAGCAACCATCTAGGGCATATCTGGATTTTCATCAGAATGCTGATTACTGGCAGAAGCACTTGGATTCTGTATTGCTTGTAAAGACCATAGACGATGTCGTGTTCTAGAAGATATTTCTGACTAATGTCAACAATGGCGAGTAATATGAACTTATCACTTAATACGTGCCAGGCAGTATTCCAAACACTTTGCACTTATTATCTCATTTAGATCTTCCACCCCTCCCTGGGGTGTTATAGAAACTGTTATTCATCTGTGCATGTAGTGCTATGAGAGCAAACATCTAACCCTTTTGTTCACTGCAATATCCACACAATTCAGAGTAGTACCTCCTATACGAGAGACCCTCCACAAATACTTTTTGACTGGATATCCATGTAAACAGATAAGGAAACTGAGGAAGAGGGAAACAAGAAATTAGGTTACTCAGTGGGTATTGAAGTTAGGATTTGAACCCAGACTGATTCCAGAATCCTACTCTTCACCATTATGCTTTATTCTGGATAATACACCTATTTAGGCAGAACTGTATTATCACTCTTCATTGCTTGCACTAAAGTTTTCCTAGGTAGCAGAAAGCTGAATTTACTTTTATTTTTTAATTAAAAAAAAGTTTTTTGAAACAGTTCTAAATTTATAGGAAAGTTGTATATATTGTACAAAGAATTTCCCTCTTGAATCATCTGAGAGTGGGTAGCTGATAGGATGTTCCATCATCTCCTAATACTTGGCACATTTCCTTTCAAACAAGGCCATTCTTTTATATAACCACAGTCTAAGCATCGAAACCAGGAAATCAGCACTGACACATTATCATCTTGTCCTCAGATCCCATTCAAGATTTGCCAATTGTCCCAGTGATGTCACTTAACAACAAAAAGATCTAAGCCAGGGTGCCTCGGTGGCTCAGTTGGCTAAGCATCTGCCTTTGGGTCCCCTGCTCAACAGGGAGCCTGGTTCTCCTGCTTCCTCTGCCTGCCTCTCCCCCTGCTTGTGCTCGTCCGTTCTCTCTCTCTGTCAAATAAATAAATAAAATTTTTAAAAAATCTAGGCCAGAATCATATCCTGCATTTAGTTGTCATGTCTCTTTAGTCTCCTTCAATCTGGAACTGTTTCTCAGTCTTGCCTTGATTTTTCATGACCTTAACACTTGAAGATTATGGGTCAGTTATTTTGTAACCTTGGATTTGTTCCATGTTTCCTCCTGATTGGATTCAGGGTATGTACTTTTGGTAGGAAGATCACAGAAGGGTTGCTGTGTTCTTCTCATTGCACCTATTAAGTGGCACAAATTTCAATCTGTCCCATTACTGATGTTAACTTCAATCACTTAAGGATAGGGTCTGCAAGACTTCTCCACTGTAGTTAATATCCTTGGTTAATATAGTCAAGTGTTGTGGAGGGAGGTACGTTGAAACCATGTAAATATCCTATATCTCATCAAC
Organism: Canis lupus baileyi; assembly: GCF_048164855.1. Classification (NCBI taxonomy): domain Eukaryota; kingdom Metazoa; phylum Chordata; class Mammalia; order Carnivora; family Canidae; genus Canis; species Canis lupus. Next base: position 13,295,881 of record NC_132849.1, read on the forward strand.
ATTTCAATCTATTCATTTATTTTTTACATCAACATGGACTCATGAATTCCTCCTTTATTCAAAGGTTAAAATCTGTTACTATCACTATTTATTTGGATGCTCAAATTGTCCCAGTTTTGACCAGTGGGAATCCTCTCCATCTGGGCTGTGTCTTTTTGGCATGCCCGTCATTCTGTGGGTACTTCCTTAATTTCTGACAGATCTCTTTGTATTTTCTAAGCCCCACCCTGAAATCAGCCACTCTCCAGGGACCTTTGGTTTCTTTTAATGGAGAATGATATTTGGAAACCAACATCTGGGTACTCATGTAAATGTCTTTCTCAGTGTGTTTGGCTCTGACAGCCCACTCTGACTAACATGGGTCCCCCTACAACACTACGCTAGATCTTGCTTGGCCCCACCTAATGACTTTTGGATCAGTTTTTGGGGAGAGGACAGAGGAAGAGGAAAAACAAGTCTTTTTTTTTTTTTAACTTTAGAATTTCCCAGATGTCAGTCATTCAAATAATACTGTCACCACTCAACCAGCTATGCTATCACATACTTAATATTTTTCTTTCAAATCATTTTGTTTTTCTTTCAACCATTTTGCTCATCCTCAGTAATAATGTCTAAAATCATGGGATGTGATGGGTTACTTATGTTTTCTCTATACATGTTACAATAAATAACAAAATAATAAAATAATAGACATTTGTCCATCTACTCCTTAAGATTACCCCAGATACAACCAGTTGTGCATCTGCCATTCTCTAGGAAACTCTTGCTTTACTGGACTCCTGCCCCTGCAGCCTCTTCTGCTTATTTATCGATACTTCACTGATAAACTATGTCTCTCCCCAGGCAGGAGCTGTACTTCGGGACACAGTAAAATCTCTCAGCCAGGCCTGGTGTGCTCAGGATTCCAGCTTAGCTTATGAGAGAGCCTTTCTGGCAGTGTCAGTGAAGCTTCTTGAATATGTGGCCCGCATGGCTCCTGAAATGGCAAGACAGATGGCTGCCCCCATGACAAACATGATCAATGGGAACAATGCCATCCGGGAGTTTGTCCAGGGACAGGGAGGTTGGGTAAGTATGTCGGAGCCCCTGGCTTTAATAGGCATTTGCATTGTTTTTGTACTAATACCTGGGACTCCCAATTCCAGATTCTTTCTGTAAGTTGGAAACCAAGTAGAAAAACAGACCTCCTTATTTTGCTGCAAATGGCAGGTTTTTGTTTTTGTTTTTGTGTGTGTGCCATGGAAATGGCAGCAGTCAGAAGCTCAAGATTATAGATGTTGGACTCCAGAAACATTTGCCTAAAGTTTTAGTTGACTACTAACAGTGTAGAGCTAAATTCCGCTTCCCAGATATAACAGCCTAGGAAGCATACTAGTGATAGTGTACTGGGCTCAGCCTGGCTTCAGAAATTCAGAATCATCCCCTGTTGTCTAACCAAAAACAATGTCATTTGCTGCAGTAATAACTATAGGAGAATAACTAAGCCCATGTCTTACTAATCATTAGAATATCTGCTCTCATAGAGCATTCCTCTTCATGTCCAGCATCAGCAGAAGCCTTAGTAAGAGCTGCATTCCTGGGAGGTACCTGTAAGTAATTTGTGGTTTCTTGAGGAAGCTCCCTGTAGGAAGATGATCCCTTTGACCGAAAGATATTCATTGTCCTTCCTAGGAAAATCTGGAGAGCTGAAGAAGAGGTGGCACTGTTTACCAGCTTGAACATCACTGCTACTTTGATCGGGCGATTGATTTCTGGCAGTTAAAACAGATGACCAAATGCAAAGCTACCTTCTTTTGGACTTAGCTGAATAATTTCTTCTCTACTGATGATGCTAAAGTTAGGAGCAGCCCTCGGAGGTCTACAGAGATTTTGTACTTTCTGCCTTTATGTGAGTTTTAATGAGGTTCCATTTAAGCAAATACCTCCAGATACAAAGTAATGGCTTGTTAGGAGTGGAATTCCAGGTGACAGAGCAGGACTTCGCTGGAGATAGTTTGGAAAAGGGAGCACGTGGTAAACTATTCATTCAGATTTGGCCCTGTCTTTTGGTAAGGATCTTGTCTACTCATTTTGCAGTTTAAAGATCTTCTGGGAGATTTTGGTTGGAACCATGTTATTTTAAGTTGAGAATTTTCTTTTAAATCCCTAGCCTAAGTTTTGTGTTAATTTCACCAAAGCAGAATTATTTTATGAATTTTTAGGTTGAAAGCAAAAAATGGCAGTTTCCTCATCTGCCTTTCTACTAAAAAGGCCGACAAAAGATGAAACGTCATATTTTTACTGCCACAGGATGCAGGAAGTGCTGGCCCACATCTAGGACAGTGGGGCCATCCCAGCTTAGATGAAACTAGCTGTATACCACAGTATTTTTCAAACCGAAAACTGGTTTACATACCCCTGGTGGACCTTATAAATTGCTGATTTCCAGGCCCCGTTCCTAGAGATTCTGATTCTGTAGGGGTGGGCGGAGGCCTAGGATCCTACCTTTTTGAAAACCAGTTCCACAGGGGATTCTTTTGTACATATAGAATTTGAGAGCCATTACTTTAGAGCAGGGCTTGGCCAAATACTGCCCACTACTTTTTTTGCAGATAGGTTTATTGGCATGCAACTACACTCGCTTGTTTCTAGATTGTCTATGGCTGTTTTAGCATTGCAATGGCAGAGTCGAGGAGTCACAGCAGATACCTTATGGCTTGTAAAATATATTTAATATCTGGCCCTTATGGAACATGTGTAGCTTTAAAGCTAGGTGAACATTTCTCCTTGAATTATTTAAGTTCTGTTGCAATCCTGATCACTCATGCCAAACACAACTGTATGTAGGATAACTCATTTTTATTTTTATTATTTTTTTTAGAATTTAGTCTGAGAGTGTTTGTTAGTTCCTGCATAGTAAACACTTTCTCTAGGACTCTGAATCAGAGAGCTCCGAGACTCCTAGGTAGTCAGTCATTAGAGGGTATACATTTTCCTGGCCCTACCATAGGTGACTGGTAGTGACTGGAAGCATATGATATCTACGGTATGTGTGTCTTGTAATAGTCCTTAATCATCTTATAGTTGAGTAGGCAATCCTCAAGTAGAGACTCTTATATTCATAAGCCCCAAGACTAGACTACCTAACTGATTGTTGAGAAAAAAAGCATTGCTATATCTATTTTTGAAGAGCAGCATTAATGGCTTGGTTACAGTTTGGCTCAAGTGTAACCACATCCCCTCCCTTCAGCCAGCCAGCTATCTGCTTCCCCAAATGCATAGAAACAAGGATGTAGGTAGCATTGCTACTATATTTTGACTTTTTCAAGTTATGCTCTTTCCTCTATTCATAGATAAATCACAACAGGTTAGTAATCCCAAATGAGATTCCATGTCTCTATTAATAGAAATTAGCTTTTTTGCTACCAAGTTAAGACACTCAATATATTCCTTTTTCCTTTGCATTACTATAAATTCAACATGGTGGGTTTTGTGGTATTTGACTTCTTCGGCGAAATCACTATTTTCACTTTGACCAATGCTGTTTTGTTCATGAAATAAAATTGTGTCTACATATTTGAACTAATTCTCAGCAAGTGCAGTCTCAATTGAATGACAGAGAAACAGAACAGATTGGTAGTTGCCAGGGGCAGGGCGTGTGAGGTGGGGGGAGAAGATGAAAGTGGGCAAAGGGTATAAACTTCGAGTTATAAGATGAGAAAGGTCTAGGGATGTAATATACAGCATGGTGACTATAGTTAATAATACTGTATCATATATTGAAAAGTTGTTAAAAGAGTAGATTTTTAAGGAACTCGCCACACACACATTCTTTCTTCCTTCCTTTCTTTCTTTCTTTCTTTCTTTCTTTCTTTCTTTCTTTCTTTCTTTCTTTCTTCTTTCTTTCTTTCTTTTAAATTTTTTTATTGGAGTTCAATTTTTTTTTATTGGAGTTCAATTTGCCAACATATAGCATAACACCCAGTGCTCATCCCGTCAAGTGAGATTTTATTTTTTCTAAGTAATCTCTACACCCAACATGGGGCTCGAACTCACTGAGCTCAAGAGTCGCATGTTCCACTGCCTGAGCAAGCTGGGTACCCCAAAACACATCTATTCAGCTAGGTAAGGTGATAGACATGTTAACCAACCTTATTGTGGTAAGCATTTTGAAATATGCATATATAGCAAATTATTACACTGCACGCCTTAAACTTATACAAAGCTACATGTCATAACATCTCAATCAGCTGAAAGATAAAGTAAATGATAAATGTCAGAGGCCAGCAGCCTCCTCTTTGTCTTTTTTTCTCCCACTTAGCTAGACCAGCTCCCTGTTTCATCCTATACTGCCAATAAAACATTAGAATATGAATCTGGCTCCGAGTGTACAGCATTATTTTGAGATTGCGGCTATGGTGCCTCTGGGGATTATACCAAATAAATGGGTAATGCAGCTCTGATTTGGATGTTGTGTTTGTTACTAGGCCATCCGCTTCTAGGCGAGCTGAAGTGGTGGAGTTGCAGCAAGAAGACACTGTAGCCCAGAGATTAAAAATACCTTCAGATTGTCTGATTTTAACAATTTAGTTTTACCAGAGACTAATCATGTGAATTGGGCCAGTAATCCAATTCCTTTGTGTCTTAGTTTCCACATCTTAAAATAGAGATGTTTTGGTCACTAATTCATAGGATTGAGGTGAGGGGTAAATGAAGCAATACATTGTGTTAAGGGCTTAGCCCAGTTTCTGGAATATTTTAAGCACTGCACCATTAGCAATTTGAGGCTGCAGTGATTTGGGGTTCGTAAAGTTCTAGCTTGACTTTTTTCTCTCCACTGACACTGTCTTTTACAAAGATAAGCCAACCTTCTGGCTTTACCTCTCACCTCAATGTGAGTGATTTCTAAGTCTGACTAATTTTCCTTCTTCCTAAATCCACATCTACAAGCTCTGATTCTTCATTTCTGTATACCTTTTTTTTATATCTATGCTTTCCCAAACTGCCATCCAGCTAGCTCATAACCTTAGTCATTTTCCCCTGTTCGCTCTTTCCAGTCTTACACACAAAATTAGTCTTTCTCACTTATTCCTTATTTTTTGACTTAATTCTCTCACAAGAGTTTATTACCATTTACCTGGACTTTTGGTAAAACCTCTTAGTTAGGCTGTTAATTGATTGTCCTGTTCCAGGCTTGCCCCATTCCAGTCTGTTCTGTATACTGCCACCAGGTTAACCAAAGCCATGGTTTCCTTGTCTATTCTTTTGATTAGTTTTCAGATATGGTATAGTTCATTTTGAAATTTTACATACTACTGAAGGAGATGATGAGACTTTCAAAATATTAATTACAAGGGGCCATTTCTTAAAAAAAAAAATATCAAGGACCATTGCTCTAATTGCCATTTTCTTAAGATTTTCCAGTGCAACTTTTGAAGGTGATTGGATACGTTCATTATCTTGATTGTGGTGATGGTTTTGTGGGGTGTACACATTTCAAACTTATCCAACCACACACTTTGAAATGTGTAGTTTACTGTATTTCAATAGTACCTAAATAAAGTTGTTATTTATTTATTTTTAAAACAAAACCTTCGCTGGTTTTTCACTGCCCGTCAAATAAAGCCCAACTTTTCAGCCTGGTATTCAAATTCCCTCAGGGTCTGTCTCCAACTGCCATTTCTAGCCTTTTCAATCAGGACTCTACATAACCAAGGCTTGGTCAGATTGAGCCACTCACTAAGCTACCCTCTTCCTATTGTTCTTTCTCTCTCTCTTTTTTTTTCCTAAAGATTTTATTCATTTATTTTTGAAGACACAGAGAGAGAGGCAGAGACATAGGCAGAGGGAGAAGCAGGCTCCATGCAGGAAGCCCGATGTGGGACTTGATCCTGGGACTCCAGGATGACACCCTGAGCTAAACTCGCCCCCCCCCCCCCACCCTTTCATATTGCCTCTCCTCAGGCTCTTTGACAAATCCAGGGCCTAACTCAAATGCTGCTTCTTCCATGAAGGCTATCCAGGTAACCCAAGTCAATGTGATCTTTGCCTTCTCAAAATTTTGTTTGCATAACATTTATAGCTGTACCACAAGTGGCCTTAAATTATAGCTATTTGTATACTTAACCTTCCTCACAAGTATAAGAGGTCCTTGAAAGAAGATAATTTGTTGTATTCACCTGTAGTGCACCTCTTCCTGTTCTCTAGCATATATCTGGATCTCTTAAATATTCATTAAATAAATAGATGAATAGACTGAATAAACAATCAAAAGGAAGATAAGACTTCTAGTTAATTTTCTTTAAGATTTTATTTATTTATTCATGAGAGACACACAGAGAGAGGCAGAGACATAGGCAGAGGGAGAAGCAGGCTCCCTGCAGGGAGCCCAATATGGAACTCGATCCCAGGACCCCGGGATCATGCCCTGAGCTGAAGGCGAGCGCTCAACCACTGAGCCACCCAGGCACCCCAAGACTTCAAGTTTGATTATATTTTGAACAAGATGCCAAAACCCCACCAAGAGTCCCAATTCTGTTTTAAGAAAAGGTACATTGTGTCGATTGCAAACTATCAGTTGACTTTTGCCTTCTGAGGGTTGTTTCTGAAACCAAAGGCAGAACATGATTCCCTGTGGAATGTAGGAAGCTAACTAAGAGGTTCATAGCCGATGACCTGAGATTGATGAGGGCTCAGAATGCTGTAGTGACAAGAAACAACTGTGACCAGAAGCAATCGTGACAAGAACATGGGTAGGGGACTTTCCTGGTGCTGGTGATGTAGAAAGATGAGCAAAGCAACAAGCTTCATCAGAGGTGTTTTAGAAGACTCTTCTGTGTCCATTTATAGAAGGGAGAATGGATGTATTCTGGAGAGGAAGGAGATCATTTCTTCCCCCAGCCATCACAGCCCTGCAGGATTGGACTCTGCCTCAGTGGTGGTGGCCCCATTCCTTCCTCAACAATGGCCCTGCTGCTTGGGCAGTAGCACTCAGGCAAGTGCTCTTTGCCAGGTTCTCGGGGCCTCCCTGCAGGGAAGGCCCATCTGCTCCTGGCATAGTGAGAGTGCCCAGCCAGAGACTGGTGTAGACTGTGCCAGGCAGGAGACCTGGAGTCACTGATGTAGTGAGTAAGCAAGTCAGTGTGCATCTCTCGCCAATACCTAACCGTGTTATATAGCACATGCTTTCATAACAGAAACAGGTTTATTTTAAGTGTGCTTAAGACCACGTGAAGTGTTGTGGCTTACACAGATACATACAGAAGACACTAGCACTGCCTTTGATAAACTTAACCCTCTAGGGGGAGGGTTATGTTTTTTCTTTTGAATAAACTCTTTTAAATAATCTTACGGGAGACTAGGAACATGTGAAAAAATGAATAAAACTTCTATAGCTGAATATATAGACTTGATCCTGAGAGAAGGCCAACTAAGTAAGAGAAGTGTGTGGTGAGATGGCATTAGGAGCAGGGTTTTTGAAGAAAAGAGTAACCAGGCTTTACAGCTTTATTTTCGTCTTGACAAAAAGTAGGGGAAAGGTGAGAAGTAGCAAAAGAGGTGGTGATAGAATGAGCAAGGCCTGTGGATAATGTGGCTAGGTAGTTTGGATAGGGACACATGGGGAGGGGCGTGGTGGCAAGTGGAAGAATCAGGACAGACGTGTTCCCATAGACCATCAGCGATTACTTTGGGTCTTTAGCATGACAGTAGAATTTTAAGAACTTTCGTGGTTTCTAGAAGCCTTGGTTCCTAGGAGATGGTAGCATCGGGTATAACTGAGAGCCTGTTGCTACAGGAACCCACATGTGCAAAAGTACAAAAGGGGATAGTGGTCAGCAGGGGAATGGACAAGACTGCTTGAGTCTATCAGATATTGAGGAGAGAGGACAAGTTGGCCCTGGTGACCAAGGGGATGCTCACAGAGAATGGAGTATCCCACAGATAACACACGGAGCCCATATCAAATCAATGGCCCTGCAATGTAGAGAAAGGCAGGCATAGTGCCACTACAGCAAAAATTGGTGAGTGGCTTCCCCAGGGTGAAATATGCCTTCTTATATAGAGAGAAGGATGTTCTGAGAAACCTGAGAGTATTTCCTATTAACCAAATAATAACTGTCCTAATACTTTCCCCTGATATTGTCTTTGGTTGAAAGATTTTTTTTTTCTTTCGGTCATTGAATTCCAACCACGGTGACACTCATGTTTCCCCTTACACTGGCGTACTTCCCTCTTTGCGATGTGGGCGACAGTGTGATGGTCACTTCTCTCCACTGTTGTCTTCCTTCTGAGCACACAGGAGAGCCACAGGAGGCAGCAGTGAGGTCCTCCTTCCTCTCTCTTCTTCAGGCGCTCATTCACTTTTACTTTCCACTAGAACTCACCTTTGAGGGTTCTGACAAAGTGCTCATGGGTTTTTCACTGCATGGAACTGTCGTGTTCACTCAGGGTTTATGCCAGCCCGGTTTAAATGTTTCATCACAAGTTCATAAATCCTTTTAGGTGCTTACCAGTCTTTGCTGTATAACATGCTCCCCCTTTGCCAGCTCTTGATCTTCCCACAGGAGATAAATGAGTCATCAGAATCTCTATCAAAAAGCATGATGCTCCTGTTGTCCTCTGGTACCTGTAGAAGGAAGTACAAAAAATTAAGTATAGCAGCTTAGATTTGTTCAAAATAAAACTGAAAAAAAAAATAAAACTGAAGGGTTTTTTTGTTTTGTTTTGTTTTCTCCTTCACTCTTGTTTTTTGCTTACTTGAGTGGTCTACTCAGGAAATGGTCTTTCAGCTAAGTGGGTTTTTGAGGTTGGGTTATTTCACGATGTTTCTGTATCTTTTGGTTTTAGAGTGGAACAGACTCCTAAGAATTGCTGTTTGCTTTGTAAAAACTCTACAGTTATGTGAAGATAATATTTTTAGATTCTTATATTTGGAGTAAAAGTGCTATGGAGGGTATCTCAGCGAATTTCTCTCTGTCTCATATCTATCTCTATGTCAGCTCTCCCTAAGATGAGACTAAAGTTAAAGATTGTTCTGAAATATGAACTTGAGAAAAAGAGCTTTAAATCTCATTTTATTAGGTCTCTTTTGTTTATTAATTAGTAAAGATCTGGTTTGGTTGGAAGTAATTATATTCTAAGGGGACCGAAACTCTCTCATTAAAATATAGAACATCATTTTCCTTTTAGGGGTATGCTTTGCTACTCTGCAAATGAGCAAGTTAGTTTGGAATGTTTTTTTATTTTAATTAGTAGTTACATCTTTGTCTTAGTCTTGAGATGCTTTATTATTGGCTAACAGTGCTTTTTACTGTGGCTTGTTCACTACTATATCCGCAGCCCTGACATAGTGCTTTATATTTAGTGGATAGTCAATAAATTTGTGAACAAATTGATGGATTGTTATGTCTTTTATTCTAATTTAAAGATAGCATAATAATTTTAAAAGACTTTTTAAAAAGCACCCTTGATCCCAGCACTTACACAATTGATTCTTTTCTGCATCACTTACTTAGTCTTCACCTAACCTTATACATACTTTTATAGAGTTTTAGTTATTGTGAACTTTAGCCTTTGTGCTTTTAAAGTTTTCCTTATATTTTATATGTCTTAAAATAGCCAAATTAAACATCACATTAGTTAGTGCTACAAAAAGTTCCCCTTTAATGCCAGATGGGGCTAACTGGGGAAATACTATCCTATTCTCAACAAATATTATTGAAGAATTATGCTTAATTTTAATTTATTATGTGGCTCTGGATTGAAATTCTTTATTGGCCTCACCTGCCTATAGCAGGATCCCTCAAAGACTGTTCCTTTCCTGTTGTGAGGAAAATAAAGTGGATGCAGCTTCATAGTGTTTGGAATCATAATTTCCTAAAGGAAGTTTGAATAATGCAAAACAGAAAGGATTGCTAATATCTTAAATAGAGGAAGCTCTAATGGCACATTTCCCGGTTTCCTTTGGTATTATTTCAGGCTAATTTTGCTAACATTTATGGAACTCCTGTCCTCAAGCAGAGATGATATGCTGATTTTGGCTTGCACTTACTCTGTATGAGACAGTCTTAGGTAGGTTTGTACTCGCTGAGGAGAGGATTTATTCAAGCTGAGATATGGAAGCTTTTTTCTAGAACAGCCTGCCTGTCAAACAAGCCAAAATGCCATGTGTACAGTGTGGCCTCCTGAAGCAATGGCCTTTTCCAAAGCACTCTTTGGGAAAGTAGAGATGTCTTCTCTAGACCTGGAAAGCTACTGTTGCCAGCAAGGTAGTCGATTTTACTCTTTCTTCTGTTCCTTATAGTTAACTAGTATTGGATACAGAGGATATTGGGCCAACTTCCTCATCAGGTGCTCTTCGTGGGGCGGGGTCACACTATTCTCCTGGCTCCTGTACAGTCCTGAGATCAACAACACTTCCCTTAAGCAGGTCGGCACTTCCCCAGCCCTCGGGAGAGATACAGACTGTCAGAAGCAGCTGACTTTGCTTCATCCAAAAGAGAATTTGAGGTCTGTCTGGCAGGCTTAAAACTTCTGAATAAAAATGCCTTGTCTGATGAACAGAAATTTGCCACTGATCACGTGGACAAAGAACTTTGGGGAGAACGGTACAGGTGGAAGATGTCTTAACTCCATACAGTGCCTATCTCCCTTTCTGACACTAATTTTTCTGAGTTCATCTGGGACCTGAAGAAACAGAAAGTATTAGCAGGACCTCTGTGTTCGTGGAGGAACTGGGGAGAAGCAGACCCCAGCCATGAGAACTGGCCTTCTGCCTTTTCTCTAGGAAACAAGAAAAAAAAAGGTGAATCTTGCTTAAAGATGATGAAGTGGAAGAGTCTCAGAGCTAAGCAGACCATGTGTTATGTTCTGGTTAGCCTCTTGTTTGTTAAAACTTGAACTGTAAACCAGGTTCCTTCCTTGAGAAGGGAGGCACTAGGGCCCTGGAGTGATGGTGGCTTTGTTGTGTGACCACAGAGGCTGGTTGCGTACTAATTTCCTCTAGGGCTTGTGACGAAGTCAGTTAACCACAGCCTTCAACATGCTCTGCTCTGGCAGCAGCAGTGGCTTCTTGGTGGTATCTCGGCCATGACATACATTTGACATGCCCTCCCTTAACCCGCTGGTAGACAGCTTCTCTTGGCCTGCAGCATGGACCAAAGGGAAATTCTGCACAAGTTCCTGGATGAGGCCCAAAACAAGAAATCTAGCAAAGAGGAGTTTGCTGATGAATTTCTGGTGAGTCCTATGTGTGACACTCTCAAGGTAGTTACACAGACTGCTTAATTGATGAGGATGGTCCAACTGTCCTAGACCAAATTGCTCTTGGGATAAAAAGTGAATGTCAGACCTTGCAGGGGAAGAAGGGAGAGAGGCAAAACCAGAAGCTCGACTTTTCTCAGTGGCTTGTGTGTTTTTCTCTTGAAAAAACTATTTCAAATGTTGGTTGCTAGTTCTCAGGAGTTTGGCCAGGATTCCTGTGGAAGGCTTACACAATTCCAGGTGTATAAGTACTCATATTAATTGACCATCTGGAGTTCCCAGGTACCTGAATTGAGTTGTGGTTGATGCTTCAAATGACTACTTTTATTTTATTTTATTTTTAAAGATTTTATTTATTTATCCATGAGAGACAGAGAGAGAGAGGCAGAGACACAGGCAGAGGGAGAAGCAGGCTCCATGCAGGGAGCCTAATGCGGGACTCAGTCCCAGGTCTCCAGGATCACACCCTGGCCTGAAGGCAGGCACTAAACTGCTAAACCACCCAGGCTGCTCTCAAATGACTACTTTTAATTAATATTAAGAGGAAAGAAACCAAGATTAACTTTTCATGGAACATGATGTTTTAGCCTCCCCATGGAATCCCATTTGGATGACAAAGGTTCTTGAGGAGCACTGAAACTACCTCCTGTCATATTTCTTTATTTCTTCTTTTATTTTTCTTCTGAGAAGAAAAATGAGCACATGTGTTTTTGTACTAACAGGGTTTCCTTAAGCTTCTTTTGCTTGGAGGGGTGGAATAACAGGGATGGGGGAGTAGACACAAGTGAGGGGTATGGAGACAAATATAAGTGCCAGGTAGCCTAGGGCCAACTAGATCTGACCATCCAGGAAAACACTGCTTCTCTTCTGAGGAGACTGTGGTGACTGATGTGTCAGCAGCTGGGTAGGCCTCATTTGTCCTATAACCTAGCATATCAGAGGACATAGGCTATCTGATAGTGCCTACTATGTATTTTGGAATACCTCCAGCTGGTGTTTCGGGGCTATAAGAACTCGAAGCCTTCGGTCTTCAGCTGTGAATAAGTAGGAAAAACAAGAGAGTTGAAGCAGAAAATCTGAAATCAAATCATGATTCTCTTTCTTTGACATGTTCCTTAATTTCCCCATGTCTTTGTTTTCTAACTTCCAAAATGAGGATGATAATCCATGTCCTACCTGTCTTCACAGGTTGTTGTGATGATTAAATATCAATAATAATTAAAAGTGTTCATTCATTCAGTAATATTTATTGAGCATCTACTGTATACCAAGTTTGGTTCTAGGCACTGAAGATACAGCCATGAACAAGACCAAACTTCTGTGCTCATGGACCTAATATTCTGGCACCCGATAGTAGATATGAAAGCACTCAGTAAAGTCTTGAGTGATTAGATATTATGACTGAGTGATTATATGTTGTGAGAGAAGCCCCTATGTCAACTCAACTTGGGTAATATTGGGGCATCGTGAAAAATGTACTCTCATCGCCACTGGCCAGGCAGTGAGTCCCTCTGAGTAGACCTACCAGGGAGGGAAGCAAGGAGAAGTCCTGACCTACGTGTCTGTTTAGATATGTGCCTCCCCCTGGGCTATACTCCAGAGCCAAATTCACCCAACACATAGAGGTAAAAAGTGACCTGAGGAGGTAGGGCCAGCCTCTGTCTTATTCCAGTTGTGTTTTTAAAAATAATATAGACTACATCCCCAATATTGTACCTTTTCTTACCTCAGTCATTATAAACTCCCACCAAATTATGGAAGTCACCTAACCTCCTGTTTTCTCTGCCTCTAGACTTGTCCCACCTTCAATCAATTTTCCATTCAGTACCCAACTGATCTAATAACCACAGACCTGGCCATTTCCCCCTGCTTAAAAACATTGTATAGTTCTTTTTTTCAGCTGTTTAAAACTGTGAAATATAATACATAGTTATAAAGCTACATACAACATGTGTAAGTATAATTATAAAGCCACCACCATCAAGGTCACGGACCAGAACATTCTTGGACTTAGGAAGACCTCTGTATATCACTTCTCTGGCCGACCTTGCACCCCACTCCCATCCCCCACCCCCATCATGTCCTGATCTGCTCTGCCCAAGGAATAATCACTATCCTGACTTTTGTATTAATCACTTCCTTGCTTTCCTAGCTCTTGGTTTCAAGGACCTTGTTTTTGGATGGTGATTAAGTGGAACCTCACTGTTCATTGACTCACGTCCTCCAGTGGAAAAACAGAGTCTTGCCCTCAGTCCCACCTAACGGTTCAGCTGAGATATCGGAGACATTCATTTTGGGGGAGTTGGGTAGTGGTGAACAGGGCTAGATTGCTTGCCGGGACAAGATCAATACTGCTGTTAACTTGAAGGGCTTTCCATCTGGTCCTGTTCCCTACCCCTCCTTAAGCCCTTTCATCTATTCTCCCAAGATTTGATTTTTGAGGTTGGAGGACTGATTCTGTGACACAAGGCCACTGTTAGCCTAAATGGTAGAGACTTTGTGGGAATTCTAGAAAATCACCTCTGGTTCCAGGTAGACCATCTGTGTACCCTGCCCCTACCAGGTCAGTGGCTTGGATTTCCGTCTCCAACCTCCCTCTTGGCTGTGTATCTGTGTGCAGAGCACATGGCCCTGCTATGATAGTTGAAGCCAATACCATGTGGCATAGGATATTTCCCATGCCAATGCTAAATATGATCACGTTCCTATAGTGTGAACTGCCATGAAACTAGTGGAAGGGGGCACCTGGGTGGCTTGGTCGGTTAAGCATCTGGCTTTGGCTCAGGTCCTGGGATGGAGCCTTCATTGGGCTCCCTGCTCAGCGGGGAGCCTGCTTCTCCCTCTACCACTCCACTTGCTGTGCTCTCTACTCTCTCTCTCTGTCAAATAAATGAATAAAATCTTAAAAACAAGAAAGAAAGAAACTAGTGGAAATTTAGTTTAGTGGAAACTGCCATGACTATAAGCTATTCATGCATTTACTCATGTGTTTACTGAGCGCTTACTATGTGCTAGATAATGCAATATGCAATGCAATGTCAAAGACATTAGGAGATGTTATAGGGAGGTAGACACTAAATAGCTAATTACCCTAGTAAATATTGAATTGTGATAGTCTTGGTGGTGTGCCAAGGAAGCATCATAGTCATTATCTTATTTATTACTCATTAAAAAAAACCTCTATCAGGTAGTTACGATCTCTGACTCTGGAGATGGAGCCCCAGCATATAGTCCAAAAGAAGGGGAAAGCCACATGGCCAAGTGCATGTTATCAACAATCATGAAAAGTTAGAAATAATCTAAATGTCCAAGAAAAAAAAAATCAAATTACTACCACACATTCGGTAGTAATTTACAGATGAGAAAACTGAGGCTCTGAGAGGTTAAATAATTGGCCTAAGCTCACGCCACTGTTCAGCCCTTGAAGTTTAAACTGAATCCATCATTTCAAAGCCTGTGAAATTAATCCTATGCAATAGTGTCTTGCTTCAGCCTGTAACACTGAGTCCCTCAAAGGGTCCAGCCTGAGAGTAAGTCTCCAGTTAGTATAGTCTCTCTCTTTCTTTCTTTCTTTCTTTCTTTCTTTCTTTCTTTCTTTCTTTCTTTCTTTCTAGAGAGCGATTGAGTAGGGGTGGAAGCAGAGAGAGAGAAACTCAAGCAGACTCCCCTGTCAGCACAGAGCCTGATGTGGGGTTCAATTTCATGACCCTGCAATCATGACCTGAGCCAAAATCAAGAGTCTGACTGAGTCATCCAGGTGCCCCATATCGTCATTATTCTTATAAAACAATATTATTGCAAGTTAAAAGAAAATAAATTCACCTTAGTACCAATATCCCAACAAATACAGTCTTTTTGGAGGGGAAATTCTAGTTCTTGTCCATTTATATGCTGCCTTTTACATTGTTGCAGTGATAGCATAGATACAATTTGGTATTCCCATATTTTCACTTAACATTATACCAAAATTATCATGTTAATTAAAATCTCTATTTATGGCTTTTGATGCAGCATAGTATAATGAAAGAGTAATATTCATAATAATTGCTAATACTTCCGTATTTCTCATAGAAACTGTTCTAAACACTTTCATGTATCAACTCAGTTAATCCATTGAAGAAGGTACTATTATTATGTTCATTTTATAGATGAGGAAACAGAGAAGTTAACTGACTTGCACAGGGTCAGAGAGCTAGTAAGTGGTGGAACAGAGACTCAAGTTCAAGTAGTCTTGCTTCACCATTTATATTTCTAACAACTCAGGCATTATATAAACCTGAGTTTGCATTTAGGTTCTGCCTATCTTTAGCTCTGTCACCTTGAACAAAGTCATTTAAAAGTGGGAATAAATAAACATTCACATTACAGAATTGCTGTATAGGAAATGGAATAAATATACACAATGCCTGATGTGTGGTAGTAATTTGATTTTTTCTTTTCTTGGACATTTAGATTATTTCTAACTTTTCACGATTATTAATAACCAGCAATAAATGCACTTGGCCATGTGGCTTTCCCCTTCTTTTGGACTAAATGCTGGGGCTCCATCCTCAAAAGTGTCCTTACTGGGTCAAAGAGTCTTAGCATCTGATTGGCTAAGTATTGCCAAATGCGTTTTTTTTGTTGTTTGTTTGTTTGTTTGTTTTTACAAGTAGACTCTTTTATTGGAGATTCAGAGGTTTACGCCTTTCTATGGTAGGAAGTTCCGTGGAGAAAGCTCTTGAACTCGGAAACACATGCCGTCTGGTCCTGCAGCTGTGCACTCTTTTCTCACACAGCTTCTGACAAGCTTCTAACATAAGGGAGTTAGAGGCTAATTCCACATGCAGTGTGGAGCCACGAGGGAGAGCTTGGGTGCTCAACGTTCAGAAGTGTGGCTTGAAGCCAGCTTTCAACTAGCCTCTCTCTTAGGAGAGATCGAAGCAAACTCCATTCGAGGTGAGGAAGTTTGGTGAAAGCGCTGTAGTCAGCCTGGAGACGCAAGCATCCCAGGTCTGCACGAAGAGACTTGCCTCTCACACCATTTCTGCCAGGCATTGTACAGAAGGCTGTTAGGGCCTAGGTATACTCGGTTGTGAATGCGAGAGGGAAACGCCATAGGCTCAGCTCTCAGAAGTGTGTATGTATGCCTTCAAGCCAGCTTTCAACTCGTCTCTCCTATTGCAGGAAAAACCTAGCTCAACTCTCGGTGAGCAGGTTTCAAGGAAAGTGCTGTATTGAACTCGAGACACAAGGCTTCTGGGTAGGCAATTTGCCACTTGCCTCTCACACAACATGTGGCAGGCATTGAACATCAAGGAGTTAGAATTTTTTTTTTTTTTTTTTTTTTTTTAATGATAGTCACAGAGAGAGAGAGGCAGAGACACAGGCAGAGGGAGAAGCAGGCTCCATGCACTGGGAGCCCGACGTGGGATTCGATCCCGGGTCTCCAGGATCACGCCCTGGGCCAAAGGCAGGCGCCAAACCACTGCGCCACCCAGGGATCCCAAGGAGTTAGAATTTAAGTGCACAGGGAGAGTGCAGCCGGGAGGGATAGGACTTGTGCTCAACTCTCAGAAGTAAGTGTGCCTTGAAGCCAAATGTGGTTTTTAAAGAGCTTTTCTAACTTGCAAAGTCTGAATTTATCATCTTCTCTATTAACACTTACTAGTCATTTATTTTTTTTTAAGATTTTTAAAAAATGTATTTATTCATGAGAGACAGAGAGAGTGAGGCAGAGACACAGGCAGAGGGAAAAGTAGGCTCCCTGAGGGGAACCCGATGTGGGACTTGATCCGGGATCTCCAGGATCACGCCCTGAGCCAAAGGCAGAGGCTCAACCGCTGAGCCACTCCAGGTGTCCCACCTTGACGCTCAACTGCTGAGCCACTCCAGGTGTCCCACCTTACTAGTCATTTAATAACTATACAAGAAAATAAATAAATCTTTTTGACTGCTTACCATATGTTAAGCAATAAGTGGTTTACCATATATGATCATAATCACTGCAACAGCCCCGAGAGGAAAGCATTATCTTCATTTAACCCATAAAATGGCAAGGCCAGGAATTGAAACTGGTCTGATTAAAAGCCCTTTACCTCTATACTGCATCATAACATCATAACATGCCTCCCCCTGCCCCCAATTTAGTGTAAAATAGTACTTTGCCCCCAATTTAGTGTAAAATAGTACTTTGTTACATTAATTCTATTTATTTGATTTTAGAGACTCAAACATTTTCCTGATTTTCTTTTTCTTTCTTTTTTAAAAATTGAAGTATAGTTGACCAACAGTTGTTACATTAGTTTTAGGTGTACAACATAGTGATTCCACAACTCTATATTCCATGGTTATTTTCAACCTGCATTTTCTTTTTTTTTCAACCTGCATTTTCTTATATAAATTTTCTGTTATTCTACCTTCAACAATCACTAATCCATGGAACTGTGCTCCAGACTGTGCTAAAGTGCTTCACAAATAGAGCCTCATTTGCTTCCCAAAGAATCCTTTACATTGGCTAACCAAGTCCTGCACGGACCAGTGCTCATATGCTTCTCCAGATTCCTACAGCACGTTGAGTTTTTTCTCCTTGTCGTACTTCTTCTACCACAGGGCCGTGGCATACGTGCTGTTCTCCCTTTCCTTGAATAGTCCCTCATACTCCTTTTTACCTAGTTAACACTTCGTAGTTCTTCAGATTTCAATTTGGTGGTCATTTCCTCAGAAAAGTCTTTCTTGACCTCTCCAAATAGAGCAAACCTCCCTTTATACATTCTCATTAGCACTGTCTTTTTTTTAATGCCTCTTTTTTTGCCCCCAGCTTTATATAGGTTTTCATAGCATATATCACCATTCCAATTTTACATCTCTTTGTGCCATTATTTGATTAATGTCTGCTCTTCCATCAGTCTGAAGCTCCATACAGACAAGGCTCACATTTAGTTCTGCTTATCTTGGTATCTTCAGCCACTAGCACATGTTTGGCAAGTAGTAGACACTGAGGGACAGCTTGCCTAAGGTCATTGCAGTTCATTAAGTGGTGGAACTTGGATTGGAAATAAAACTATCTAACTGGTTAGTCTGTGCTCTTAGCCCTCGTTCTGATCGCTGACTCTATTGCTCCCAATTTATGCATTGGTCTGAACCTTTCAAACTTATATATACACACAGAAAAGTGCTTTAGATGCACATATGAAGGGAGCCTGGGTGGCTCAGTTGGTTAAGCATCTGACTCGATCTCAGCTCAGGTCTTGATCTCAGGGTGGGGAGTTCAGGCCGCATTCTGGGTTCCACACTGCACATGGAGCCTACTTAAAAATAAATTTTAAAAAATAAATAAATGCATATACATGCAATTTAACAAGTAGTGATAAAGAAGGTACCCATACAAGCACCACTCAGATCAAGATATAGAATGTTGCCTACACTTCAGAAATCCCTTGGGTGTCCTTCTAGATCACAACTCCCCCCCAAAACCCACCACATTAGAAGTAAACGCTGCTCGGAAATGGTTATGAGTTTTATTTATTTTCTATCCCCTTCACCTATTTTGCCCATCCCCCAACACCCTCCCCTCTGGCAATCACTAGGTTTGGTTTGGTTTTGTTTTTTTTTTTTTTTTTTTTTTTTTTTAATTTTTATTTATTTATGATAGTCACACACAGAGAGAGAGAGAGAGAGAGGCAGAGACATAGGCAGAAGGAGAAGCAGGCTCCATGCACCGGGAGCCCGACGTGGGATTCGATCCCGGGTCTCCAGGATCGCGCCCTGGGCCAAAGGCAGGCGCCAAACCGCTGCGCCACCCAGGGATCCCTGGTTTGGTTTTGTATATATGAGTCTATTTCTCTTTTCATGTTATTTGTTTTATCTTTTAAGATTCCACATATAAATGAGATCACGTGATATTTGCCTTTCTCTGTGAATTATTTTCTTTGTTCTTCTGCATAGCTTTAAGGCCTGTATAACTGAACAGTAGAGATTAATTTTACCTGTTTTAGAATTTTATATAATGAAATCATGTTATGTTTGTGTGTGTGTTTGTCTTTTTGATTTTGTCTTTCATTCTATATATTTATGAAATCTATACATTTTGTTACATTTGGATTTTTTTTCCTAATAATTTTTATGAATTCCATCAGGGTTGAATATATGCAATTACTGTAGCATTGTGATCACAGAGTGCATTGAGCAAGGTCACGTAGTCACTTAGGATGGTATTAACTATTTTGGATCACTACAGTCCAGGGTCATGGCTTTAGTTTTGCTGGTCTAAAAATTCAATTTTATCAGTATGCCTAGAGTGGATCAGGACTAGGCAAACACATAAGAAATTCACCAGAAATAAGAGTACCAATTTATTAATTTTTTAGTCAGAAAAATCACTGTCAGAGGACAAGTTTTCATTGACTGACTTCATGTTCTATAGCTTGGAGAAAAACTTATGTGAGAAGTCAACTATAATCAGAAAGTTGCCTGATGAGCGTAGTGGCTTTGGTGGCCTCAACTGTGATGGTATGGTCCCCACCTCTTTGTTCCAACCCTCAAGCTTGTGACTACTACTCTTTCCTGGCCTGCACTAGGGGCACAGTGACAGTGTTGGATGTCTTGTCTTCTAGGTTTTAGCATGAGGACCATCTGCTTCTATTAGTGCATTTTTGATCAGATAGATTACAATTTGCAGAGGAATAGGCATTCCCTTTGGCCACTTACTGCAACTGATTGTGGTTTATGACATGTACATTTCAGTCACTGTATGAAATATGGGTCAAGGCTTGGTTATGCATATCACATGCTGGTCAATTTTGTTTAAAACTCCTTTGGTTTTGGGATCCTAGGTTCCTCGGCGGTTTAGGGCCTGCCTTTGGCCCAGGGCCTGATCCTGGAGTCCCTCAGATCAAGTCCCATGTCAGGTTCCCTGAATGGAGCCTGCTTCTCCCTCTGACTGTCTCTCTGCCTCTCTCTCTGTGTCTCTCATGAATAAATAAATAAAATCTTAAAAAAAAAAAACTCCTTTGGTTTAGTTTTCTATGTTGGAGGCTGTTAACGTGTCTTCATTTAGAAAGCAGGTATAGGAATGCTTGGGTGGCTCATCAGTTGAGCATCTGCCTTTGGCTCAGGCTGTGATCCTGGGGCCCTGGGATTGAGTTCAGCATCAGGCTCCCCACAGGGAGCTTGTCTCTCCCTCTGCCTATGTCTCTGCCTCTCTCTGTGTGTCTCTCATGAATAAATAATCTTTAAAAAACAAAGAAAAAGAAAGCAGGTTTAAAAGTATGAATTGTGTACAAAAAGTGAAAGCTTAGCAAATGTCAAGAATATACATATATGAGCTCACTGAATGTCTGTATGTATTTATACAAAGGCTAAATGGAATTACAAAAATATGAACCCGGCTTCATGTAGCTAGGGTAATTTGATTATGGTCTATCTACCTTCTTTCTTCTAAAATATGTTTTGTAGGAAAGAAATAGCAAATAGAAGTACAAATAACAAAAATACCACTAACAGCATTTAACCTATCAGATGGCCCTATACTTAAAATATTATAACCCTAATATTGGTCAGAGTTCAGAAATATGCAGTGTCATACATTGCTGGTGTAACCTTTCTGGAGGCAGAATTTGTATACCGTTCCTGATATATGTTTGATAATATGGATCAAAAGCCTGTAGAGTTGACAAATTCTTTGACCACTCCTAAGAATTTATCTGAAGGAAATAATGAAAGACATTGATATAGGTTTTGGCTACCTTTAATAATATTGTTTAGAACCATCATTTAGGAAGATTGAAGCATCTTAAATGTGCAAATATAAAGGAACAGGCTTCAAAAGTAATTTATGTTACACCCCATATAATGGAATACTCTGCCGTCACTAAAAATGTAGATGCAAAATCATAAGTAAAAAGAGCAAGTTGCTAATCCCTATATGCAGTGTGATCCCATCTTTATTACACACCTAGATAAAGGATTGGAATGTAATATAAAATATCAAGAATGATTAACTCTGGGTAGTGTGGGATTATAGGGGATTTTTCTAATTTTGTTTGCTTCTCTGTATTCTAAAATTCTTCAATGAATACACATTACTTTTTTATTTAAGAAATCTATGTTTAAAATTTTCCTTTAGTGTTGTTTCATTCCACTTAAGGAAAACTAAAGAGGAAAAAAAGGGGAGGATGATTTTTATGTTTCTTAGGGATGAGGTATTTTTGTAGAAAAAGGATACATTATACTTATCAAATACAAGGACATATTTATTAAATACCAAGAATTCAATGAGCCCTAGTAGAAAGAATATACCCGGTTCTGAAAGTCACAGTAATGTTGGTTCATAATACATTAGAAGTTAGACTGGTAGTGTAGCAACTTCTGGAGACTTACCATAGACATACCAGAGAAGGCATGGGTACATTTTAGTTCCACAGGGAAGATCTAGATAAATTCAATTCTGTATTTATTTACAGTAACAATTCTAACTGGGCAGCCATGAACACCGTACCTTCTGCATAGCCAGTGCACAAACATTGGTCCAATTCAATGACTCATTGATGTGAAACAGCCTATTGCTTGAACATGCTTACCAGCATTTCTTGACTTTTGTGTACACTGAGGTGAAATTTTTTTTTCTGCTACCACCAGAATAAATACATCACTTCTAAAGCTAACTCCTTTCAACTCCATCCCAGCCTCTCACTGGGGACTATTCAGTCCTACATTTTCTGATACTCACAGGATTTATAAAAACAAAACAAAAAAAAAATTTCTTGTCATATCATTACATTGTAAGTATCTAAAGAGTTGAACTTCTTGGTTTATTCACCCCACTTTAGCAATCGCTTACCCACTCACCCACTTGCCTTAACTATGGGACTGCAACCCGATCCTCATATGTTTGGCGGGCTAGTTGGAGCTAGATTGGAGGCTTAGAATACATCTTATTGACCTGGCGTTGGTTGTAGACTTTGAAGAACTAGCTTGAGAAGCTCTGGAAACAGCCCAACCTGATTTTCCTCTCTCATCTAGCACAGGGGGGCCGAATTTGAATTCACCCACTCTGAAATGTAACTTATGCTAGGTCTTCTATACAATGATGTCGTTCTCCAAGGCAAAGATAGTATGGTCTTGGGCTTTCTTTTTCTTTCTGTCCTCTTTTAGGAGTGACCTTAATCCATTTGTTAGTAATTTACTGACTAGTCAATAAGAACATGCTAATGACTCTGTCCTGATTTCTATTTTTATGGCCAAGACTTCAGTTTTCCTGTTTTGAAGGGAAAAAGATAGTATAGACCATAAACCAAATGTGTGTACTATTAGCTTGTGAAGCATACACCGAATCTGGTTTGTCATACATCCCAACTGACCACAGCCCAGGAAGGATGCTGCCCCCCCCCTTTTTTCCCCTTTTCTTATTCTCTCAGCAACTTTGCCCCTGATTTCTCATTGGTGCTGCCTCTAGTGAACGCACATCCCTGTACCCTGTGGTTGGCAGAGAAATACCTTCTCCTTTTGACCTATCCTTCCCCCTCAATCCCAACCCATCCCCTGGCTGTGTTTTTTCTTTTATGCATTTTTGCTGTCTAGTCTCATAGCTCCTCCTTTTCTGATAAGGTATATCTGTTCTTCTGTCCTAATTCTGGTCTGTTCTGTTCTCTGTTGGGGTGTTGGAACCTGTGGGTCTGGTAGGGAGAGAAGGAAAAAAAAAAGGCCCTTACAGTGGTCTGAGCTAAGGTATCCAAAACTAAAACAAAACAAAACAAAAACCTTTCACACTTTCCAAATTAACAATTCCATAGACATTTCCCGTGTGATGTTTTGTTAAGAGCGCATCTCCCTGTGTTATCCAGCAGGATGACTCCAGGAGGAGGAACGAGTCGGGGGGTGGGGGGATGAAAGCCATTCCGTCCCATTGTTGAAGGTGGCAGGTCCACCTTCAACAAACCTGAACAAGCACAGGTTTGCAAGTGCACATGTGCGTGTGTACACACACACACACACACACACACACACACACAGTCTTTATCTGTGACATTTTACCAAATTAATAGATGCTTAACTTACAAAAAGGGCTTTTGGTCTACAGCATTCTCCCTAGAAAGCATTCCACAAGTAAGCAAAGCAAAACAAACAAGTAGGAACCATGTAGCAAGGAGTAAGCACTAGGCTCAGTTCTGGAGATTTCTAAGAGAAACAGTTCTGGGACTTGACATCTTTTCAGCAACCTAAAAATGATCATTCCAAGGATGCATCAGAGCAGAGACAGCTGAAAAATTGGTGTAACTTGAGTGGGAATCTTTATAGCCTCCCATGTGCCTGTGGCATATCTTTAGTTAAATTCCCAAATTAGCCCACTTGCATCTATCTTGCTATGAAAATATGTCATATCGTTGTCAGTTCAGTTTATTGTTTAGTTCCCTTAAAACTAATCCTGAAAATCCACAGGAATTCATGGTAAGAAACGAGAATTTAAGGACTGTATACCTGCTTTTTAATAGGTTTCCTGTGTCTGATTTACCTCTAGAAACAGAAAAAATGGTCATTAAAACAACACATGCTGGTATTTGTGGCTCAGCAACTCAGCAGGCAGTAACTGTCCTGTTTGTCACCTTTAGTGGGAAAACGCTCACAATCCTATACTCCGTGGTGATGTAACAATTTAGCGATCTATGTATTATTTGGAAAGTACCAATTTAATTAGTTCTAGATATTTGGAATTCTTTGTGTTATGAACTGGCACCTAAAAAACATCTCATGATCCCAACTTTTCATTAAGTTATCTTGAGGTGATCTTGAAATCTAATGATGGATTTGGATGATTTATTGGAGCAAATTTCTATTCTCTATGACCTTTTTTTTTTTTTTAATTTCTCTCTCTGTCTCTGTCTGTGTCATCATACCTTGATTTTAGGTTCTCCCTTCCTCACTCATTTTTTTAAATGACGTAGTTGTAAGTGTCCTTCATAAACTCCTACATAAACTCCTCCTTTCACATTCTAATTATGTGAAAACTAGGGGATCCCTAGGTGGCTCAGCGGTTTAGTGTCTGCATTCAGCCCAGGACGTGAGCCTAGAATCTCAGGATCGAGTCCCACATCGGGCTCCCTGCAAGGAGCCTGCTTCTCCCTCTGCCTGTGTCTCTGCCTCTCCCTCTCTGTCTCTCATTAATAAATAAATAAAATCTTTTAAAAATAATTATGTGAAAACTCTATATGAGGTATGGCAACTAAGCAACAATAAATAACACACCCCTTTCTTTTATTATTTTTTCTTGTTGCCAATCCCTTGAGGAAATCTCTTTTTCTATTTTTTTATTTCTCTATTATTTTACCTCGTGGAACAAAATAGACCATAATCTTGGCTGAGAAATGTAAAGGCAGTGCCAGATACACTTTTAGGAGAATGAAAAGGAAACCATAGTTTTAAAGAAATCATATTATACATAATTGACAGTGACATCAATTTGTAGAATCCTTTTTTTTTTTTTTTTTGAGAGAGAGAGAGAGAGCGAGAGCACACGCACATGCTTGCATGTGCAAGTAGCAGGGAAGGGCAGAGTGGGAGAGAGAGAGAATCTCCAGCAAGCTCCACCCAGCACAGAGACTGCTACAAGGCTCAATCTCATGACCCTGAGATCATGACCAGAGCCCAAATCAAGATTTGGATGCTTAACCAACTGAGCCAACTGGGCCCCCCACAATTTATATAATCTTAAAAGAACCTGGAGGTCAATCTTAAGGCGTTTTATAATTGTAGGACAGTGGGGAATATGGGAAAATTAGCTTGGGGTCCAACTGGGGAGAATCTTAAGTACTTAACTAAGGAGTGTGGACTTTTTCCCAGTAGCAAGGGGGATTCACTGGAGTTGTTGTGGTCATGAGAGAGATAAAGAAAGCAATATTTTAGTAAGATTAACTTGACATGATTGTCCCTTGATGAATTTGAGTGAGGAAAGACAGAAAAGTATGAAGGTGAGTTAAGAAGCAACTGGAACAAGTTTGAATTTTAAGGTAGAGGATATAAATTAAGGTACCCGTGGGAGAGGAGACATAGGAAGGAAGGCAGTTAGTTGCAAGATACTGCGTGGGAAGAATCAGTTGAACTTGCTGGCCCAATTAGAGGTAGGAATTGTCAGAAAGGGGGAACGACAAGCCACTCTTGGTTTCCCATGTGTGGTTGCCTGGGATAAAGATAATGCCACTGGCATCGACAGCACAAACAATGGTGATTTTAGTTTTAAATGTGCTAAGTTTGAGGGTCTAATAAGATGTGAAAGTGGAAAGGTCTAGGACATGGTCAGGACTGAACTTAGGAATTGAATCTCAATATAGAAATTTGAGAGTTCTCCAATCAGGGTTGGATCTATAATTAAATTTGAATTAGATAAATAAATGTTAACATCTCCCACTGGTGTGCCTTCTATCAGAGTATGTGGTATCCCCAAGAAAATGTATATGGTGAGAGAAGAACAAAGAGTTGAGGTCTTGGGGCACCTGGGTGGCTCAGTGGTTAAGCGTCTGCACTTTTGGCTCAGGTTGTGACCCCGGGGTCCTGGGATCAAGTCCCACATCGGGCTCCCCACAGGAAGTCTGCTTCTTCCCCTTCCTATGTCTCTACCTCTGTCTCTGTGTGTCTCTCATGAATAAATAAATAAAATCTTAAAAAAAAACTGTTGAGGACTTAACTTCGGAACTTTGAATAACTCACAACCGGAAGGCAGAAACAGACAAAAGAGCCAGTGAGAGAGAGTAGACATGGGAATGGAGAAGGCAGAGAAGGAGAACCAAAATAATGTACATTAGGAAGGGCCAAGGGAGGAGGAGATTTCAAAAAGGAAATTAAAGAGAACGAAGACTGAGTGGATCCTGAGCGATCTAACCTATAGGAAGTAGTTAATGCTCTGCACGTGATTGATCCACCATGAAATAGTGAGTAGATAATGAAAATTATTTTCTGTGGTTCAATTCAACAAATATTCATTGGCTCTCACAGCTGTTTCCTCCCTTTCTTTCTCATATTGAGTACAGCTTCACCAAGGTCAGCTCTATTAAAAGTGGTTTCCTTAAGTGATAAGGGAGGTTAAAGTCTGGGACCAAGTTGATTCCTAAGGAGCTACAGAGGGCCTATCATTTTCTCTGACCCCAAATTCAGGTCTATAATAGAATATTGGAAAACAGGAGTAATTTTTTTTAAATATTTTTTTTATTTATTTATGATAGTCATACAGAGAGAGAGAGAGAGGCAGAGACACAGGCAGAGGGAGAAGCAGGCTCCATGCACCGGGAGCCCGATGTGGGATTCGATCTCGGGTCTCCAGGATCGCGCCCTGGGCCAAAGGCAGGGGCCAAACGGCTGCACCACCCAGGGATCCCAACAGGAGTAATTTTAAGGAGTTTAATCCACTCTCTTGAGAAATCTTGTTGAACCATATTATGCCAGGCCTAGCCTGGTTCAGATCATATTCTACTAACTGAATAGGATATTTTTCTTTTTTTTTTATTTTTTTAATTAAAAAAAATTTTTTTTTGAATAGGATATTTTTCAAAGATTGTTGCTTGGTTGAGAGGTAGGCTTGCAGATTAGGTCATATAAAAAAGGAAAAAAGAAAAGACTGCTTTTGGGACTGAAATCTTTGATATTTTGCTCGATATGGAGAGATTTTATTAGGCTTAAGCTCCATTTCTGCTATAAAGAAGGTATCTTTATATCTGACATTTGTGTGGAGCATGTAGTTTGTTTTCAAAAAGATACTGGCTTTTAAAATATTCACTAGTTTCACCTCTAGGTTTTAGCTATTTGTGGCTCAGCTCCTCTAAGTGTGATCTTTTCACTTCTCCAAACTGAAGTCTGCTGACCTTACGCTCTGGGGCTCTGTCCTGAATTGGAGGTAGTTCTAGAAGATGCTATATGTTGTAAAAGTGGACTGTTTGGGCAGAAGAGATCGAAAGTTCTCTAGAGATAGCATCTTATCTCCGTACTCTAGGAGGATTTAATTTTTGGAATTTCATTACAGAAGCTGAAAAGACAATCCACCAAGTACAAGGCAGACAAAATCTATCCCACAACTGTGGCTGAGATGCCCACGAACATCAAGAAAAACAGATATAAGGATATCTTGCCCTGTGAGTTTTGTTTCTCCCTATAAACTTGTACCTCCTCCCAAATTCTATCATTCCTACCTCTTTTTACCATTGCCTGCTGTTCCTAGACCTGGAACAGTGCTTTGACAAATTAGCCTGTACTTTTACAACCACAAAAGAACATGCATTCACTCACTCAGCACTCATGAGCATCCACTATTCACAGTGCTAGTTCCTGACTTACAGCAAACTCTCTAAGCCTTTTTAGTCTTTTTAGACTATGTCTGTCTTTTGTATTATAGATGATCATAGCCGAGTAGAGCTGTCCTTGGTAACCTCTGGTGAAGATTCCAACTACATCAATGCCAACTTCATTAAGGTATACCCAGTATTCTCTAGTTCTCTAGGTACCCAAATAAGAGGTCGGGGTACCAGACCATATTTCTCTAGCTACCTAAAATAAAGGTGGAGGGGATACTAGACAAGAAGAAGACAATATTATTTGTAGTCATCCTATATAATTTCTGTTCCCCCTTAGGGAGTTTATGGGCCTAAGGGTTATATTGCCACCCAGGGACCCTTGTCTACAACTGTCTTGGACTTCTGGAGGATGATCTGGGAATACAGTGTCCTGGTAAGGGCAGAATTGCCTCTGTTACTCTCTTCTGTAGCTGTCAGGGATGGAGGGAGGAGGGTGTCAGGGTATGTGACTGAGGTTTCCTTTGCATTAAAATCAATGCCTCTTGGGGTCAGTCTTTGGAATTTCAGGGTCAGGCAAATTTTTTGTCAAAATCACAATTTCACCCTTATTCAAGGAAATGAAAGTTCATATCTTGACAGGTTCATTTGTTAACAAGAACTTACTAATTTGAATAGAGAAAAGGGAAGGAAGGACAGAAAAAAGGGTAGGAACAACATTTTATCATTTACCAAGATTTCTTTTTTGGGTTAAAAACCAAACAAAATAGAAAAAAAGAATGACTCTGGGATCCATGCACTAACTGCTCTTTCTAACCATCTCAATGCTCTATTTAATCCCCTCAGATCATTGTTATGGCATGCATGGAGTTTGAGATGGGGAAGGTAAGTTGCTTTCTAGTAGACCTAAAGATAAAGGAAAGAGAAAGGGGAAGGAGACTGTAGTAGAACTTTCCTTAAGTGTGTCTACTTAAAAATTATTCTTCTTGCTAGCTGTCAGTTTGGGAATTTCAAATGACTCTCATGGCTTTTTTTTTTCTTCCCCTAAGAACTCCTTTTTCCCATTTTCCCAGTAGGCTCTATATTTTCAAGTAAAAATCAAATATGCTTTTAATGTAATGATTCATTTTCCCACTTTTTGCATCAGGCATCTTTAACCAGCAGTCAGTACTTCTAACCCTGTGCTGCCCACCATGACATCCACTAGCCACATGTGGCTACCAGGCATTTGAAACATGGCTAGTGCATCCAGGGAACTCCAATTTTATTTCATTTTATTTTAATGAGCTTAAATTTAAAACTCAGTTTTCCAATTCAGTGTTTGGAAAACTTTATGTTTTGAACGACCAGGGTACGTGAATCTTTTTCATCTATACATTTGACGAACTCTAAATGGAAAGAAAATGTTTCCAATGGAAATTTAGTGTGTTGAGATGTGCTATAAATATAAAATACACACTGGGTTTTGAAGACCGAGATAAGAAATGCCAAATATCTAATATTTTTATATTGATTATATGTTTTATTGATATACTGGATAAGATGTATCATTAAAATTCATTTTTTTCATTTTTGAATGTGGCTATTAGAAAACTTAAAACTGCATGTAGAGCTCACATTATGTTCCTATTGAAAGACACTCTTCTTACCTACTGTTGGCATTCATAATTCCAGTTAAAAACCAAATTTTCAGGGGCCCTGGGTGGCTCAGGTCATGATCTCAGGGTCCTGGGATCAAGCCCCTGCTGCAGTCTGGCTTCCTGTTCTGCAGGGAGTCTGCTTGTTCCTCTCCCTCCACCCTGTATCCCTCCCCCCCCATTCCCTCCTCCTTGCACTCTCTCTTTAAAAACAAAACAAAACAATAAAATAAGCTTTCACTTAGCTTGTGCAGCTTTGCTTTAATAGACATGATTTCTGTTAATCCCTTTGAAATACAGTTGTCCCCCCTTATTCACGGGGGAATCACTCCAAAACACCAGGTGGATGCCTGAAACCCTATATACACTATGTTTTTTTCCTATGCATACATACCTATGGTAAAGTTTAATTTGTGAATTAGGCACAGTAGGAAGTTAACAACGACAAAAATAAAATAGAACAATTATAACAACATACTATATGTTATGTGGATGTGATCTCTTTCTCAAAATATCTTATTGTACGGTTCTCATCCTTCTTATGATGATGATGTGAGATGATCAGATGTTTATGTGATGAGAGGAAGTGAGGGGAATAACATAGGTGTTGTGATGTAGGGTTAGGCTACTCCTGCCCTTCTGACAATACATCCTGGACTGTAGGTACCTGAAAGACCACAGTTGACCTTGGATAACTAAACTATGGAAAACAAAGCTATAGACAAGGGGCAACTACTGTATTAAAAATGTCAGATCTCTTTTACTTCTTCCGACTCCTAGGAAGTCTGTAATTTATATATCCTTTCGTGTTTTTCCCATCCTTGGAGATTCCAGACCATGATGTTGGGGTTGAAGCCCCAGGGGTTAGATGTTCCCAACCTAAGCGAAGGACACAGAGATGAATCTGCTTCTGAAAGGGGGAGTGGGTTTTGTTACCCAAAAGAGACTAGAATATCTGGAGGGAAATCATTACATTCTTCTTTATGCAACAGAAAAAGTGTGAGCGCTACTGGACTGAGCTAGGAGAGCTACAACGGCAACTTGGCCCTTTTTCCATATCCTGTGTGAGTATGATGTCTGCTCTCATTATGGCTGAGAAGACGCTCTGGGATCTACTTTATAGAGACTAGCTTTTGAAGATTCATCTTTGAAATAACTAATATCTTAATTTACTTCTTAGGAAGCTGAAAATAGAAAATCTGATTACATAATCAGGACTCTAAAAGCCAAGTTCAATAGTGTAAGTATGGAACTGGAGTAGTGAACTCAAGAGCTGGGCATAGGACAATGGGGAGTAGGGGACCTTTGATGTTTCGGGTAAATCTTCATATGCAAAAGAAACCTTTGGTGTCTCTATTCCCCAGTCTATTACACACTATGGCACATCTATAACATGATAATATTTGTAGGGTGGATAGAGGCTGGGAACCAACTTAAGAGCTCACATTGCCCCGTTGCTCTAGGCCCAAGGGGTTTAATATATCAGCATGCCAGGGACCCACTTGAACTGGTGAAGCATGCCAGTTGGGAAGTTCTGGTTTGGACTATCTTAATATCTACCTCCTCTTGTGAGTGGGGACAGACCAATAGTGACTTGAGATCACTTTTAATTATTCTCAGATGGCATGTGGTCACCAGAGAAGAAAGCAGCATAAATTGTCAACAGGACCAAGATGCTACTTAGGAAATCAGAATAACCTGGTGGTAGAATGAGGTGGGGTCCTCACACTGAGCTTTCCTTTTATTCTGGCTCTTTTTTATAGGAAACTCGAACTATCTACCAGTTTCATTACAAGAATTGGCCAGACCATGATGTGCCTTCATCTATAGACCCTATTCTTGAGCTCATCTGGGATGTGCGATCTTACCAAGAGGACGACAGGTTTCCCATATGCATTCACTGCAGGTATGATGCTGTTCTCGGAAACTTCCACCCAAAACAAACCAAATGTCATAGTCTGGCCAGGACTCCTGCTATAACCAAAGGAAGATGGACTTTGTTGAAATTAATTAATAATTATTAAAGATATTACTTATTTACTTGAGAGAGAGAGTGCACAGATGGAGAGGGAGAAGTGGACTCTCCCTGAGTGGAAAGTTCAATATGGGGTTCCATCCCTGGACCCTGGGATCATGACGTAAGCTGAAGACAGGCACCCAGGCACTTAATCAACTGAGCCACTCAGGCACCCAGACTTTGTTGGAATGGTACAGACAAGTAGCATGTAGGCTCCTGATCCTAGTCTCAGTTTTCCCAGTTGATCAGAAAGGAATGAAGCTTAGAAATGAAAGTGATTAAAAAAAAAGAAAAAAGAAAGAAATGAAAGTGATTGAAAGAGCAAGGTCCATAAGCAACAACAAATCATAATAAATTCAACCTGAGCATTAAATCAGTATTTCCTGACAAATTACTTGTGAACAGTGCAGTTCTAGAGACTCTTGCTGAGAGAAGTCACGTAGGATCTGTCCCAAGGTTCAGTGTGGGCACGTGGCAACTGACACGCATGCTCTGGGAAGTAGGGATGGAAGTTGGGACTGTTTCATTGCCTCAAGGTTTCTGATTCCTCAATCTGCCAGGGAAATTTCCCAGCTATTGTCAATGATCCACCCTCTACAACTACATGTGCTCTTGTGATCTTCCATTTCAGTGCTGGTTGTGGAAGGACTGGTGTTATCTGTGCTATTGATTATACCTGGATGCTACTAAAAGATGGGGTGAGTTTCTCTCTGTAGGCACTTCCTGTTTGCTTACACTGCTACTTTCAGACTTAGGAATTGTTTGGTTCTTCCAAACATCTATCTCCATGACTCATCTTTTCTAGAATATTTACCATAGACCCACTTTGTCAGATGATTAAGTTAGTCCCTACAATGATGGCTCTCAAAGTGTGGTTTCCAGACAAGCAGCATCAGCATCACCTGAAAACTTGTTAGAAATGCAAAATCTTGGGCCCTGCCTTGGATGGACTGAAGCAGAAACTCTGGAGGGGGGTGGGGGCAGGTGCCCAGCAAGCTCTCCAGGTGCTTCTGATGCATGCTATAGTTTGAGAATCACTGCCCTAAATTTCACAGTTACCCTTCCCTTATCCAAATTACTTTAGTGAATGGACTTAATCCACCACAACCAAACCTTGTGCTCCAGTCTCTAGGAAGTGGGAAGTTGGAAATACGGGCTTTAAACCTATCTGCCAACTTCTTTCATTTCATAAAATTCTCATGCTTGCTCATCTACTGAGCCTTCTCCCATATATATTTTTAACTTCAGACATTTGATCACCACATGTAAAATCATTCTCAAGGGTTTCTTCAATCTTTTCTAGGGAAAATACCAGGCTCTAAATCACGCTGCAAGTGATGAGAAATCTCCTTCATTTTAAAAATGCATTCTTTCTCTTATTATGTTATCTTATGTTAGGAGAGCAGATATCATGGGAGTGACAAGACTGTAAGAAATAATTTATCTACAAAGCTGGGAACAAAGGAGTAAGATATTTTTTCCTTTTAACTGATAGATAATTCCTGAGAACTTCAGTGTTTTTAGCTTGATCCAGGAAATGCGAACACAAAGACCTTCATTTGTTCAAACACAGGTATGTAACCATGGTGAATGGGTCATAACATGTGTCTGGGTCTTGCTACATCTCTCTGTTCAATAGTAAGGCAAAACAGCTGACTGACTAGCTATAACACCAATTTACTCTTAGGTGCATTAGTCCATTTGCATTTCCTCCAACTCTGATAGATCAATATTTTTCCTATGTCCCTTGCCTTGGGTTAAATTCCTCTCATTCCTTGTATTTTACTGCCTGTTCAGAAAATATTAAGAAACTAATGTAATATGTCTTATAAATGGCATGGAAAAAATTCCACAAGCTGTTTGACTTATTAGAAAGAAATAGCTGTGTCAGGTTAACTTGAAGTTTTGTAGCAATAATTCAGTTCTGAAACCATAGAAAATCAGATTTGTCATTTTTACTTCAGGAAGTGGTAACAGAATCTGGAGAATGCAGTCTATATACTCATTTTTTTAACTTGAAAAATAAAAATAAAACCATAAGTCCTACCACCTAGAGGTAGCCACAATTACTATTCTTCTGTAGTCTCTCCTGATCATTATTGCATGTATACTTAAAAAACCATAATTTAATTATTCTATATATGTATCACAGTATTTTCATCCACCCCAAAGTGCTCACAGTCATTCACTCTGTTAGGAATGCTCTTCCCCTGTTTGGTTCTCTCCTCTCCCACACAAGATCCACTTCCTAGATGAAACATTCTCAGCACAGATCTCTCACTCTCTACAATATTAATTTCATCTAGACTTTATGCCCACATTTTTACCCATATTTCTAAAAAAGTGGTCTCCATCTTTAATGGAGTTTAGCATTCACCCATTCATTCACCAAGCATTTACTGATATTAAGTAACAGACACTTTCACATAACTTATTAGAACTACTTTTTACGATTTAAATAGCAAGACCCTGAAGTGTTTAAGGCTCTTACAAATGAACATGAACGTAGACTTGGAGGTAAAATAATTGACAGTGGCAGTTTAGATACTTTCATCTAGCATTTGTGAATTGAGGGGAAAAAATTAAGAGCTGTTGTAATAAAAGCCTTCTGTTTGGCCCACACAGGTTTTCCACCAATAGCTAGTGGAAAAAAATTTTTTTCACACATTGACTGTAGGTGTTTTCTATATTAAACCTGTGAGGAAAAAGTTTCTGTGACATGAAAGCATTGGCTGGTTTAGTGCTACCAGACTTAAAAGTGGGCTGATCCATGTAAATGTATAAAGACCCCAGGAAGTATGCAGCCTAGTTGTCTAATATTACATTGTTATATTGAATCAGTAAATAAAACCATACCCCATTTCAGAGAAAGCCCATTTTTGGTCCACTTGTAAAGGTTTGAAGACAGCTGAAATGATTTTCGGTTAGCCTTCGCATGTTGGCATTATCAACTAGTTGAACAAATTCCTTACCAGCTGTAGCTACTTTTTCTGACAGCACTCTAACCAGGAAATAACACTGTAACCAGCTGAGTGCTTCCTGTCTGATTTTTCTCTTTTCTTAAAAAAAAAAATTTGAAGGGTGTACCAATAGATGTGTTGGGTGATATAGGTTTTGTATTGTTCTGCTAAGATTAGAATTGGCAAAAGCTGTGCTTTATTTGTGTAGGATTGTGTGAGGTACCAAGGAGACCCTGCTTAGGCTCTTTCAGATGAAAAGTAGATCCAAAATCAAGAGCTAGAGCAGGTCCTGTGGCAGAAAAAACCCACAGACCTTGTAATTGTGGTGGTCCCATTTCTCAATGGTGAAATACTTTTACAAGCACAAATTTCCAGACTCTCTGTAGTGGTCTACTTTTCTTTGGTGTCTTTGCTAGGAGAAAATCACAGTGGCTTGATCTTAGCCCTAATGGCACAGAACTGAGTCAGAAGATCCAGATTTGAGTCCAAGTCTGGAAATTACTGGAAACTGAATGACCTTGCACAAACACGGATAATAGCCTTCCTACCTTAGAGATCAATTGTGAAGGTCAAATGAAGAATTCATCTATCTACCCATCAACCATAATCTATCCATCTTTTTCCAGGAAAGATGAGATGGCTTACAAAAAAAAAAAATGCATCCAGGATCAACTAAAACTTTTAAAACATGAGCCAGGAGAACCGAATTGGAGGGATGATGGTGGAGGGAAAGATAATTGAGACAGTAGGGTCAGAACATAACACATGCTGGAAGATCCTTGCATATTTAGAGGTAGAAGATTAAATATTGAGCTGTTTCTAATAGCCTAGAAGTGCTTTGCAATCCGAAATGAGGTAGGCAAACATAAGGGCACTACAATTAAACTACTGTTGATGGTCTTTTCTGGTCTGCTGTACTAAGATTTTACTGATGTTCACATTTCTGAACTCTGGTTCTGTAGTTCACTGAGTTTCTTGTTTGTTTTCATTTGTTTCGGTTTGTGATGCTCTTCAGGAACAGTATGAACTGGTCTACAAGGCTGTATTAGAACTATTTAAGAGACAGATGGATGTTATCAGGGATCAATATTCGGGAACAGAGGTAAACATTAAACTTGATATTTTGTCTTTTTTCATATTTGATTTTGGTCAAGGGATTTCAGATAACAATAGCATTATTTATTGTCACAACTAAATTGACTTGTCAGGGATGCATGGGGCTACACTACAATACTTCAACACTTCAACTTAGAAAATGAATCTTTTGGTTAACTTACTGTATACAGTTTTCAGCTAAATTTAGAAACAATAAGGGTGAGTGACAGGGCAAGTGTATATTCTGTTCCCAGTTTAGCTGTATGGCGAGTTAAAAGTGAGAATGACAGTTACAAAGTGAAATCATGGTTGAATACTGATGTGATTTTTCAGGTTCCTCCAAACTACTTTGATTGAATATGTCTCATCAAATTTGGGGATTATTTTAGAATATGCAGAGGAATTTTTAGCTGAAGGTCTTAGGTATAAAAATAATTATGATTTAACCAAATTTCAATTAAGAAATGTTGCATATTCCAAGATATGTTATTTTAAGCTCATCACAAAACTTGATAAGTCAAATACTTACTGTGTAGTCACAAAGTATTAAGTTCTGAACAAACTTTCAGAAGATAAAATTACTGATTTACCTTTCAAGGGTATATTTTATAACACTGATTAATTTTTAACATCACATTTTAGATTCTTAATCTGAAATATTCACTGAGAACCTACTACCTAGCTACTACCTAGCTACTACCTAGCATTGGGAATACAAAGTATGTAAGACATGATTCTGATCGTAACTCCTGTCAATCAAATGCTGAATTGTGGGGAAAGAAAGCAAGCCAGAAATACTGTTGAGGCTTGAAATGGACTAAGCAATCCTATGGTTAGTGTGAACTTCAAGGGAAAACAATGTGGTGGAAGGAGATGGAAATAATAGTTTTCCCAGAAATTGTTACTTATATCCTATCTATGTATGCTTCATTGGCTAGTATTCCCAGACCAAGGTTAAATGATAGAGATGATTATGGACAACCAAATTTTAATGGGAAAGATTCTCATGTTTCATTATCAAGTGTGATACTTACTTTATTGGAGATATTTGTTTGTTTATATCTCTTAATCCCCATCACCTACTTCACCTCTTCCCCTACCCACTTCCCCTCTAGTGACCACCAGTTTGTTCTCTATAGTTAAGAGTCTGTTTATTGGGGGCATCTGGGTGGTTCCATCAGTTTAGTGTCTAACTCCTTATTTTAGTTCAGGTCTTGATCTCAGGGTCGTGAGTTCATGTGTTTGGCTCCATGCTAGGCCTGGAGCCTACTTAAAAAAAAAAAAAAAAGAGTCTTTTGTTTGTTTGTTAATTTTGCTTTTTAGATTCCCCGTGTGAGTGAAAGTGAAATGTCTTCCTCTGTCTAACCTATTTCACTTAGTATAATACCCGTGTTGTCACAAATGGCAAGATTTCATTCTTTTTTATGACTGAGTAATATTCCATTATGTATATACCACTTCTTCTTTATCCATTCATCTATGGATGGACACGTGAGCTGCTTCCTTAGTTTGGCTATGGTAAATAATGGTGCAATAAACATAAGGTTGCATATATTCCTTGAAATTAGTGTTTTTGTATTCTTTGGGTAAATACCCAGTAGTGTGATTACTGGATCAAATGGCAGTCTTATTTTTAATTTTTTAAGGAAATTCCATACTGTCTTACATAGTGGCTGTACCAATTTACATTTCTGCCAATAATGCATGAGGGTTCCCTTTTCTCTACATCCCAACACTTGTTGTTTCTTGTGCTTTTTATTTTAGCCATTCTGACAGGTGTGAGGTGATATCTCATCATGATTTTGATTTGCATTCTCCTGATGATTAGTGATGTTGAGCATTTATCATGTGCCTGTAGGCCATCTACATGTCTTCTTTAGAAAAATTTCTATTTGCATTATCTGCCCATTTTTTAATCAGATATTTTTTTTTGGTGTTGAGTTGTATAAGTTCTTTATATATTTTGGCTATTAACTCCTATGGATATATCTTTTACAAATATCTTCTTCCCTTCAATAGGTTGCCTTTTTGTATTATTGATGGTTCTCTTTGCTGTGCAGAAGCTTATTTTGCTATAGTTCCCATAGTTTATTTTTGCTTTGTTTCCCTTGCCTGAGGAGACATATCCATAAGTATGTTGCCAAGGCTGATGTCCAAGAGATTACTGTAAGAAATTACCTGTGTTTTCTTTTAGAAGTTTGATGGTTTCAGGTCTCACATTTAGGTCTTTAATCCATTTTGAGTTTATTTTTGTGCATGGTGTAAGAGAGTGGTCCAGTTTAATTCTTCTGCATGTAGCTATTCAGTTTTCCCAATACCATTTATTGAAAAGATGGTCATTTCCCCATTGTAAATTCATTTTTTAAAAGATTTTTATTTATTGGTGTGTGAGAAAGAGAGTGAGCCAAGCAGGGGGAAGGGCAAAGGGAGAACCAGATTCTATACTGAGCAGGGAACCAAACATGGGGCTCAATCCTAGGACCCCAAGATCATGATCTCAGCCAAAGGCAGATGCTCAACAACTAAGCCACCAGGTGCCCCACCCCATTGTTTATTCTTGCCACCTTTGTCATGGATTAATTGATCATGTGAACATGGGTCTGTTTCTGGGCTATCTGTTCCATTGATTTATGTGTCTATTTTTGTGTCAGTATCATACTATTTTGATGACTATAGCTTTGTAATACATCTTGAAATCTGGGATTGTAATACCTCTAGCTTTGAGCTTCTTTCTCAAGATTGGGCTTTGACTCTTTGAGGTATTTTGCAGTTCCATACAAATTTTAGGATTATTTGTTCTAGTTCTGTGATAAATGCTGTTGGTATTTCAATGGGGATTGCACTGAATCTGTAAATTGCTTTGGGTTGTATGAACACTTTAAGAATATTAATTCTTCCAATTCATGAGCACAGTATATCTTTCCATTTGTTGTGTCATCTTCTATTTCTTTAATAAATATCTTTCACCTCCTTGGTTAAATTTATTTGTAGGTATTTTATTCATTTTGGTGCAATTATAAATTGAACTGTTGTTTTTCCATTGTTTAAAGAGAGTATTCATTGATCTCCATTTTATTAGGAAACTTTTAGAGAAAGAATGTTGAATTCCATCAACTGCATATTTTGTATTCATGGAATGATCATGTGGATTTCTCCTTTGACCTATTAATACAGTCATATCATTGGGTTTGTTAATATCAAGTCATCCCTGTACTCTTAGAATTAACCCTTCTTGAACAAAAAATATTCTTTTGATATGTTGCTAGAGTATGTGGGCTAATATTTTATTTAGGTACCAGGAAATGCCAATACTCAAATTTAGCTCAGTAGCAGTGCCATGGCTGCTTGTTTGGAGTGGGCCCTTAGTCAGTAAATGGGAACATAGGAACACAGTTCAAACTTCTACAGAGAGAATTGGTTACACTTAATTAAAGAGAATTCCTGTTTCTGGAAAGATCAAGTAGACATACTTTTTCCTATTCCTCCCACTAAGTGCAACCAGATATCATATATATAATTGATGTTATATATAGAACAACTATAAGAAGGCTCTGAGAGATAGAAAGAAGACAGACCAGCTAGGGACCTTGGGATCTGAGAAAAGACATGACAGTAAGTTCCTTGGGTTTCCTTTTGCCTCATATATCCCGAACGTGAAAATGAAGAAGTCAACAACCTGGAAATGCCAGTGATGCAGTCAAAAAAGCCTCAACAAAACCCTGCTCTGTCTAGCCAAAGGACCAGGAAAGGGACAGTCCAGGAAGACAGAAAACTTTTAGATAAACATCACTCTACTTCAGTCAACACTACAGAAAATAATACCCCCTTCCAAACCCAGCCATGTCAGCAAAGGCTGAGTGGGGTCCTAGACTCCCACCTTTCTAACACTGTAGTAGAATGCTGCAATGATGTCAGAGAAGGTCAGATAAAGAAAGAGGTAGGAGTTTCATCCCCAGTGGCCTGAAATGAGGGTTTCCTGTAGTGTCAGTGGGAACTGCATGGGGAGCCTGAGCTTCCCCTCAACAGTAATATGATACCGTAATGCCTTCCCCCTGAAGTAGTGTCAGAAGAAACCTAGTAGAGAGTTAGGACTTTCACCATTATCCAGTAGTGATAAGGCCTCCCCTGCCACAGTGTCAGTAGAGATCACATGGGGAGCCTTTCCCGTGATGTCTCCCCTTGGGTGTCAACAAAGACTCAGTGAGGAAACTGGTGGAGGTAGAAGCTACCTGACAGTAACAAGGCAGTGATGAGGTAGCATCTTCCACATCCCCTGTAGTATGGAGTGAAAAATAAAAGAACCTAACTAAAACAGAAGGTTTAACTAAGATTCAGAGTTGAAAATCACTCATCATACCAAGGACCAGGAAGATCTCAAACCAAATGAATAAAAGACAATCGATAGATGACAGTACTGAGATAATAAAGATGTTAGAATTATCTGACAACGTTTTAAAAGCAGCCACAATAGAAATGCTTCAGTGAGCAAATACAAACATGCTTAAATTTTTTTTGAAAAAATGGAAAGGCTCAGCAATAAATATAAAAAGATATAGTGAAAAACCCAGAAGATATAAAGAGGAACCAAATGACCATTTTAGAATTGAAAAAAGTAGTAACTGGAACAAAATAGCTTAGTAGGTGAGTTCAATAGCAGAATTCAGAGTACATAGAGAAAAAAAGAACTGATAAACTAAGAGATAGAACAATAGGAATTACCCAATTTAAACATCAGAAATAAAATAGACTGGAAAAAAAGAACAAACAGGACCTTAAGGAACTAAAGGACTACAACAAAAAGCCTAGCATTTGTGCCAGCAAAGTCCAACAAGGAGAGGGGAAAAAAGGCAAATCTAAAAACGTACTTGAAGACTCATTATGAGGCCACCTGGGTGGCTCAGGGGTTGAACATCTGCCTTCAGCTCAGGTCATGATCCTGGGGTTCAGGGATCAAGTCTTGTATCAGGCCCCAGGCAGGGTGCCTACTTCTCCCTCTGCCTATGTCTCTGCCTCTCTCTGTCTCTCATGAATAAATAGTAAAATCTTTTTATTAAAAAAGGCTCATCATAATTAAACTTTTGAAAACTAAAGACAAAAGTTCTAGAAAACAGCCATAGAA
Source organism: Canis lupus baileyi (assembly GCF_048164855.1). Taxonomy (NCBI): domain Eukaryota; kingdom Metazoa; phylum Chordata; class Mammalia; order Carnivora; family Canidae; genus Canis; species Canis lupus. Next base: position 13,336,200 of record NC_132849.1, read on the forward strand.
AAAGATTTTAACCATAGGAAGAAAACAACTAGAATGATAACGGATTTGTTATCAGAAACCATGGAAGCCAGAAGAAAGTGATAGAGTATTTCTTCAGTGCTGAAAACAAAAAAAAAAAAAAACAACAACAACAAAAAAAAAAAAAAAAAAAAAAAAAAACTGGCAATCCAGAATCCCACACCCAGTGAAAATATCCTTCAGGAATAAAGAAGAAATCAAGACATTCTCAGATGAAAAACAAACAAAAAACTAAGAGAATTTGTTTGGTAGACCTATCCTTAAAAAAATGACAAAGGAAGTTTACTAAACAGAAAGGAAATGATGAAAGAAGGGAGAACATTATAAGCAAAACCATAGGTAAATGTAATAGATTTTCTTTATCTTCTGGAGTTTTCTAAATTGCTTGATGATTAAAGCAAAAATTATATGATCTGATGTAGTTCTAAATGTATTAGAGGAAATATTTTAGACAATTATATTATAAGCAGGGAAGCGTTAGGGATGTAAAGGGAAAGGTTTCTGTACTTGAACTAGTGAAATGTTAATATCTGTGGACTGTGATAGGTTATGTATATATAATGTAATACCTAGAGCCACTACTACAAAAGCTATACAAAGAATGTACCTTAAAAAACACTATAGGTAAATCAAAATGAAATTCTAAATATGCAGGAGAAAGAAAAGAGAAATGAAAAACACAACAAACAGAAAACAAAAAATAAAATAGCAGATGTAAGCCCTAACATATCAGCAATTACATTAAATGTAAATGGTAAAAAAAAATTAAAATGGTATAAATATATAAATTAAAAGACAGATTGGTAGAATGTATTGAAAACATAACCCAACTATATGCTGTCTATAAGAAACATACTTTAAATACATAGGTTAGTTTTTTTTTTTTAAATTTTTATTTATTTGTGATAGTCACAGAGAGAGAGAGAGAGGCAGAGACACAGGCAGAGGGAGAAGCAGGCTCCATGCACCGTGAGCCCAACGTGGGATTTGATCCCGGGTCTCCAGGATCACGCCCTGGGCCAAAGGCAGGCGCCAAACCGCTGCGCCACCCAGGGATCCCCATAGGTTAGTTTAAAGTAAAGATTAAACAAAAGAAAATAAATAAAGATTAAAAAGAGGATGTATCATGTATTCATACAAACATGAATAAGGGAACAAAAATTCTGATTCAAAGGGGCACATGCACCTCAGTGTTTATAGTAGCATTATCAACAATAACCAAATTATGGAAAAAGCCTAAATGTCCATTGACTAATGAATGGATAAAGAGGATGTATACATACATACCACATACATATATATACTGAGTGTATATATATATATACAGTGTATGTATATATATATATACACTCAGCTATAAGAAAGAATGAAATCTTGCAATTTCCAACAATGTAGAAGGAGCTAGAATGTACTATGCTAAGTGAAATAAGTCAATCAGGAAAGACAAATACCATATGATTTCACTCATATGTGGAATTTAAGAAACAAAACAGAATATACGAGAAGGTGGGGAAAAGAGAAATAAACCATAAAGGACTCTTAACTATACAGAACAAACTGAGGGTTGATGGAGGAGAGGTGGGTGGGGGGTGGGCTGAATGGATGATGGGTATTAAGGAGGGCACTGGTTGTGTTGAGCACTGGGTGTTATATGTAAGTGATGAATCACTAAATTCTACTCCCAAAACCAATATTCCACTATATGTTAACTAACTAGACTTTAAATAAAATTTTGAAGAAAAAAACCCAAGGATAATAGAAGGTCAGCAGGACTATTTGGTGTAATTGGATTAATATACTCTTTATGAAAAAATATATATATACTCTTTATGGACAGTTCTCTTGTCTATAGATTGTTTGGAAAATTGTTAATCCATCTTTCAATGGATTTCAAAAACTGTGGCCTAAAGACTTGTGGTGATTTTGGGGGAGATTTTGAATCTAAACCCAGGGTACCTATACAATAGTCAGGTCCACTAAAGTTCCAAGTAAATAATCTGTAAGAAAGAAGAGTCCTTTATGCTAGAATAAAATGATGTTAAATGGCAGTAAATAAATAAAATAATAAAAATAAACATGAATAAAGGAAAGCAGGAATAGCTTCAGAGCAAAGAAAATTATCACAGGCAGGAAGGGACATTATATAATGATAAAAGGATCAATCCACCAACAAGACATAAATAACAGTCCTAATTGTGTATGAACCAAACAGAGCTAGAAAATATGTACAGCAAAAGCAGACAGAACAGAAAGGAGAAATAGACAAATCTGGTTATAGTTCAGTACGCCTCTTTTAGATTGATTTTCAATGGAAAACCAGTGAAAATATAGGATAACTCAACATCATCATCAACCAACAGGATCAAATTGATATTTATAGAATATTCCAATCAACAACACAAGAACACACATTTTTCTCAAGTGCTGATGGAACATATACTGAGATCAATCGTATTTGGGCCACAAAACAATCTCAAATATTTAAAATAATTGAAATCACACAGAATGTATTCTCTGACCACAGTGGAATCAAACTAGAAGTCAATAAGAGAAAGATAACAGGAAAAGATCCAAACACTTGGAAACTAAACTACATTCTTCTAAATAATCCATTGGGTGAAAGAGGAAGTTTCAAGGGAAATTTTTAAAAACTACACATTGAACTGAATAAAAATGAAAATACAACACATTAACATTTGTGGGACAGAGGTACAACAGCAGTCATGATTCCAGGGCTCCCTGCTCAGTGGGTAGCTTGCTTCTTCCTCTCCTGTTCCCCCTTCCCCCTGCTTGTGCTCGCTATCTCTATCAAAGGAATAAATAAAATCTTTTCTTTTTAAGATATTATTTATTCATAAGAGACACACAGAGAGAGGTAGAGGCACTGCAGGAGGGAGAAGCAGGCTCCGGATGGGGAACCCGATGCGGGACTCAATCCCAGAACCCCAGGATCATGACCTGAGCCAAAGGCAGATGCTCAACCACTGAGCCACCCAGGTGTCCCAATAAATAAAATCTTAAAGAGAGAGAGAGAGAGAGAGAGAGAGAGAGAGAGAGAGAATATCTAAGGGGAGAAAGGAGCAAAATAAACCCAAAGAAAAGATAAGGAAAGAAATAATGAGCAGAAATCAATGAAATTGGAAACAGGAAAACCGTGAAAAAAAGAGCCAAAATGATCAATAAAATTGACAAACCTCTATGAAAACTTATGAGGAAAAAAAGAAGATAAAAATGACCAATATCTGGGCAGCCCGGGTGGCTCAGCGGTTTAGCGCCGCCTTCAGCCCAGGGCCTGATCCAGGAGACCTGGGATCGAGTCCCACGTCAGGCTCCCTGCATGGAGCCTGCTTCTACCTCTGCCTGTGTCTCTGCCTCTCTCTCATGAATAAAAAAATAAAATCTTTTTTAAAAATGACCAATTTCAGGAGTAAAATGGGAGAGTCCTATAGTCTCTGCAGATATGAAAGGGATAATAAAGAAATATAGTATAAACTGGATGCATCTAAACTTGGCAACTTAGACAAAATGGATTACTTCCTCAAAAAACACAAACTACCATAGCTTACTCAACATGAAATAGATCATTTGAGTAGCCCCATAACAATCAAGAAAACGGAATTTATAATTTAAAAACCCAAAAATGAAATCTCCAGGCCCATATAATTTCATTTTAGTAATCTAACCAAATGTTTAGGGAAGAATTAACATGAACTTTACACAATCTGTACCAGAAAATGGGAAGAGGAAACACTTCCCCCATATTTTCTATTGTGATAAAATAGATCACTGTATTACAGTGGAAAAAATTACCATTTTAACCATTTTTAAGTGTACAATACAGTGGCATTAGGTACCTTCACTATGTGTATGACCATCACTACTATTTATCTCTAGAAATTTTTCATCATCCTAAACAGAAACTCTCCATGCCTCCTACCCCAACCCCTAGCAACTCTATTCTACTTTTTGTCTTTATAAAATTGCTTATTCTAGGTGCATGATGTAAGTGGAACCATTGTATTTAGTCTTTTGCATCTGGCTTTTTCGTGTGGCATGTTTTTAAGGTTCGTCTATTTTTTTTTTATTTCACTCCCTTTTATGGCTGTATAATATACAATTACAATTACAGGGGCAGCCCGGGTGGTTCAGTGGTTTAGCACCTGCCTTCGGCCCAGGACCTGATCCTGGAGACCCGGGATGGAGTCCCATGTCGAGGTCCCTGCATGGAGCCTGCTTCTCCCTCTGCCTGTGTCTCTGCCCCTCTCTCTCTCTCTCTCTCTCTCTTTCTCTCTCTCTGTCTCTCATGAATAAATAAATAAAATCTTAAAAAAATAATAATAAAAACAATTACAATATACAATTTCACTCCCTTTTATGGCTGTATAATATACAATTGTGTGTCTATCCCACATTTTGCTTATTCATTCATCCACCAGTTGACATTTGAATCGTTTCCACCTTTTGGTTACTGTGATAATGTGGTAATGCTGCTATAAAAAATCAGTGTACCAATATTTGCTGAAGTCCCCACTTTAAATTCTTTGGGTTATATACCCAGAAGAATCCAGGAATTGTTGGGTCATGCAGTAATTCTAGGTTTAGTTTTTAAAGGTACTACCCTACAGTTTTTTTACAGTGGCTGCAAAATTTTACATCCCTGCTAGCAATGCACATGAGTTTCAATTTCTCTACATCTTTGCCACCACTTGGTATTTTCTGGGTTTTGGATTTTGTTTTGTTTTGTTAGAAAATAGCCATTCTAATGGGTGTGAAGTGATATCTCATGGTTTTGATTTGCATTTCCCTAATGATTAGAGATGTTGAGCATCATTTTTGTATGCTTATTGGCCATTTGTATAGCTTCTCTGGACAAATGTAGAACAAAGGTCCTTTGCCTACTTTTATTTCAAATTTTTTAAATTGTGGTAAAATAGGGGCACCTGCATGGCTCAGTCAGTTGAGGATCGACTCTTAATTTCAGCTCAGATCATGATCTTGGGATTGTGGGTTGGAGCCCTGGGTCAGCCTTGTGCTTAGTACAGAGTTGGCTTGGGATTTTTTCCCTCTTCCTCTCCCTCTGCCCTTCCCTCTGCTAGCATGTATGCATGTGTGCCCACAGGCTCTCTCTCTTTAAAATAAAATCTTTTTAAAAAATTGTGGCAAAATATACATAAATTTACCACTTTAAATCTATGTGTATAGTTCAATGATACTATGAATATTCATATTGTGCAATTACCACCACCATCCATTTCCAGAACTCTTTTTATCTTGAAAAACTGAAACTTTATACCTATTAAACAATACCTCCCTATTTCTTCCTCCCCTTCTCCCACCCTTGGCAATCACTAATCTACCATTTGTATCTATGAATTTGACAACTCTAGGTGCCCCATATCAGTGGGATCATATGTTTGTCCTTTTGTGTCTGGCTTATTTCACTTAACATAATGTCCTCAAAGTTTATCAATGTGTCAGAATTCCCTTCATTTTTAAGGCTGAATAATGTTCCATTGTATGCCACATTTTGTTTCTCCATTCATCCATTGGTGAATAGGTGGTTTACTTCTACTTTTTGACTATTGTGAGTAATACTGCTAAGAACATGAATGTGCAAATATCTTTTTGTATCCTTGTTTTCAGTTATTTGGGGGTATATATGCAGAAGTGGAAATGCTAGATCATATAATTCTTTTTTTTTTTTAGTATTTATTTATTTAAGTAATTTCTACACTCAACATGGGGCTCAAACTCATGACCCTGAGATCAAGAGTTACATGCTTTTCTGACCAAGACAGCCAAGTACCCCTCACATGATAATTCTGTGTTTAATTTTTTGAGATACTGCCATACTGTTTTGTACAGCACTCGCACCATTTTACATTCCCACCAGCAATGTACAAGGGTTCCAATTTCTCCAGATCCTTAGCAATACTTGTTATTTTCTATTTTTGTTTGCTTTTGCATGGTAACCATCCTAATGATATAAAGTGGTGTCCCATTGCGGTTCTGGTTTGAATTTTCCTGTTTAGTGATGTTAAGAAATTTTCCTGTGCTCATTGGCCATTTATATATCATTGTCTGTATAAGTCCTTTGCCCATTTTGAATTGTTTTTTTTTTCTTATTGTTAAATCTTAGGAGTCCTCTGTATATTCTGGATATTAATCCCTTATCAGATATGTGACTTGCAAATATTGTCTTCCATCCTGTGGGTTGCCCTTTCACACTGTTGATTATGTACTTGATGCACAAAAATTTTAATTTTCATAAAGTTCAATTTGTTTATTTTGTTGTTGCTAGTGATTTTGTGTCATATCCAAGAAATCATTACCAAATCCAATGTCATGAAGCTTTCTGTGTTTTCTTCTAAGAGTTTTTATAGCTTTAGTTCTTATGTTCAAGTATTTGATCCATTCTAAGTTAATTTTTATATATATTGTAAGGTACAGGTCAAAATTCATTCTTTTGCATGTGGATGTCCAGATTTTCCAGAACTATTTGTTGAAAAGAATCTTTTCTCCATTGAATGATCTTGGTACCTTCACCAAAACTCCATTTCCCACTTATGTGAGTTTATTACCATGGTCTCTATTTTATTCCATTGGTCTTTATGGCTGTCCCAAGCCAGTTCAGCTGTTTTATTACTGTATCTTTGTAGAATATATTTTAAAAGTAAGCTCTATGCTCAACATGGGGCTTGAACTCATGACCTCAAGATCAAGAATCACATACTCTACCTGCTGAGCCAGCCAGGCACTCCTGTATAACAGGAGTGGAAGTATGAGTCCTCCAGGTTTGTTCTTCCTTTTCAAGATTGTTTTGGCTATTTGGAGTCTCTTGAGATTCCATATAGATTTTAGGATGAATATTTCTATTTCTACAAAAACATCATTGGGATTTTGGTAGGGATTGAACTGAATCTGTAGACCACTTTGGGTAACATTGTTATTGTATCAATATTTTGTCATCCACTCCATGAACGGAGGATGTCTTTCCATTTATTTGTCTTATTTAATTTCTGTTAGCAATGTTTTGTAGTTTTCAGTATATGAGTCTTTCATTTTACTGTTTGAATTTATTCCTAAGTATTTTGTGATGCTAATAAAATTGAGTTGTTTTCTTAATTTTCCTTTCAGGTTGTGTATTGCTAGTATATAGAAATGCAACTGGTTCTTGTGTGATGATTTTGTATTTTGCATTCTCACTGAATTCGTTTCTTAGTTGTGGCTTTTGTGTGTGCATATGTAGAATCTCTCAGCCTATGAGATCACGTCATCTGCAAATGAAAATAACATTACTTCCTCTTTTCCAATTTTGATGCCTTTTGTTTTTTCTTGCCAAATTTCTCTGGCAATAAATTTTAAGTACTAAGTTGAATAGAAGTGGTAAAAATTGGCATCCTTGTTCTATTCCTCATCTTCGGGGAAAAGCTTTCAGACTTTCACCATTGAATATAATGTTGGCTGTGGGTTTTGCATATGTGGTTTTTATTACATTAAGGAAATTATATTCCCAGATTTTTGAGTGTTTTTATCATAAATTTTGTCAAATGTTTTTTCTTCTGCATGAGCTGACATGATCATGTAGGGGTTTTCTCCTTTATTTTATTAATGGGGGTATATTATATTGATTGATTTTTGTATGTTGAACAATCTTTGCATTCTGGGAATAAATCCCACTTGGTCATGGTTCGTAATCCTTTTAATATGATGCTGGATTCAGTTTGCTAGTATTTAGTTGAGGACTTTGCATCAATAATCATAAATTATATTGATCTATATTTTTCTTTTTCTTATAGTATCTTTGTCTGGTCTTACTATCAGGGAAATGCTGGCGTCATAGTATGACTTCTCAAGTATTCTCTCCTATTCAGTTTTTTGGAAGAGTCTGTGAAAGATTGGCATTAAATGTTTGGTGGAGTTCACTAATGAAGCCATCTGGTACTGAGCTTTTCTTTGTTGGAAGGTCTTTTGATTACTGATTCAGTCTACTTACTAGTTGTACATTTATTCAGTTTTTCTATTTCTTCCTGAGTCAGGTTTGGTTGGTCATGGGTTTCTAGGAATTTGTCCATTTTATCTAGGTTATACAATTCGTTGGTGTACAATTGTTCACATAATTGTTTTGTAATACTTTTTATTTCTGTAAAACTGGTGATAATATACCCATTTTTATTTCTGTAATTTGAGATTTTGGTAATTTGAGTCTTCTCTCTTTTTTCCTTAGTCAATCTAACTAAGGTTTGTTTTGTTGATCTCTACAAAGGTTTAACTTTTGGTTTTGTAGATTTTCTCCACTATTTTCTTAATACCTATTTATCTTTGCTCTAATAGTTAATATTTCCTTTCTTCTGCTAGCTTTAGGTTTAGTTTGATTTTTTCCAGTTACTTAGGTATAAAGCTAAGTCATTGATTTGAGTTCTTCTTTTCTTTTTCTTTTTAGATATTATTTACTTATTCATGAGAGACACAGAGAGAAAGAGAGAGGCAGAGACACAGGCAGAGAAGCAAGTTCCATGTAGGAAACCTGACGTGGGACTCGATCCTGGGTCTCCAGGATCACACCCTGGGCTGAAGTCCGCCCTCAACCGCTGAGCCACCCGGGCTGCCCCCCCCCCTTTTTTTTTTCTTTTTATTTATTTATGATGGGGGAGGGGGCAGAGACACAGGCAGAGGGAGAAGCAGGCTCCATGCACCGGGAGCCCGACGTGGGATTCGATCCTGGGTCTCCAGGATCGCGCCCTGGGCCAAAGGCAGGCGCCAAACCGCTGCGCCACCCAGGGATCCCCCCTTTTTTTTTCTTTTTAAGAGTAGGTGTCTAGCGACGCCTGGGTGGCTCAGTGGTTGAGCATGCCTTCAGCTCAGGTCATGATCCTGGAGTCCCCGGATCAAGTCTCACGGAGGGCTCCCTGCATGGAGCCTGCTTCTCCCTCTGCCTGTGTCTCTGCCTCTCTCTTTCTGTGTGTCTCTCATGAATAAAATCTTTAACAACAACAAAAAAGAGTAGGTGTCTATAGCTATAGATTCCCTCTGAATATCACTTTCATTGTATCTCATTTTTGTATACTATGTTTTCATTCATTTTTGAATATTTCTAATTTCTGTTGTGATTTCTTCTTTGACCCATGAATTTTCTAGTTTTATTAATTTTTAGCCTCAATCCATTGGAAAAAATACTCGTATCACTTTGATCTTTTAAAATGTATTAAGACTTGTTTTGTGGCCTATTATATGGTCTATCCTGGATAATAGTCTATGTAAGTTTGAGAAGAATGTATACATTATAACATGGAGTGTTATGCATTGTTAGGTTAAATCGATTCATGGTGTTATTCATGTCTGGTTCTCTGTTTCCTTATTGATCTACTATCTGACCTATCCATTATTGAAAATGGGGTACTAATGTATCTTATCAGTTTACCAGACCCACTGTAACAAATATCACAAACTAAGGAGGGTTTAAAACAAATTTTCTTTTCTCATAGTTTTAGAGGTAGGAGAAAGTCCAAACTCAAGGTGTCACCAAGGCCATGCTTTTTCTCACAGTTCTAGAGACAGAGTCTTCCTTGTTTCTTCTTAGTTTCTGGTATTTGTCAACAATCTTTGGCATTCATTGACTTACAGATGCATTGTTCCAGTCTCTGTCTCCATCATCACAAGGCATTCCCCTTGAATGTCTCTGAGTCCCTGCTTATATTTTTATAAGAACACAAGTCATTGTGATAGGTCCACCCGGATCCAGCATAACCTTATCTGGACTAATAACATCTGCAAAGACTCTATTTCCATATAAGGTCATATTCATAGATATCAGGGGTTAGATTTCAACAAATCTTTTTGAGAGTCTTCATTAAATCCACAACAGGTGGAATCTTACAATTGCTGATGACATTTATAAAATATATTTAAACATTTCTAAAATCAGGATGCATTTTACAAATTGGAGGTATCAAAAAAAAACAAATTGGAGGTATCTAAGATTCTGTGTAGCATATTTCATAATGTGAGCATTGCTCTGAAGAAAAAAAGAGTGGCTGACAAGTGTGTGGGAGTATAATGTTTAGGTTGAGTGGTCAGAGAAGGTTTTTTTTTTTTTTCTAATGCAGGTGACATTTAAGTAAAGAATAATTACTTAGAAAGAGCCAGTTATGCAAAATCTGGAGCAAGAGTATTTCATTTTTTAAAAAGATTTTATTTATTCATGAGAGACATACAGAGAGAGAGGCAGAGACACAGGCAGAGAGAGAAGCAGGCTCCATGCAGGGAGCCCGATGTGGGACTGGATCCTAGGTCTCCAGGATCATGCCGTGGGCTGAAGGCAGCGCTAAACCGCTGGGCCGCCTGGGCTGCCCGCAAGAGTATTTCAATCAGAGGGAGTAGTAAGTGTAAAAGCCTAGAATTGGAAATAAATTTGGTATGCTTAAGGAATGGGAAGAAAACTAGTCTAGCTAGAGCATGTTAAGGAAAGAAGAGGTAGAACAAGAAAAGTATGAGGAACTTACTAACATTAATAACATAATAAGAACTTACTAACATTGAGAGTTTAGACTATGTCATTTCTGAAGGTAGATTGTGCATGAGAGTAAAGTTACCCCCAAAGACATTTGATACTATAAGCAAATACTTTCTAGTTTCTATACCACTACTAATCCTTTATTTGGATCTCTTTGATCTGGATATGGAAACAGATTCTTGTTGGACTCAATATTTTGGAAACTCACCTCTTTTGTGAATTATCTAGAATCTTTATGTTTTTTGAAAAATAACTTCTCAACTTTGTGAGTGTTAAAATACTCATTGCCATTTCTTCACTAAAAACTAAAGTCTTCTTTATTTCTCTTGAAGATGCAAGCAAAGTATTCAGTTCTTGAGCAAAATCCCACTGTAGAAACAGAGTCTTATTCTCCTAATTTACCGGAAAGGTGAGTACAATTTTACACACCTCAGTGTTGTCTAATTGTGTCGGGGTGGAGGGCAAATGTCATGCTGATCACCCATTGTGATGGCTAGGAAGAGGCCTCTTTGGGGTGTGATGTCATTATTACTGTCTTTTTGTTTTAGTGACATAAAAGAAGCAAAAATGATGAACCAACAGAGCAAACAAAGGCTAAGGGTAAAAAGCGCAGAAGCTTCTTCCTTTGAATTCAGGACTTCTGACATCAGTGAAAAGGAAGGGTTAGTTTTGCACCCTGCTGGACAGAGCAGTTCTTTTGACCTTTTGGAGCTAAATTGTAGTTGTAACAAAAATGCTGATAGAGCCACAGAGTGGGAGACAAAAGCATTTCCAATTGCTGGGGAGCCTCTTCAGAAGCATCAAAGTTTGGACTGGAGCTCCATTTTGTTTGGAGCATATCCAAATTCTAAACCTGCAGATGTAGCAGGAAGATATTTTAATTCAAAGAGGCCGATAATGAGGACCAAATCAATTCCCTTTGAACTGATACAACAGAGAGACACCAAGGAGCTGGATGTCAAGGAACATGCTTCTTGTTTGGAATCTCAACCACGCAACTTTTGTCTTGAGCAGCCTCAAAAAGCAATGCATGTTTCTTCAGCAGAACTGAATTACTCGCTGCCATCTGACTCTCAGCACCAAATGTGCAATACCTCTGATGCAAAGTGGCAGGACTCTAGTGCTGTTGATGTATATTCTTACATGTCTTCAGAAGATCCTTATTTTTTATCATTGTCACCAAGTAGTGCTGGTTCTAAGATGTCTCTTGATTTACCTGAGAAGCTAGATGGAAATGTTTTACCTTGTTCTTCATTGCCAACATCCTCCACAACCCTTTTTTCTTGTTACAATTCACATGATTCTTTAGCACTGAGTCCTCCAACTGATGATCCCCTACCAAGCCAAGAGACAGCAGTAGTAGTAGGTAAGTTATCTTTAGAAGTTTATGTGGAATTTTGGATTTCACTCTGTTTCTATAGATTTGGTTTCTCTCAGTCTCCTCCTTGTCTTTCTCTGCTTTTGTCTCCTTCTTCCTTTTCCTTCTCAAAGAAATAAATTCCAGAAATGTTTTACTGATGTGGTAAGTCAAGAAGTAGCAATAACAAACATGTAATAGTGGTGAAACAGGCAGCAATGGAGGCATTCAGATCTGGTGCAGGATCTATGCCAGCAAGGGTGCTTCTAAAAAAGGCAATCCCCATTCCTTGGAATGTATCAGAGGTCCACAGTTTACCCTTAATATCCAGAAGCAACTTCCAAAGGAACAGCAGAAAGGATCTGATCCACAGTACCACGTGATCACTGGGGACTTTTATCACACAACCATGTGGCTGCACTGAGTTGAACAGATCGCTAAGAATTGAATTTTCTTGCTGCAGCAGTTGGAACAGGAGGATCCCATCCTGTGTAATAACATAGTAGAAGAGAACATGTATTTGGTATCCTGTGTAGGACTTTAATCTTACATACACCATTACTTTCATACTCTTTCACTTTCAGAATTCTGGATTTTTGCATATTATGCATATTGTTTTTGTTTTATTGAGTGGTTTGAAAGTAGAAGTAAAAAAAAAAAAGTAGAAGTAAATATCCTGCTAGAGATGATCATAATAGCTTGATATGGAAGAAGGTGAAGAAAAGAGCAAGTTTAACTCTCCAGGTATATTATCAGAAATTTATTTATTTATTTATTTATTTATTTTTAGAAATTTATAAATAATATTTTACTTTAAGAGGAACTAAAGAAAGTTTTTTTTCTATAACATTATTTATTGTACAGCGTTTCTTAATAAGATAGACATGTGGATGTATAGTTTGTTACAAAAATATTTCATCGGATCTAGTTCCTTATTTATTTTATATACTTTGATCTTGTTTTATAATTTAAAGGATTTTTTTTTAATATATCCACAATACCTTAAACTTCTCTGAGCATAATCATTAAAATCAAATCCCATCTTTAAGGATTGTAGCATCTTGACATGTGTGCCACCTGGTGGCAGTTTCTTATAATAGCATTTGAATTTTTCTGTAAAAATTCTCAATTTTTCTGTAGAAAAACAGAAAACTTTGTTATGCCATTGTTTTGTAAAAACCTAGTCTTCACTGTAAAATGAAGAAGAGCTGCTAAAATCTTTATAATACCACCCACTCTGTAACTGAATCCTTGGCATATTTCAAAGTGCTTTATCATGCTTTATTGTTTTCTTCATAAAACAAAAGGGTTATATAGAAAACAATTCAAAACTTCCTGAATTAATATCATGTTTTCTATTATCTTAACTGTGACTCAGTAAAAAAACTTTTGGACTTTTAAAAGAAATACTAAACTTTGAAGCAGCAGAAAACCTCCTAGGTTTGCAACTTAAAATGGAAGAATTTATTTTGCTTTTCCCTTGAGTAAACACTTACCAACTTAAGTATTGTAATGATGCTTGATGGGCTTTGGAATATAAGAATTTCCTTTGGATTTTTCTAATTAAAAATTGTGGTTGTATTTCTGACACTTTGGATAGCAACCCCTCCTTCGATGGATGATGAAGTACCCCCTCCACTTCCTGAACGGACTCCTGAATCTTTTATTGTGCTGGAGGAAGCTGGTAAGTACAGTTCAGTAAGTGTAAAATAAAGTGTGGATTAACCAGAATACTTCTCAGGTCCTGCCAATGTTCCTATGTGCTATTGCTGAGTAACATTTGCATTGTTCTTTTTTTTTTTTTTAATTTTTTATTTATTTATGATAGTCACAGAGAGAGAAAGAGAGGCAGAGACACAGGCAGAGAGAGAAGCAGGCTCCATGCACCGGGAGCCTGATGTGGGAATCAATCCCGGGTCTCCAGGATCGCGCCCTGGGCCAAAGGCAGGCGCCAAACCGCTGCGCCACCCAGGGATCCCCATTTGCATTGTTCTAAAAGACAATTACAACACTCCTAAGAATTGGGCCATATATATTTACTTTCTTTCAGGAGAATTCTCACTGGGTGTTCCCAAATCCTTATCTTCACCTGCGAAGGCAAAAGTTGGAATATCACGAGAATGGAGTGGAACATCTGAGTTAAATACATCTGATGACTCTGTAAGACTTAGACCAACTAAGGTCAATAACTTTTTTTTTTCCTACTCATCTGGATTCAACAGACCATAATCCTACTCCTTGTATTTTTAACACCTATCACTCAATGAATGCTGAGCAGGTACTACTGTGCTAGAGGATGTGGGGTAAAAAGATGGATAAGACACTTACAAGTTGGACGTGACTAAGGAAGGCTTAGTGAAAGAGGAAATATTTGAGTTGATACTTGAAGGATAGGCAAAATAAATGTTTCAGAAGTAGGTAGCCTGTTCATGGTAGTCCTTTGGTAGGCTATATCATGTTTATGGTGATAATATATTGTAGAGAATTTTTTTTTTTGAATGACAGATGTCTGTATTACTTGAGATAAACTTTTCGGAATAATGCTCCCCACTTCTGGAAGTAAAATCCACGCTTCAGTAATCTTTTACATGTTTGTATATATTCTATGAACCAACTACCTTAAAATTTCAGAGATCGGAAAGGTAATGAATTAAACATTTTTAAATGCCTACAATTGCAATGCTTGTAGGCAAATAGTCTCTTTTTAATTACACTTTTAATTCATTAGTAGTTATCATTGTTGATAATATACCCACATGTAATGATCTTTATCTTAACGACTTCTAGAGCCAGGAACAATTACTCCTTTTCCAATGTCATGAAGTAATTTCAGTTTCAACAATTTACTTCCAATTAAATCTTCAGGGAAATGTTCTGAATACAAAGGAAATAAATTTTAAAAATCAGTGTAGGACCAATTGCCATGACATATAAAAATCACCATAAGGTTATAGCAGAAGATATTTGCAAATGATACATTCAATCAGGGGTTAATATCTAAAATATATAAAGAACTTATACAAGTCAACACCAAAAACACTTAAATAATCTAATTTATAAAATGGACAGAAGACATAAATAGACATTTTTCCAAGGAAGACATACCGATAGCCAACAGACATAAAAAGATGCCCATCGTTAATCATCAGGGAAATGCAAATCAAAATCACAGATATCACCTCACTCCAGTCAGAATGGTTGAAATAAAGAAACATGAGGAACAAGCATTGGTGAGGATGTGGGAAAAAAGGAACTGTCATGAATTGTTGGTGGAAATGCAAACTGGTGTAGCCACTATGGAAGACAATATGGAGGTTCCTCAAAAAGTTAAAAATAAAATTGCCATATGACCTTGTAATTCCACTACTGGATACTTACCCAATGAAAACAAAAACATTAATTTTAAAAGTTATATGCACCCCTATGTTTATTGCAGCATTCTTTATAATAGCTAAGATATGGAAGCAACCAAATGTCATCTCTAGATGAATGGATAAAGAAGATATGATATATATACATATATACACACACACATAAGCACATATCTCATACACATATGTATCATGGGATATTATCCAGCCATAAAAAAAGAATGAGATCTTGCCATTTGTGACAACATGGATGGACCTGGAAGATATTATGCTAAGTGAAATAAGTCAGAGAAAGACAATTGCCATATGATTTCACTTGTACGTGAAATTTAGGAAACAAAACAAATGAACAAAGAAAAAGGGACAAACAAAAAAACAGACTCATAATTATACAGAACAAACTGATGGGTTACCAGCGGGGAGGTGGGTGAGGATGTGAGTGAAATAGGTGAAGGGAATTAAGAGTATACTCATCATGAACAGCACTAAGTAATGTATAGAATTGTTGAATCATTAAACTTTACACCTGAAATTAATATAACATTGTATGTTAATTATACTTGAAGCTTAAAAATAATTTAAAATTTAAAAAACTCATAAGCTCGCTTTGTAAAAAAGAAAAAGAAACAAGAAATAAACTTACAAAAAGAAAGTAAAGCACTTAAAATTTTAAAAATTCATAAGCTCGCTTTGTAAAAAAGAAAAAGAAACAAGAATTAAATTTACAAAAAGAAAGCACTTAAAGGGTAAAGGATGCGTTTTCATAATTTGGTGTGCTTCCAAATTGAAAAATAGGCTCAACATTTCACAACTGTCTCTCTAAGTATATGCAATATGCTTTCAAAAGTGCCTTTTATTGCTTTGAGATTGTAAATTTCTGTACATATTCTTCTTTCACTTTTCCTTTCTTTCTTTCTTTCTTTTAGAGTGTAAAACTCCGGAGTCCCAAATCAGGTAAAAAAATTTCCTTTGGCTTTAGATGACATTTAGCCCTAAGAATTTATAGTATAAGGATGACTCCTTAAATTTAGAGTAGTTCACCTCCGGAAATGGCATGGTTCCCATAATAGCTCCCACTATTTATTAGTTTATTTCTGATTTTTCCAGGCTAGGAATTTTGTTTTGTCAAGGGCAAGGTAAACACAGGATTTTAAAACTCTGCTCCTTGATATATAGTCCTTTTAAAAAAAAAAAACCCAAAACTATTTTAGGTAGAATCTCTTAAAACTTTGAAGCTTTTTTATTTTATTAGTTTTTACCGTTGTTAGCAATGTGACTCTTTAGGTATTTAACTTGCTGTTGCTTCTCCAGGATTTTTGAGTTTTGCTCATTTTTTTAAAAAAAAAGATTTTATTTATTTATTTGAGAGAGATAGTGAGTGAGACAGAGTGAAGAAGCAGGGGTAAGGGCAGAGGGAGAAGCTGACTCCCCACTGAGCAGGGAGCCCCACTTGGGGTTCTATCCCAGGACTCTGAGATCATGATCTGAGCTAAAGGCAGGTGCCTAACTGACTGAGCCACCCAGGCGCCCTAAGCTTTACTTATTTTATACATGGAATAACAACATCCACAGCTAACATAACTGGGCACACAAAAGTACTATACGTTATAATACATGTAGTTGCCCTTAACAAATTATTCATGTGAACGTGTTATTCAAATATACATAGGTAGTTTAACATAGAGATTAATGAACATGGGCTTTGGAGTCTGATAGGCTTTTATTTAAATCTTTAGCTTACCAGTAGTTATCAAAATGTATGACTTTGGTGAAATTATATACTTTGTTGATTTTCCTCATTTATAATACCAGGATAACAGAATTCATTTCTTAGAGAATTTTTTTTTTTTTTTTTTTTTTTTTTTTTCTTAGAGAATTTTTTAAGGGTTGAGTCAGACAATGCATATAAAGCTTTTGACACAGTGGTTGTCAAATAATAAGCTCTCATTAAATGCTATTACCATTTTTATTAGATAATTATTAAATGAGCAATTCCTAAGCAAGTTCTATATGTTTTATGCAGTGTTAGCATAGGCAGGATATGTAAGAGAAGATACTGTTTAATGTTTATATTCAAACTGGGTAGGCAAAATTAATACTTACTTGGAGCCACTAACTGATCATCTGTGTGTCGCTGATTATAATCACCAAGAGTCTGGGAAAAAAGGAGGTATCACTGGAGTGGTTAGGAAAGGCTTCACTGAGTAGAAGAAAGAAATTTAAGAATATGAATAGACAGAGGAAAAAGGAGGTAAGCTCCCTCCTAGGAGCAGGGATCAGGATAACATTGACTTAAAAAGTAGAAATAAGCATGATGAGTGTAAAGAAATGGTGAGTAGGTTACTTTAGTTGTAATGGAGGATCTATTCAGGGAAATATGGAAAATAAATTTGGATAGATAAAATGTGGAAAGATTCTGAAGGATTTTAAAGGTAGGCAGATAAAATATCCAGGTCAAGGAAATCTATATATAAAGAAAACAGATTCATGGTTGTCAATCTGATCTGGGGGAAATGGGGAGTGACTGCTAAATGGATATGGAGTTTCTTTTGGGGGTAATGAAAATGTTTTGGAGACAGGTAGTGGTGATGGCTGCACAATGTACTGTCATTAATAGCAAATTTTGTTACATGTATTCCATCACACACACACGCACAGGTAGGCAGAAGAATTTAGATTTAATGCAATAAGTAATAAGCCTTGTAGGTTATTCCTCAGGGGAGAAATACAATTAAAGTGGTATTTTAGGGAGATATTTGGCAGGATATCATTAACTGCAAGTTATCTTTAGTTCCCAGGATATATCTTAACAGCAAACTGGCAGATGATAAGCAACTTCAGAGTAGATATCAAATATTTATTAAGTGCCTACTATATGCCAGGTATTATATTAGGTGCTGGAAATAAGTGTTGTACTTTACTTTTGCATATCACCCAGTATATAAGAAAGAAACAAGGGAACTTGCTTTAGAGACAAATTGTAAGGCCTAAAGAACCCAAAGACCAAAGATAGATGAAACTCTACCATTGAACCACATTTTCATTTTCAAAAGACATTAGTATAGTATATAATTATACTCAGCACTATATAATGAGATTATCATACACCCTTTGTATCTTCAGGACTTCTATTGTGGGAAAATAGCTCTATTATTTAAGATTCTTTATATCAGAGAATATTTCAAACACATTTTAAGCCTACCCTAATAGCATTATCACACCAATGTAATTAACAATAATTCCTTATTATTATCTAATCTCCAGATTTTATTCCGTTTCCTCAAATTGCCTCAAAAATGTCTTTTTTTACAGTTGGTTTATTTGGATCTCGATTCAAAGTCTACATACTGCATTTGGTTTATATATTTGTTCAGTCTTATAAAATCTGTAACAGTTTCTCCTTTTTATATTTTCTTATGCTATTTATTTGTAGAAGAGCATGGGTCGTTTGTGCTAAAGACTGCAGATATTCTGGATTTTTGTTGATTGTATTCTCATGGTTTTATTTATTAACATGTTACTCTATCCCCAGGATTCTGTGTAAAATGGCAGTTAGAATTAGAAGCTTGGGGGTGCCTGGGTGGCTCAGTTGGTTAAGCGTCTGCCTTAGGCTCAGGTCACGATCTCACAGTCCTGGGACCAAGTCCTGTGTAGAGCTCCCTGCTTAGTAGGGAGCCTGCTTCTCCCTCTCCTCACTGCTTATGCTCTTTCTCGCTATCTCTATCTAGCAAATAAATAAAATCTTTAAAAAAGAAAGATAAGAATTAGAAGCTTGATTAATTTCAAGTTCAATTCCTTTGGAAGAATACTTTTCTAAGAGAGTACAAGTTTCTGATGAATCATAGGCTTATTGGCTAAAACACTAGAGGAACAAAATACTTGAGGCTCCAGTTATGGTTCAGATAATTTTATTTGCTTGTGTAGGTTAATATTGAAAAATATGGAAAAGTTACAGATCAAAAGGGGGTTTTGACATAACTTGTTGGATTGTTGTTTTGTTTTCTTTTGTTGTGTACTCTTCTTATTACAGATCAACATCAAGATCGTTCTTCTCCCCCACCACCTCCACTCCCAGAAAGAACTCTGGAGTCCTTCCTTCTTGCTGATGAAGATTGTAAGTGGCAGTATATTCCTCTCAAAAAAGCTATAAAAAATGAGACTTCTAAAAGATTAACAATAAAGTGGGACCTAAATGGAAAAGGTATAAAGAACGATTAAACAAGATAAAAATAATACATTTAAAAAGACCTGTAATGTATTGCAAAAATAAGGCATAAAAAAGCCAAGCTAAGAATTACTGAATATATCACTATATATAACCCAAAGGCTTAAAAAGCTATGCAACAAAACTGTTTTTTTTTTTTTTTTTAAGGTATGCAGGCTCAGTCTATAGAGACTTCTTCTACTAGCTGTCCTAGTACCATGGAAAATTCAACATCTTCAAAGCAGACATTAAAGACTCCTGGAAAAAGTTTCACAAGGACTAAGGTAAAGAAGATGGGAGTTTTAAGAAATATGCCAGAGTCTTTCTGTTTCTGAAGGTGTTCACACTCCCTGCCTCCCCTGCTGCCAGAATCAGGATGGAAATTAGATTGTTTATAAGAGAAGCAGATTGAGAACAAGACTGTTAATCATTAGGGGAACTGATTTAAAAAATCATAAATCATAGTATACGCACAGTATATAGTTTAAAAAGGAATAAGAACTTCCTCAGTATATTTATATATTATTTATTAACTTTTCCTTAAAAGGTAGGAAATATAATCTATATTTGTATTATAAGGTACAAGTGACTCTGGAAAATACACAAGAAATGAACTATACTGGTTATCTCTGAAGGGAGGGTTAGAAACTGGGTAGATGGAGAGCAAAGATGGGAGCATTTTGATTATAATATTTTGAATTATAAATAAATGATCTATTTTAAAAAATTAAATAATTTTCTGAAGAATATAATTTATTAAATATCTATTTTATAGGAGAGTACACTTCTGTTAGGTGTTAGGAAAATAAAAATGTCATAAAGGACACCCACCCTTGAAAAGAGAACAGTTAATCCATTGGAATAGAATGCCTATATGAAACAACATGAAAATATAAACAAAAAATAGATTAAAAACATACATGCTGAGATATGTTAAGAAAAGAAGAAATATAGATCAGTTCCTGGAGGTTAAATAAGTTAGGGACTTCCTCATAAAGGAAGCAGAATGGGTTTGCTGAATGGATGGAGCAGGAAGTGGCATGGTTAACAGTATGGAGTGGACCTTAGTAAATTTAGCTCAGAATGTGATTGGCCAAAGTTCTTGGCTAGAATGAGAATGGCTGTATATCACAGCTATCTTAAGAAGCTATTGTGGATTCTGGAATGGTCCTGATAAAGAAGAAAAGTAGGAACTCCTTTTTTCTCTGATATTTTGATAGCACTATTTCTAAATATATAGGGTGATTCTTATGTGGATGGGAAAAAGTAGCAAGGTAAAATCAAGGGAAGACTTTGAGCTGAATTAAAATAGCAAGATGGAAAAATAATTTTGTGTGTGTGATGGCTATTTTTAAGGAAATTAATCCTTTCGACTGAAGTCTATATTTCTACTTGATTAAAGTGTTTTGGATTTCATAGGAAACAATAAAAAACTAATATTTGCTTTTGTATTTTTGCAGAGTTTGAAAATTTTGAGAAACATGAAAAAGAGTAAGTTTTTTTTACTTGTATTTTAGAATACATATACCACTTTAGCAATTACATAATTTTTCCTTATATAACCACTCTGTGAAAAAATTAACAATATTATTCCTATACAGAGCCTTGCTATGGCTCTAATATTATTCCTATACAGAGCCTTGCTATGGCTCTTTGTATCAGAACAAACACTCCCAGCCCTTGTAGTGTGAAGCTCCACAATGCTAATATTGGAAGGAAGTAAGGGGAGGAGGAGTTTTTGTTTAATAGACAAGAATGAGAATATGATGTTTGGCATTTTGTACTCATCCTAAGACGCTGTCATACAATTGTGTTATTTAAAATTCCTAGCAGCCTAATCTCAGATGTATTTTCTTTGAAAAGCGTCACAGCCAAGCATATTGTGAAACAAATGTGTTGATTTAATGAAAGAAGCAAAGTATTGACACGTTTCCATTTTTGCCAAGTATTATTAGCAATAAAAGTCTGTTGCTTATTATTTTTGCTATATTGTAATGAAAACAAAACCAAAAGACTCTTGAAGCTGTGGGAAGTTGGTTATCTTAGAAATCCTTATATATAACTACGAAGTATATAAAACATAGTGATACGCTTTTTATACATTTGATCCACTTGGTTAATCACCAAGGACCAAACAGGTATTTGGCATTATACCAATGTCATAGGGAGGGTCAGAGAGTACTGAGAAAACACAATTTATAGTATTGTCTATATAAGAAGGTTTATAGTGAAGCTTATTTCTTCTAACTATTCTCTTCATTTGTGGTCAATAAACTTGTGCGAGCCTGCCTTCATTGACACTATACCTCATCTTGGAAGTGAATGGATTTCTCAGCTATGAGGGCTAAAGTATGATTGGAAAATATATGCTTTCCTCTAAAGTGAGTCAAAAGAGAATGTAAACATTTCAGAGGGAACTGTAGTATAGAACAGCCCAAAGCAAAGCAGTGACTGACTTGAATAGCTAGCCAGGTTGGTTTGAACAGTTTAGCTTATGAAACACCTAGTTTTCTTTCTCTTAAAAAAAAATCACCTTTTTTTGTTTTGTTTTGTTTTTAATATATAAAGCCCAACTCTATCTTGGGGATAGGAAAGACACAAAAACTTCAGGTAAGTTTAGGTTGGCATAGATTCCATATGTGGTGGGACTCTAGAGACTCTGAATCTAATTTCTAAATAAGACCTCCGAAATCATTCTCTAGATCTAAGCTAATTTCAATTTCTCAGTTGCTTTCATCCTCCGGTCTTTAGTCCTTAAATGAAGAACAGTATCTGGCCTTCAAAAGTGATCCTGAAGCTTCAGATTTATCTGCCTGTACTTAAGTAGGTGTCCTCTTACCCTTCTAGATGGTTCATGACTCATAAAGTCCAGTAGTTCTCCCTTTAGCCTGGATCTCTAATTGATCTCTAGTTAAAGCTGGTCCTACTTATAATAAAATGGGGATTCTTCATCTGTTGTTTTAAGCTGACATTAAGAATAGTGTCATTCATTCATTGAATATTCATTGAGTGCCTATTATGTGCCAGGCATTCTTCAAGGCACTGGGTATATGATGGCAAACATAGCAGGTAATGGGCTATGCCTTTACGGAACTTAAGTCTAGTGACGGATTCGGGTATTAATTCAAAGATGCAGGATAACACATGGTAATAAATGCTGTGCAGGAAACCAAGAGGGTAATTATAAGAGAGAATAGCAAAGGGGATTTATTTGGAATAAGTGGTCTGGGAGACCCTTTTTAAGTAATGATTCAACCTGAGACATGGAGGAGTAGCCAGCCAGGGGAAAAGTGGAGAGAGGAGCTCTCCAGATAGAGGGAGCAGCATATGCAAACTCTCTGACGTGTGAGTTTGGTGTTGTAGGAATTGAGAGAAAGCCATCATAGCTGCATGGTATTAGGAGGAAAGAGTAGTAAAGTGTGGTTGACAAGATGGTGCAGGTGAGGGAGAAGGTTAAATCTTTACAGGTCATGTTAAGTAGTTTAGAGTTTATTCTAAGTACAATAGGAAGTCATTGAAGAGCTTTGGGCAGAGATGTTACATGATGTTTTTCAAAAAGATCACTCTGGCTGCTGTGTAGAGAATGAATTACAGGGTGACAAAAATTGAAGCTATCAACCATGATGCCTTTTGTCTGCTTTTGGTGGGAAACTTTAATTACTCAGATATCCTCCAGTTTCAAGTGATAGGAAACCCAACTTAAGCTAGCTTAAGCAGAAAAGGGGAATTCATTGGTCTGTAACCAAGAGAGTTCAGACGATATAATCAGGACCTAATCTCATTCCATATCTCCAGCTTTGTTTTACTCTGTGTTTGCTCATTCATAGGCAGGCTTTTACCATGTGGTTTCAGACTTGTGATGGAAAAAATGAGCTCTTTCCTGGTTGCTCAAGCAACAGTCTGATGACTAGGGCTGATTGGGCTTGATTGTCTTGGTTTGGTTCATTTGCTCATCCTTGAAACAATTATTATCAGCGTATTCTGATTAAGTATAGCAGTGTCATGCTATCATACTATTATTAAAATATTTAATAATTGTTACACATGGACAATGACCAATAAGAAATGAGGTCAGATCTAAACAACTGGTATGACCATGGCAATGTACCAACTGAAAATTAGCACCAGTCATAGGTCAGTTCCTTGATCTAAGGATAGAACCAACTTCACCAGAAGTATGAGAGCTGGAAAATTGGGGAGGGGTGATTTCCTAAAGGAAAGCTCAAGTTCTGCTATGAGAAGGAGGAATTAACGCTGGGCAGGCAGCATAAAAATATCTATGACATAATATAGTTCTACTGGAGCTGCCATAGGGGAAAAAAACCAAGATATTTCATTAAATGAGAAAAGCAAATTATAGGATAGTCAGTCTTGTTTATGTAATAACATAATAAAACTAAGTACTTACAAGTATATTAAATTCAACCACATGGCACTGCCATTTTGGAAAACAGAAACAAAAACCAAACTGTGACAAGTCAATATGCAAAATATCAGTTCTCTCTGATATATATATTTGCAGAATCTTTGTCCTCTGTGATAAAACAAAAACAACATTCCCTTTTGGCACACTTTTCTTTCTGAAGGATGTATATAACTCTTAGTTCATATGCAGTTTAGTGATAATTGATATGTCCTAAACTTTCGCACCTTCACTCATTTATTCATGTCTCTAACCTGAGTGCTTAGTCCAATGCTTGGCACATAATAGGCATTCAATAAATATATATTTTAATGGAATATGACTGAAATTCACCATGTACTCCTAGTGATTCATACTCAAGTACCTCCATGAAGAGGGCGGTTTTTCTTGAATCCTAGCATTAGGCATGTGTTTATAAACATAGATGCAGTCCTCACGCTGTACACTGAAAATGCTGACAACCAAAGGAAAGGTGAATATTTATAATTTATCCCTAATCATATGCTGTTTTTACACCAAGTTTTATAGATGGTTTATACAAACCTGACATTATCTTTTTTCACTGCTAGGTAGTGTACATGCAAGATGTGAATGATGTTTTCACTAGATCATTTTTTAAAATTGGGCAGAAACTGTTACATGATTAAGGGGTTCTGGGAAGAGGAACTTATTTTCAAGCCTAGCTATAAGTAGCTAAAATAGCAAAACAAAGAAACAAAGCCATATATCAATGTTTTGGGGGAGATTCTGGGCCTAACTAGAATCATTTATAATGGGGAAAAGATAGGCTAGAAAGTGAAGGAAGATATTCAGGAGTAAAATACTGTACAGACATGCCATAGGTGAATGAATGTGGGACACAAATTATTTAAAAATGTGTTGAGTGATCAGAGTGCATGGGTGGCTCAGTAAGTTAGGCATCTGCGTCTTGATTTCAGCTCAGGTCATGATCTCAGGGTCGTGAGATCCAGCCTGGAGGCTGCTTAGGATTTCTCTCTCCCTCTACCCCTCTTCTCTCCCCACACTCCCCTGCATGGACATGCTCTTTCTCTCCTCTCTAAAAAAAAGTGATCAAAGTGCAAAGTAAAATGAAATAATAAACCACAGTGTGAATTCCCCAAGAAGTTGATTCACAATGTAATGGATGTTATTTCTGAATTCTCTGGTGTTTCCCTTTAGTGTTGGGCTTTACTGTACAATCCATTTCCAAAGGGAAAAAAACCCTTTCAAAAAACACCCACATAAAAATGAGATTATAGTGTTAACCTATTTGTAAGCATCTATATTTTGTTATATTTTATGGTAATATGTTTACCTGGGAGTATTACTTTGGAGGAAATGTTTAATTTCAAAATTATGTGGTCTGATAAGCAGTAATTAGAGTCTGCCTTCATTTTTCTCCCTTACATTTTTTTCTTCTGATTCTAGGTATCTGTAATTCTTCCCCACCAAAAAAACCTGCAGACTCTGTTCAGTCAAATCACTCCAGCTCCTTTCTGAATTTTGGTATGTGTATTATTTTCCAGCAGAGTTAAAAAAAATGTTTATCTTATAGTATGATACAACTTAAAATATGATTCAAGGTTGATGGTAAGCCCTTATATTTGTATTCTTTCCATGCAATTTATCTTTTTATTTTTGACCTTAGCTACCTCTCAACATCTTCCCTAGGACCAAAATGCCTAGCATAGCAGAAAATGAAGCTAGGTAATCAAATGACTCTGTTGGCATGTAGTAAATGAATGTGACTAGCCAAAGCCAAATAAAGAAATTCTGAGATGCTAGGATACTCCATTTCATGTTTCAAGTTTCAGGTATGAAACTTATAATCAAAGTTATAAAAAAATACAAGTGTGATCATAAGAACAAGAGTTGCTATCTAATCTTATATTGCTCATTCTCCATAGGAGCTGAAGCACAAATTTTGACAGTTTAAAGGAATTGTTTGCCACACTGCTCCTAGCTATAAACTTAAAATAATTTCATATTATTTTAAGCATCCTATTATACTATAGGACATAAATTCATGATACTCTTTAAGATAGTATCACATACACTATAAATTTTTGTAAGTACAGCAATTAATGTAGGCTATTATTACTAAATTTGTTACCCAAAAGACAGACCCCCTGAAACGGTCCGGGAGCCTCCTAGGGTTCCCTGGGACAAGACCTTGAGAACTGCTGCTCTGTAGTATTATTCTTATCTGCATGGTTAAAATTGTGTCACTGCCATGTCCAGATTGCAGGTGGCAAGAAATTGAGAGGAAAATGTGGAAGAGGTGTGGCCTCCTTTTCTGGTCTTGAGGTACTTGGCCTGGAAGTGGCAACATCATGTCCGCTTACATTCCCTTGAAGGGAATTTGGACATGTGCTACATCTAAATTGCAAAAGCAACTGGGAAATGTAAGCAGTTGCTGAGATACAATCGTATTCCTGAGGAAGGAAGGAAGGATTTTGGTAGACCAGTAGCAATCTCTACCACACCTGGATAAAGGTCCCTATTCATTCCACCTTGGCAAAATATTTAACTAGAATCTCTGTATATGTTTCTTGGTCTGTAGAGTTTTACTTGGATTCCATTAACTCTAAGGTTTAAAGTTGTTAGGGGAAAAAGAAGTTATTCTTATGAAATCATTTAGTTAAAAATTTCATATAGATTATTATATAACCTATGAAAAAAGCACCAAACTTTGCCTGAACACAAATGTTCCCTTGCTTCCTTTTCTCTTAATCAGTGATACTACTTGAGTTAACTCATGACCCATCTAACTTTACATGTGATCTAATATGAAGATGTGATCTAATATGAAGATAAACTGTTAGAGAGCCTCTTCCATATTATTTCTTCTGAAATATGCTTAGATTTGAGTATTTACTTACTTAAAAAGCACAACTCTTTGACATTTTTTAGAAAAGAAGCAATATAAATTGTACTGTTTTACTTAAAACGGCATTTAAATGTGAATGTTAAAAATTTGTGGTTTAGAGATCCCTGGGTGGCGCAGCGGTTTGGCGCCTGCCTTCGGCCCAGGGCGCGATCCTGGAGACCCGGGATCGAGTCCCACGTCGGGCTCCCAGTGCATGGAGCCTGCTTCTCCCTCTGCCTGTGTCTCTGCCTCTCTCTCTCTCTCACTATCATTAAAAAATAAATAAATAAATAAATAAATAAATAAATAAATAAATAATAAATAAATAAATAAATAAATAAATAAATAAATAAATAAAATAAATAAAAATTTGTGGTTTATAAACATTTTTATTTTTCCTGAATTGGCCTACATGCAAAAAATGGTAGCTCACTATTGTTCTACTCAGGATTTATCAGTGAAAAAGACTGAATATAGGTATTCCTCAAATTTCAAATACTTAGTACTTGTATATTATGTTCTTACTTCTAGTCTGTCCACTTGGGGGTTATAGTCAAGTTATCTGGACTGAATAGATGAGTTTGTGACTGTGTCTCTGAAACTATATAACCAAAAATATTTGTCCTTCTATTTTCTTTTTTATCACTCAAAGGAGTAAAACACACATGAACTTGGCTGTGTGCTTCTTCTCCCCCCAAATTTTTATCATCACTATTATTAACTTAGTAAGTTTCTTGTTATATCTTCTTTTCTTCTCTTCCCTACTCTCCTTTTCTTCTAGTTCCGATATAGGTTTTTTGTTTGTTTGTTTGTTTGTTTGTGTGTGTGTGTGTGTGTGTGTGTGGTTCTGATTGAAGCAACACTTAAGTAGTTACTATGTGCCAGGCATTGTGCTGGATGCTTTAACAAATACCTCCTCTGATCTTTTCATTGGTTCTGTTCAAAGCTTTCATTGTTTAATTTGAGCAGTTTAAGTTGCACTTAAAGTTGTCAGAGTACCTTGAAAATATACCTTCATCAAAGAAAAGTCTTATATTGAAGTGATAAAGAGACATTGTTATCAATCTGTAAATTTTTTGAAGGGACTTAAAAATAGTTTTCATTGTTTGTGTAAACCTTGTTTTCCTCCTTTTGTGGTGGTGGTGGTGGGGTGGGCAGAAAGAGTGTTTGAAGGAGACGGATAAATAAAAGTGATTAACTACTTAGTTTTTCAGGATTGTTTATTAGTTTATTTTCTAAGCTTTTCAAACACAATGTCTTAGTAAGTTGAGTGCTTTCTGGGATGAAGTAGAAATTTAACTGAATTTAATACGATGATTTTGTAAAAAAAAAATAGTGCTTATTTTTCTGAAATTGAAATTTTCAGTTTTGTTTTGTTTTGTTTTGTTTTTGATGAGTGTGTGGTGGGTGAAAAGATGCAGACGTAGGATATTAAAAAAAATTAACAAGTGGGCAAAGCACTTGAATAGACATTTTTCTGAAAAAGACATGGATGGCCAACAGGTAATGTGAAAAGATGCTTGATATCACTAATGATCAGGGAAATGCAAATCAAAATCACAGTGAGGTATCACCTCACATCTGTCAGAATAGCCATTATCAAAAAGACAACAGACATGATATTAGCTAGCCTGTGAAGAACCCTTGCCTGTGTGAATAAAATTGGGATAGCCATTATGGAAAACAATATGGAAGTTCCGCAAAACACTAAAAATAGGGACATCTGGATGGCTCAGTAGGCTAAGTGTCTTCAGCTCAGGTCATGGTCCCAGATTGAGCCCTGCATCCAGCCCTGCAATCTCCCTCTTTCTTTGGCTGCCACTCCCCCTGCTTGTACGATTTCTCCATCAAATAAATAAATAAATAAATAAATAAATAAATAAATAAATAAATAAAATCTTAAAAAAAATTTTTTTAAAACCCCATGAAAAATAGAACTATCATATATGATCCAGCAATCCTACTTCTGTATATATGAAATCATTACCTCAGAAGAAATGTCTGCACCCCATGTTCATCGCACCATTATTTACAATAGACAAGACATGGAAACAACTTAATTCTCCATCTGACAGATGAATGCATAAAGCAGATATGTATACATTTCATATTTTTATGAAAAGAAGGAAATCCTGTTGTTTGAGACAACATGGATGAAACTGGTGGGCATTATTATACTGAGATAAGCCAGTTGGAAAAGACAAATATTGTATGTTTTCACTTATATGTGGAATCTAAAAAAGCCAAATTCACAGAAATATAGAGTAGAATGGCCAGTGGCTGGGGGAAATGGAGATATATGTCAAAGGGTATAAGCTTGGCCAGTGGCTGGGGGAAATGGAGATATATGTCAAAGAGTACAAACTTTCAGCTGTAAGATGAATAAGTTCTGGGGGGTCTAATGTACAGCACAATAATTATATAATTAACAGTACCGCATTTTATACTTGAAAGTTTAGAGTAAATCATAAATATAATCACCATGAAAACATGGTAATCATATGAGGGGATGGAGGTGTTATGTAGCCTTAATGTGGTAATCACTTCACAATATATATGTGTATCAAATCATCATGTGTACATCTTAAATTTACAGATGTTATAGGTCAATACTATGTCAATAAAACTGGAAAAAGAAGGATATTACAGTTTACCCTTGAACAATGTGGAGGATAGGGATGTCCCCCTGCCCCTGGTGTGTCAACAATCTACAAAACTTGAAATCTCCCAAAATGTAACTCCTGATAGCGTACTGTTGACCAGAAGTCTTACCCATCATAAATAGTTGATTAACATATTTTGTTTGCCCTATATATCATATGCTGTGTTCTTACAATAAAGTAAGCTAAAGAAACGCCGTTCAAGGGTCAACTGTACAGGCTGAATTACCAAAGGTTGTTAAAACCAGGGTTCTTCATATAATTTTTACCATTATTAAATTTGTAAGTGTTCTACGAAATTAAAATGTTATTAGTGTTATCATTCATGCATTAAGTACTATGCCTTTACAATCTATTATTAAAGTGATCCAAGATATTGCCTTTTTGAAAAAAAATCCATGTATTTGCATATATCATATGCTCTAAAACCTAATAATTCATTTCTATACTAAAAAACTTTTCATTCAATTTTTTGTTCCCAGGTTTTGCAAATCGTTTTTCAAAACCCAAAGGACCAAGGAAACCACCATCAACTTGGAATATTTAACACAACTGGAATATAGGCTGCAAGTTCATTTACAAATAAAAGTACTATAATACTGCTACCTAAAATAAGGTTTCCATATTCATAATTTCAACAACGAAGATACTGTAATGTGTTAGTAGCAATATCAGAAAAGGATATTCAAATAAGTGCCAGAAATTTTATATTTTCATCTTATTTCTATTGAGTTGGAAATTGGAAATAAGTTTGTCACCTGAGCTTAAGTAGAGAATGCTGCATGAGAAACAGTTTTAGAATGGACTTATTTTTCACTTTGGAAGTTATTTTTATTCTACTTTCTACAGAAACATAAACTTCAAAATATTTTTAAGAATTGGATCTCAACTGTTTACCTTGCCAGAATTTACTATACAAAGCGTTTCGCAAAATCTGACTTGTGGTTGTGGTACAAAATTACTACTTGTGACAGAGACTATTCCCTGGGAGTTATTTTTGCCTAAATTCCTTGCACATCTCCCCAAAGATGGAAAACTAGAGAAAAGGAGAAGTTAGATTTAAGAGAATTAAGTAAATCATGAAAATCTTTGCTGTTTGGTTATATTCACTAACAAGATGTTCAACTGCATTTTCTGTCTTTACCAAAGCTATTCAGTTACCAAGTCTAGAAGAATAATCAGCAAAATAGCTACCTTTTGGTAGCATTTTCTTCATTTCAAAGGTCCGACATAAACACGTGCAACTTATATCCAACCAGCTGGAGGTTTTACATTTTTCTATATGGAATATGGACCTGCTTTAAGAAAATCTGAGTTTTCAAAGCTGATTTTATGTAACAAGTTAGCGAGTAATTATTGTTAGATTCCCCCTGAGTTCTCCTAATGATTTAAAACTTAGAAACTAAGTTTAACTTTTAGAAACCAGAAATAAACAGCACTTGTTCTTCAGTATCTTTCATTATGAACCCTAATGACAGCGCAAACTGGATGATGTATGTGTTAGCCTGTTTACTGTAGTACAATGTACACAATAGGTGCTGAATAAACTGTTTCTAAACTGACTTCACCGCAGTGTTCATTTGGCCGAATACTTCTCCAGGCGCTCGTGCCATTTCGGAGTACTTCACTGTAATCAGTTATCCCCAGATACCTTTATCACGGACCAAACGCGTCAACAGAATCTTAGGTAAAATCTAAAATCCCGACGATGGAATTGTGAATGAATTTCCGGGCAGCAACCCTGGTGAACTGTGACGATTTTTGGAATGTTCCATGGTAGGCACCTTTCTCAAATTTATGCAACCTTCTACTTGTGACTCGGGGGGGAAAAAAAAAAACTTATTTAGAAAAGTTTTAAAACACGGTTTTCCGTCTAGAATTCTTTCGTCGCCGAGGAGACGGATTCAAAACAAATGATGGCCTCTACCTTTCGAGGCAAGGGGGGCGGGGGGCGGGAGGCGGGCGGCGCGGCTCGGGGCGAGGTGGGGCGCGCGCCCCAGGCGCCCAGGCAGCTCTCGCACCTGCCCGGGGACGCCGGTGGCCGTAACCATGGCAGTGCCCGCCGAGAGGTTACAACATGTCTTCGCGGCGGCCCCATCACATTCTACACCCAAATCGCCCTCGTTTCACAAATGACCAAGTTCCCCTTTCTTCTCCATTATTTCATCGCTTTTATCCAAAGATAAAAGGCCGCAGATTCTTTTACCTGACAAAGGTCACGCGAGGAACGTGAAACTTTAAAAGTACCTAAGGAGACCACCGACTCGGTGTAAAACGACGCAAAGGCCCACGAACGCGCTGACAGGAACGCGCCCGCAGACGCCGAGAGCCACGAACATTGTCTCGGCCGTTAAGGCGGTTGGCGGCAACTCTCCGCCCAGCGGCGGTTGCGTCGCGGCCCGAAGCGTGACTCGGCGCACGCTCTCTTGCCGCTCCTCCTCTCCCGGAGCCGGGGATGCGGCGGGGCGCCGGGAACTACAGCTCCCGTGAGACTCAGCGCGGCCCAGGGTGCTTTACAATAGGGCTCGCTCGGCGAGGCCTGCGGAGAAGCGCTGAGAACGGCCGCTTCCGGCATGTTTGGCTCCGGAGGAAGAGCCTCCGACGAGTGGAGGGCGGGGGAGAGACTCCAATGCCCAGCGGGCCGTGCGCGGGCGGCGCTTGCGCGATACGCGGACGGGGGGGCGGTCGGGCCATTTAAATGTGTGTTTGTGGGTGAAATGGCTGCGCAGGTCGGAGCGGTGCGCGTAGTACGGGCGGTGGCGGCGCAGGAGGAGCCGGACAAAGAAGGGAAGGAGAAACCCCATGCCGGGGTCTCGCCGCGGGGAGTGAAGCGGCAGCGCCGAGCGAGCAGCGGGGGGTCTCAGGAGAAGCGGGGGCGGCCGAGCCAGGACCCCCCTCTTGCTCCCCCTCACCGGCGGCGTCGCAGCCGCCAACATCCCGGGCCGCTGCCGCCAACCAATGCAGCCCCAACCGTCCCGGGCCCTGTTGAGCCTCTGCTCCTGCCGCCTCCGCCTCCACCTTCGCTGGCACCCGCCGGGCCCGCTGTCGCTGCCCCGCTCCCGGCCCCAGGCACCTCGGCCCTCTTCACCTTCTCTCCCCTGACGGTGAGCGCGGCCGGGCCCAAGCATAAGGGCCACAAGGAGCGGCACAAGCACCATCACCACCGCAGCTCCGATGGTGACCCCAGCTCCTGCGTTCCGGGCGATCTCAAGCACAAGGACAAGCAGGAAAACGGCGAGCGGACCGGAGGGGTGCCTCTGATCAAGGCCCCCAAGAGAGGTGAGAGCAGGCGAACTGCCCGAGCTTGGGCTCTGGGTCTCTCTCAGTTCTCATATCCCGCCCCTTTAGCGCTGAAAGACGCCAAACCCCCGCTTACCTCCTGCTGCTCTACTCCCCTAAGCCCACTGGGGTGGACTCTGCATTTCAGACCGTTGACACAGCCTGACCTACTTGAGGCTTCTCGTTTCGAGGCCGAGCTGTCAGTTACTAACCCCCTGTACCAGGCAGGCTCCCCCCACCCCGCCCCCGCCCTTCACCCCGAGCCTTTACCGACGTTTGTTTTCAAATTCGCCAGGGTTTCCGCGCCGCGCGGTCCTTGGCGAGGGATTAGTTGCTGGGGTATTATAAAACTGCTTTTCTAAAGTAAAGATTTGTCGCTAAAATCCTTTCTTCTTGTTGTCTTTTGTGGAAATCTGTAATAGCAGCTCTCCTAGTCCAAAATATTCATGGGTATGGTTTGGGGCTTTTAATGAGTTTGAATTCTTACAGAGGTTGCTTGACTCACAGGTTGCTTTAGCTTTTGCCAGGTAAAATATCAAACGTAGCTTGTAGTGGTTCTTTTCTATCCGGAGGTGAAATCGTTTTTAATTTTTATATTGAATCTTAATTCTGGGAAGAGGGTTGGGGAAGGGTTTCTGTTCCTTTTGGTCCTAGGAAATCGGACTAACCATGCCTTTGAAAAGTGGGAAATGTACAGTGGTGGATAGTTAGAAGCAAGAATTTCAGTTGCAATTTATTCTTTCTGGGCACCAAAAAATTGAGAATTTATTTAATTCCAGTAACCATCACTAAACTCATGAATACTGAACCCAGAAAACGTAGGACTACCCAATTAAATGAGATCTGGAGAAATTAAGTTTACCAAAATTGATGTCTTCCTGTTCCCAAATACATGTAGCATTTATTTGTATTCTCTGTAAAGGAGGGGGAAGGTAATGAATTTTTATTATACTATGGGTTTTTATATGATTTTATATAATTTGTTTTTATATGATTTTATATAATTTTTATATGATTTATTATAATTTGTTTTTATATGATTTTATATAATTTGTTAGTTGTATTTACTCAAGAAGATTTTAAGATATAAGTATCTTAGTATTTCTTAGTATTCGGCCAGCTGGGTTATTACATGTCTTTCAATCTAAAGTTTTGGGAATCTTGGATTCCTTCCATATATGGGTCTTGACTTAATCAGGTTTTTTTCGTGTGTGTGTGTGTGTGTGTGTGTGTGGTGCTACTTCCAAATGGTACAGTTTGTTGCAAATAATTGCTCAATAAATATTTATTGGATGAAATCTTTCTTGCTTTGGTAGTATCCAGATGTTACTAGGAATAAAACTTGTGTCCATCCGACAGGACTGCCAGTTTCCACCACCACTAGGCCCTGATCTTGCTCTTTTATTTCTCGTCTTCTCATTTCATGTGTGTGTTTTAACTGTACAGAATTAGAGGGAATCTTGGAGATCAACCAATTTAAATTTGTGTTGTGGAAGAGGAAACCCAGGCCCAAAGTAGTGAAGAGACTTGTCTAATTAAGTCACAGTTAATTAGTACAAAGTACAAACATTAAAAAAAATCTTTTAATGAATCATTGGTATAACTGGAAGTAGAACCCAGATCCTTAAATCCCAGTTCAAGTGTCCTCCCCCAGCTGCTTGTTGTTCCTTTCTTTTATATATATGTATATATATAAATGCGCTATTTACTTTCCCTCATTCTTTGCTTATCCCTTCCCCATGCCTTGGCATCAGAATGGCAGTAACTAGGCCCATCAAAAATTTCTGACCTAGCCCCTTTTCTATGGTGGGGTAGTGGCAGTTGCACGTATAATGAACAACAGTGTGTTCCTCTGAGGATTGCACAGGCCTCATGTTCTTTAACAAACATAATCAAATCTTTAACTCAGTGTTGTCTGACAGAACTTTCTCCAGTGATGGAAATCTATGTTTGTGCTGTCCAATATGGTAGCATGGGTCATATATAGCATTTGAAATAAGTTGTGAAGACTTAAATGTGGCTGGTGTGATTGAGGAACTAAATTTTTAATTTTATTTAATTCTGGTTAATTTATAATAGTTTCTTTGGGCTAGTGGCTGCCATATTGGACAGCACTGCTTGAAGCATTTTAGTCTGCCAATATGTGACAAAGTGGATTGAGATCAGGTAATTTCAACATGTTACCCTTTTTTTTGTTGTTGTTAATTGAAACACATAGACATATAATGTTACTAGTTTCAGGTTATACAACATAGTGATTCAATATTTATATGGATTTTTAAAAAGATTTTATTTATTTATTCATAGACACACGCACGCACACACACACACACACACACAGAGGCAGAGACACAGGCAGAGGGAGAAGCAGGCTCCATGCAAGGAGCCTGACGTGGGACTTGATCGTGGGACTTGATCGCGACTCGACCCCGGGTCTCCAGGACCACGCCCTGGACTGAAGGGGGCGCTAAACCGCTGAGCCACCCGGGCTGCAGAAGGATCATCATAAGTCTAATTTAAACATTTTAACATTTGAGTGAGGGACTGTTGGATGCTGTATTCTGCAGGGAAAGGACTCCCTGGTGGTATATACTGGGGGAAAACTGTATACTGTAGCCTTCTAGATACATAACAGATAATGACATTTTAAAAGTTCTCAGAACCCTACTGGAAAAAAACTGGCTTAACCTTGTTTCATCCAGGCTTTTGCACTCATTTTGATGGATATCTTTACTTTTTTCACTGAACATCTTTATACTTGTTACAGTCGTGTGCAGGAGGCATGCCTTTGGAATCAAGCTTAAGTTTAACCTGTGGCTCTACTACTTATTCTTTGATCATGGGCAAATTACTTTAACCTTTTTCAGCTTCAGTTTTCCTGTCTTTACAATGAAGTTGTAGTATTTGTTTTACAAGGTTATTATGTGGATTAAATGTGGCAATATGTGGAAAGTATTAGAAGAGTGTCTGGCTGATACTAGGCACTTTAAAAACTGCCTTTTGTTATTTTTATCATGCTTTGTCCTTGAAACAACTCTAAATTAATAAGGAGAGTTGCTAGACCCTTGTTATGTACAGAGTTATGTCTTCCCTCCCTTATTCTCAGATTTTCAGAAACTATTTTAACTTTTTATTTTGAGATAATTATATATTCACAGAAAATTGCAAAAATAGTGCAGAGAAGTTTTTACCTTTCATTAGTTT
Source organism: Canis lupus baileyi (assembly GCF_048164855.1). Taxonomy (NCBI): domain Eukaryota; kingdom Metazoa; phylum Chordata; class Mammalia; order Carnivora; family Canidae; genus Canis; species Canis lupus. The sequence goes on from NC_132849.1 coordinate 13,372,098, forward strand.
TTCCCAATGGTTAGATCTTACATAACTATTGTATAATATCTACACCAGGAAATTGACATTGGTGCAATGTATGGGTGTAATTCTGTGCCATTTTATCTCCTGTTTAACCACCATTGCAATCAAAATCCACATCCATTCCATTACCACAAAGATCCCCCTTGTGCTAATCCCTTGAAAGTCTTAAATACCTCCTGTATCTCCCCACCTTTACTAACCTCTAACAACCACCAATCTGTTCCCTAACTCTGTAATTTCATCATTTTGAGAATGTTATAAATGGAATAATATAGTATGTGATCTTTCAAGGCTTATCGCTTATCCTGATGTCCTTGAGATCCATTCAAGTTGTATGTATCAATAGCTCATGCCTTTTCATTGCTGAGTAGTATTCTATGGTATGCATACACCACAGTTTAACCATTCACCTACAGAAGAACATTTTGACTGTTTTCCAGTTTGAATAAAGTTTCTATGAACGTTCATATTCAGGTATGTGTGGGCCACCTAGGGATCCCTACTATCCTGTTTTGACAAATGTTTGTATATTACAGGTGTGGGTCCTTTGTCAGATATTTGCTGTGTAAATATTTCCTCCCACTTTTGTTATTTGTGTTTCCTTCCTTTTAACAGGGTCTTTCACAGAGCAAAAGTTACAAATTTTGTTGAGGTCTAATATTTAATTTTTTTTTCTTTATTCTTTTATGGATTGTGCTTTTGGTGTCATAGCTAAGGTCTCAGAGCTTAGGTCCCAAAGGTTTTCTCTCTCTCTCTCTCTTTTTTTTTTTCCCTAAAAGTTTTACAATTTTACCTTTTACATTTAAACGCTGATTCATTTGAGTTAATTTTGTGTGAGGTGTGAGGTGTTTTAGGTCAAGGTTCATGTTTTTTTGCCTGTGGATATCCACTTGTTCCAGCATCTTTGTTGAAGACTTTTCTTTCTCCATTGGATTACTCCTACACATGTAAAAAATCAGTTCCACTGCCTGTTTTTGTATGACTTGTTAAATAAGGTGGTCTTTACATTTTAAGTGGTTGAAGAAAACCTCATGACATGTGAAATTTGTAAGAAATTTAAATTTGGTGTCCAGAAATAACGTTTAATTGGAACATCACTCCTTTAAATGTATTGTCTATGGTAGTTTTCATGCTACAACAGTAGAGTAGTTGAGATAGCATCATGTGGACTGCTAAGTTTACTACTATCTAGATCTTTATAGAAAAAGTTTGCCAATTTCTGAGGTCATTCAGCTGAAAGACATGTTCCTTCACACCAGCCTAATGGTACCAAATCCAGCTTCAGGTATAAGTTAATCATAAATTTCAGATTCTAGATGTTTGGAGTTGCTCATAAATAGTTGAAACAAAAATTTCTCATCTCTAAATTGGGAACTAAAATGAGTTTTGAAGAGATAAAGTGACATGCTTAAGATCTTCTAGTAAGTGATAGAACTGAATCTAGGACCCAGTTTTTTTGACTTGTGGTCCACTTTGCTTTTCATTTTTCTCTAAGTACATTTTTTTTTTTTTTTATGATAGTAACAGAGAGAGAGAGAGAGGCAGAGACACAGGCAGAGGGAGAAGCAGGCTCCATGCACCGGAAGCCTGACGTGGGATTCGATCCTGGGTCTCCAGGATCACGCCCTGGGCCAAAGGCAGGCGCCAAACCGCTGCGCCACCCAGGGATCCCTCTCTAAGTACATTTGATTGTTAACTTAGTAAAGAGATATTTAAATTTTTTTTATTTCTTATAAGTAACAAGCTTGAGTCTCAAACTGATAATGTATTACCTGTATATTTTGAAATCTTAATTTTTTCTCTCCCTTTATTGCTTATTAAAAGCATAGGACATATTTGCTTCAAAATTATTTTTAAATTATTCTTGCTTAGAAAATTTGTAATTTTAGTAATATTTTAATATTTTATAGAAAAAAGGAAAGGGGTAAGTCCATTTCCCTAGCTCTTTTCTGTAGTATCATTACATGACAGGATTGTTCTTTTATATTTACTTGTGAATCAGCCTTCCTTTCTCACATTTTTTATCATTGACCAACTGCCCAATTTCTATCACAGGGAGTGTCCCTTAGACAACTAATTGAAATTTTTTGTGATGTCAGAAAGCTATTGGCAGGAACTTAAAATCCAAATTCTATTTGGTGATAGGAGTAAGGAATTATTTGGGGATTATACAGAGACTGAAATAAACAGATCATCTCATTTATCGGAGTAAAAACTTAGGGGAATGATACTTTCCTTACCTACCCAGAGGGGGTGGGGGGGCTTTAGGGCATGAAATTTTTGCATAACCTAAATAATGCCAAATTTGTGGTCATGTAATGGGCACTCAGTAAAATATTTGTTGAATGAAGTAATGCTCCCCTTAATGGAGATTCTTCTAGGTCGTCCTCCTCCTTCTCAAGTCCCTTAATTGTAACCAGATAATTTTAGTTTATCATCTCAAGAGTGTAGTGTAATAATGCATGGGAAGAATTTGAGTTTTGGAATCAGACAAGATGAGTGAATATTGGTTGTCATCTACTAGTATTGTGACCTATGGTAAGTAGCATATCTTATTTCAAGCTGTTTTCTTCTCTATAAAATGGACTTGCAAATCTACCTCACTGGTTTGAGGATTAAAATGACATTGTATCATATCTAGTAGACCCTTGGTGAATAATAATTTTCTTCCCTCTTTCAGAGATTTTTGTCCTTTTTATGGGATTATCTTGTAATATACTACATTGTATTCTAGGTCAATAATTTCTATCTTTTGTTTTGATATCCCAGAGTTATTGCCAATAATTTCAAGGAATGTATCAAATATTATTGTGAAAATGATACGATGGAAAAAAAAGAAAAAAAATGATACAATGGTGAGCACTTACTGTGTGTTTGGTACTGTGATGAGGCCCTTATATTTATTGTTTTATTTAATCCTTACAATAGTTCTGTGAGGTAGGTACTAGAATTAACATCTTAAGATGAGAAAATAGAAGTTTAAAGAGATTAATGAGCTTTCCTCTGGGAAATTAACTGCTCATTAATTTAAAGCAGTAAGTAGTTGGGCTGGGACAATACGCTAGGTCTAACTGTAAAGTACCTGTGCTATATGGCACTCTTTACTGACTCTACAATCCAACTATTTTGAGGTAACAGTAGTTAGCATGTATTGAGTATCTGTTATGGTCTAGGACTATTTTAAGTACTTTATGTGCTTTGTTTCATTTACTCTGCTCACTCATTTTATGAGATACTGTTACTTTCCCTCATTTTACCAAAAGGAACAAGGTACAAAGAAGTTGCAAAAGGTAATACTCTGCGAGGAAGTACTAGGATAGGGATTCAAATTCCGCTAGCCACTCTTAAACATTATGATATAGAGGGATGGGGGTAAAGTAAGGCAGTTTTATAAACATATGGTGACCTTTTTTTTAGTCAGGTTCTTATATGGGATGGCAAGGACACCTAATAAGACTAAAAAATTTATTTTCAGAAAACAACTTTAGCTTTTTTCTTTATTATGATTAGTAAAATATAAAAAATGCACTTGCTTTGAAAATGTTTATCCACCATGATTTTTAGAATTGAAGATAATACATTTTTTTCAGTTCTAAGTTACAATTCAAGTGTAAGAATGGTGATATAAATTTAAGTTTTATAATAGGAAAAGTAATTTTTTTGCATTAATAAAAACTTTCAATAGTGATGTTGAATAAATGATGCTATCAGATAGTTGGTAATATTGGCATATTTGAGGATTTTATTTTTATTTTTATTTTGGTTTCAGGTGTAGAATTTAGTGATTCATCGCTTAAATAGAACACCTGGTGCTCATCATAACAAGTGCCCTCCTCAATACCCATCACTCATCTAGCCCATCACCCACCCACTTCCTCTGTCAACCCTCAGTTTGTTCTCTATCATTGTCTTATGGTTTGCTTCCCTCTCCTTTTTTTCCCTTCACATATCATATGTTCATCTGATTTGTTTCCTAAATTCCACACATGAGTGAGATCATATGGTATTTGTCTTTCCTTGATTGATTTACTTCATTTAGCATAATACACTGTAGCTCCATCCACATAATTGTAAATGGCAAGATTTCATTCTTTTTGATGACCGAGTAATATTTCATTGTTTCTCTGTGTGTGTGTGTGTATTTTATATATTATATATTCTTTATGCATTGGACACTTGGTCCTTTTTTTTTTTTTTAAGACACTTGGTCTCTTATGAGGATTTTTTTTTTTTAAAGATTTTATTTATTGGGATCCCTGGGTGGCGTAGCGGTTTGGCGCCTGCCTTTGGCCCAGGGCGCGATCCTGGAGACCCGGGATCAAATCCCACATCAGGCTCCTGGTGCATGGAGCCTGCTTCTCCCTCTGCCTGTGTCTCTGCCTCTCTCTCTCTCTCTCTGTGTGACTATCATAAATTAAAAAAAAAAAAAAAAAAAGATTTTATTTATTCATGAGAGACACAGTGAAAAGCAGAGACATAGGCAAAGCAGACTCCCCACAGGGAGCCCAGTGCGGAACTCAGTCCCAGGACCCTGGGATCATGACCTGAGCCAAAGGCAGATGCTCAACCAGTGGCCACCCAGCTGCCCAGTCTTATGAGGATTTTATTGATAGTGTTGTGCATTTAACACATTGATAGTGTTATAATGACCTTTGTTTTAAGACAGCAATTTGTCTTTCAGATAAGTGTATCTTCTTCTGTAGACTTACTTCTCTTTATATTTGCTCTCACAGTTTGATATGTGAAAGCTTTCCTTAATCACAGATAATAGAGTAGCTTGGCTTTTTTTTCTGTAAAAAACTGATATCAGTAAATATTAGCTTTTGCACTATAGGGAAATACTCAAAATGTTACTTCCTGAATATGTTCTCTGTTGGAAAGCTAGAACAATCAACCAGGAATGGAAAGGCTGTGAAAACTTTAGGCTTTGTTTGTTTGTTTGTTTTTAACTGAGATATAATTGACATACAACATTGTGTAAAGTGTACAACATACTGATTTGATACATTTATACTGCAAAGACATTGATTTTTTTTTTTTAAGATTTTATTATTCATGAGAAACACAGAGAGGCAGAGACACAGGCAGAGGGAGAAGTAGGCCCCCTGCGGGGATCCTGTTGTGGGCCTCGATCCCAGGACCCCGGGATCACGCCCTGAGCCCAAGGCAGAGGCTCAACCGCTGAGCCACCCAGGCGTCCCAAGACATTGATTTTTAATTAATGTTTTTAATTCAAGGCAAGGCAACCTTGATAATCTCATAGGGCAACAAGGGCTAACTTACTGTAATAACCTCTTAACAACTTTGTATATGAATGCCATATTCAGTTGGTTGTCATCACAATAATTCAAAAGTAAATTTTGTTTATTCATTGAAATTCATTTAGCTAGTATGACACAAATAGTCTCAAATTTCTCAGTAAACACAGGTGAGCTCTCTATATTCAACCTTAGATAAGAATCAAAATTTGAAAAACAGGATTAGTGAGATAGATTGACATTTATTTCATATTTTAAACTTTTATCATGGTGAAATATGAGATTACAATCAATTTAAGGCCCTTTTCATTTCTTTGTACCGTGGTTTTTTGATGGGCTTGTGTTGGATGATTTAAGTGGTTCTCATATAAATGAGTTTGGAATAAAACCCACAGAGACTTGGCCGTGTTAGAAATACCATTGGTAAGTTGATAGTAATATAGAAAATGTGTTACAATCAAGGCAGCTCCTTCTTGGTGTTAATTTCAGTGGCAGATCTAGGTCACAATTCATCTTCTGCATACCAAATACCTCCTCTGAAGCTTAAAATAACAGATCTATTCAGAGATAGTTTCTTTTTTTCTTTTTTTTTTTTTTTTCCGGTGAAATTGCTAAAACGTTTAGCAGAGTGTAATTAGATGACTTTTAAAATTGGTCTAACCTTTCTATTTAATGGCATTAACATTTAGTTGCTTGGGAGAATTGCCTAAATTACTGAATTTTTAATGTGGAAAATGTATTTAGATTAATTTTATTTGGTAAGAAATATAAACTACTGTTACCAAGTGTTTTAACAAATTCTCAAAGATTTACTTGTATGTAGAATAAAAGATGGATTGCTTTTTCTCTTGCCAATTTAAGCAATCTGATTACATGTATATTTTGCTATATGATCTCAGTTTAATTACAAGTGATGTTTGCAAATGAAGGGTTTTCTTTTTGTTGTTTAAAAACATATTAAACAGAATGAAAGTAATTTGGTATCTGTACACTTTAAAGTCTGACTTGTACTTCTGAATATTTTCTTTAGAAGTTTTTCATAACTGGGCAATATTTGGTGATTTGGAATGACTGTATAAAGCACAGCAACTGTCATGTTTGCATTTTATACCAAGTAAATTATTTACTGTCAATTTTATTGAATTTGTTCTTAGGTGTAGTCATAGGATCAGTTGGAGTATTTGTCTTAACACCGAATTGCTTGAATCATGTCAGAAATACTATTGTTGGGTAGACAAATACTATACAGTAAATACCAGAGCAAACTTGAAAGATTCGTCAGGACTATACCTGATATTTAATCCTAAAGATTTCCTGCTAGATACATTTTCACACTAGTAAATGAAAGATACTATTCTATTTTGGGTTTGTCAACCCATAATAATCCCTTAAAAATTAAAAGTAAATTTTTAATTATAAAAATAGTATGTGTTTATTGTAAAACATTAGAAAATACAATAAGCAAAAAAGAAAACATCTAGATCTTCATAATTCTACCATCCTACATAACTACCATTATTAACACTTTGGTATGTATTCCTTCAGGTACCTTTTTTTTCTAGTGTATGTACAAAATATTTGTAGACCATTAAGATTTTTTCCTCTCTTTTGGTCCTTTGCTTTTCTCCCTGGAATATTTTTCCCTAGAAAACATGCCTGGCTTGTCTCATTTAGGACTCAACCTAAATGTTACCTCCCAAAGAGAAGTTTCCTCAGAATCTAGAGTAGTTTACTGAAACCTTTTTTTTTTTTTTTTTTTTTTTTTTTTTTTGCCAAACTAGATTGTAAAGTCCAGATTGTGTCTGCCTTAGCACCATATCCCTAGTGCCCAGAAATGTCCCTGGTGCACCTAGTGGGTACTTAATAAATGTTTGTATGTTTAATATTATAAACTTGGGATCAGTTTATACACACATTAGATGCCCTGGAAAGAAAGGTAATATATTTATTTCTGACCTTAGATTGCTTACAGTCTAGAGGAAAGGTAGAAAATTAGATCTGTGATAATACAGCATGTGGTTAAGTTCTGTGGGAAGTACAGTGCTAAGTGCACAGGGTAGGAGCAGCTACCCAAATTGGGTAGGGATCAATTGTTAGAGAATGCTTTCTGAATGATTGGCAATGTAAGCATTTTATAACCTTTTAATTCATCAGTTCTTTTCATTTATAATATAACTTGTAATGACTGAGTAGTATTTTGTCAGTATATCAGTGCCAGAATTTAATCAACATCCTATTACTTAGGATAGACATTTAAGGGAGTCCCTAAATAACTATCATGGATATTTATGTGTATCTTCAGTTATTTTTTAGGTAATATTTACTTGGCAGTGGAACTTCTGGGTCTGGTGATTATTAAGATTTTCAAGGCTTTTGGTGTACATATCCAATTTGGTGGGTGCCAGATTGCTCTCTATGAAATTTGTACCGGTTTATACTTTCAGCAACACTATATGAGAATGCCAAAAAAAGAAAAGTCATGCCAATTTGATAGGCAAAATGGTGTCTTACAGCTTAATTTGCTTTTGTTTGATTTACCTGTATGTATCATAGCAAAATATGACAAGCTTCACTTTAGATTTTACAGTGGTTACTGAACAGATACTCCGTACAGTATGGCAGATGTGAAATTACTTGGATATTTTCTTTACTTTTGATTATAAGTTGTATTAAATTATATGCTTGCATTTCCATTATCTACTGTTTAGCATAGTTTTCAACCCAGAATATTATTGTATTTTAAGATCTTTGTCTTATTTATTCATTTTATAAACATGTAAGTGGTCATGGCAAATTCAGAGAAACTGAGAATAAGCCAGTTAATTTGAGATCAAGTACCGTAAGAAATTTATATGTTGACCCTAGGCCCAGCAACTAACTTCTTTTTAATTATTGTGGCCAGAAACACCAGATGAAAATGGTAAAACCCAGAGAGCTGATGATTTTGTCTTGAAGAAAATAAAGAAGAAAAAGAAAAAGAAACACCGAGAAGATATGCGAGGAAGACGCCTTAAAATGTACAATAAGGAAGTACAAACCGTCTGTGCTGGCCTGACCCGCATCAGTAAGGAAATCCTCACCCAAGGACAAATAAATAGCACTTCAGGAGTTAATAAAGAGTCCTTCAGGTATCTGAAAGATGAACAGCTGTGCCGATTAAATTTGGGCATGCAAGAATATCGGGTACCCCAGGGAGTACAAACACCTTTTATGACTCACCAGGAACATTCTATTCGTAGAAATTTCTTAAAAACAGGTACTAAATTTAGCAACTTTATTCATGAGGAACACCAGTCCAATGGTGGTGCACTTGTCCTTCATGCTTACATGGATGAACTCTCATTTTTGTCTCCAATGGAGATGGAGAGATTTTCTGAGGAGTTTCTTGCTTTGACATTCAGTGAAAATGAGAAAAATGCTGCTTACTATGCTTTAGCAATAGTGCATGGAGCGGCTGCTTATCTCCCAGACTTCTTGGACTACTTTGCTTTTAATTTCCCCAACACTCCTGTGAAAATGGAGATTCTGGGCAAGAAAGATATCGAAACAACCACCATTTCAAATTTTCACACTCAGGTAAGATAAAATCATTGTTAAATTGTTTAGTAAATATAGCTTCTTGACAGTATTAATGTCATTCTGTTTCATTTGCACATACCAACACACTTTTGATAAAAATTCATGGTGGTAAAGGTGATTAAAATCATTAGCTTATTGCTCTAATTGAAAAATCTTAATTGCTGAAGTTCTTTGAAATGTAGCTTGTTACTTGCTTGGTTTAGGAAGTGTTTTATACATGTTATACAGCATTACAAGTTTTTATGGAAAACCAGCTTGAAAACTAATCCAATCTTTGAGAAATCAGGTAGCATTAGTATAGAGGATGTGATTCAGATCTGGTAGCGCCAAAGTAACTTTAGTTAAGACTTACTTACAATAAACACACGAGGGCATTGGCCTGTTTATTTGCCAGGTTTTTGCTATTTTTGTTTCTCTCCTTTCAGTAACTTGTTGGCAGTCTATCCCAGAAACATACCCCATTTTGTGACTTGGAAGTGTCACTAGGAAGACCGCCATAGTGTCTGCTCCTTCTGCCTATGCACTGTTGTAGGTGAAGACATTTTCTAAAGCCTTGCTTAGGCAGCTAGGCTTAAGTCAGCAGGGAAATCTCTCCTTCCTCACCAGTGGTTTTTAACCAGACGTTTTTTTCAATGAGTTATTTTAAGGCATAGAAAGAAGTTAATATCATGGCCTAGTTACTTTCTTACTTCTTTTCTCATAAGGATTATAAACATGAATGGTCAGCTATAAGTTGCTATCCTCGATATAAATTCAACACAGGTTTAGTGGAGAATATTTTACTTTTTAGAGATTTATGATTATATAACCTGTTTTTTCAGGTTATTTAATAATTTGCTGCCATTCTTTTCCTTAAGATTTTTTTTTTTAGGTTAAGAGCCTGTTGCATAATAAGACTCTCAGCTGCCTGCATTATAGTGGTTTCAAGCCATTTGGATTTATTTGAAACCTCCTCTAACTTGAATCTTTTTAATGATTCTTACCATCCTTGCCTCCAGTGAGGGGAGTATCCAGTTTAGATTTATAAGCTTCAGAATTTCTCTAATTGAAGTTCTCTCTGCAGTAGAGAGAGCAGGAGCAGCCAATCTGGAGAGGTCGCAAGATGGGGCTGCCCAAGACGTTGGAACACGATGTGCAATAAAGGGCTTCGTCTTGGATTTTGGCCTTGTTACCACAATCAGGTACCGAAGTGCTGACTTTTGTAGTAGATTTTCTTTTTTCTTTTACCTTTTTTTTTTTTAAAGGAGTTTTGCCCTTTTAAGGTTAAGAATCCTATTTTTATAAATATTGCAGAGAAGGGACTGAAAACAGTTTTCCTGATATAGGCCATAATCCCTGTAAGTCCCTATTTAACAAAGAAAGATATTGCTGAGAGCAGAATTAACATGCTTCATCACTTTTTTAATTTAGAAGATGCAGCAAATTTTCTCTTCTGATTTATAGACCAACAAGCATATCTGAGAAATAAGTCAGAAATAATGGGTGAAAAAAAGTCTTGGTTTTGTAGGGGTGACTTTTTAACTTTCATGTTAGTCTATAGTGGCTCAAGCTTATTTGTCAATAGTACCCAATCTAAATAGTTAATAAAAGAAAGTATTTCTAAATATTCCCTGCTGATTTTTGTCCTCCAATTTTTTAAAATGGAGCTGAAATTTAAATGACTGTACCAACAACTTACCTTGAGATTTACTTTGAGATTTATAGAATAACCTCTTCTTAAGAACATAGCAGATTGTTATTAAATTAGATATCACTAAGTACTTCAACCAGATAAGAATATTGAGGACTACTGACTAAGTCTTGTGCTGTGGTAATCCTGGAACTTCATTTTATTTATGAATTTTCAGTCATTGGAGGAGAAATATGGAGTGGGTATGGAGGTTGAGGTGGTCCATGAAACTTTAAATTTGCACCTGTCAAATACTTGGCGGATGTGAGTGTGGAAGCTAACACAATAGTTGACATTGATTTAGTAGTTCATTGCTTAAGAAATATTTTCACATTCCTAACAATATTTGAAACAACCTATGGTGTAGGTAAGCAATTTTATCTCTGTTTTCCTTTGAAGAAACCGAAGCCTGGAGATGTTCATTATTATCCAAGTTCATGTAGCTAGTAAGTGGAAGTCAGGGTGCTAACTTAGGCCACCTGAACAATATGCCTGTCATTTTACCATACTTCTTTACTTCAGCCATTGGAAAAGAGATGAGTGCTTTTATTTGTCTAACACTGTCGTTAGTGAAATTAAAATATCTTTGTTTAAACACAGTATTCAGAAGGCTATTAATTTTTAACAAATACCTTTTTTTGTCTAATGAAGTCTTTTGAAGTTCTGTTTAAATGTCTATAAATAAACTGAAGAAACTTGTTACCTTAGACAGTTATTGGAAATTATTTATAGTTTAAATATGTAGTCATAATAATTATTTATGGTTATTTTAAGATAATTTAGCAAACACTTATTTTTTAGTTATTTTTTAAAGTTTTATTTATTTGAGAGAGCATGCAGCAAGGAGGGATAGAGGCAGATGGAGAGAGAGTCTCAGGTAGACTCTAAGGAGCCCCATGCAGGGCCTGATCGAGAACCAAAGTCCAACACATAAGCAACTGTGCCACCCAGTGCCCCTCAGCAAACATATATGGAGAACATACCATGTACTGGACATTCTGTTCTTAAACGGACTAACTGATGAGCTCAGTCTGGTGGAGGAGATGAACAAACCAGCAATTATAATACAGTTTGCTAAGTGTTAGAAATATGCATAGGGGAAAACCTTGTATTAGAGGGAGCATAGTTTGTGGTGTTACCTAACAGACTTGAGGTGATTAGAAAAGGCAGTTTAAAGCATGTGATGCTTAAGTAGAGTCTTAAAAGATTAGTACTTAGCTTAATAAGGGCATTTTAAGCAAAGAAAAACTGCCTGTACAGACACACAGGCATTAGAGAATGTGGTGCTTTCAGGGAGCTGCAGCTAGCTTGACATAGCAAGAGTACATGTTAACTATTGAGGCGTTGTGGGAGTTGAGACAAGAGACAAAAATCAAGATTGTGAAGAGCTTTTATATGATGTGCCAAAAGAAAGTTAGTACTTTTTCCTAAAGGTAATGGGGAAATCATTGGTGAATTTTATTAGGGGAGTGCTATCAAGTTATGTTTGCCAAGATTACTTAGGAGTTTGAAGCTTGGGATAGAGGAGGAAAATGAGATTGGAAGCAAGAAGACTGGTTAGATTACTGTGGTTACTAGATCAGAAATGATCCATGTCAAAATTGATATTGACACTTAAGACGGAATGAAAGAGAAATAATTAAAAGATGGGATTAATTGCAATCGGTGAAGGAGAAGGATAGAGTCTTAAAATAATAGGATTTGGATAAATAGGTGGATGGTGGTTCTGGTCATAAAGTTTATACAAGGTTGAAAAAGCTGGTTTCTAGGGGTGAAGGGTGTTGATGAAGAGCTCAGTTTGGGATACTTTGTATTGGAAGTACCTGTGAAGACTAAAGGTTAGAAATGTCTATTAGGTAGTTGAATATATGAATCTAAGACTAGGAGACACTTGTAGGCTGGAAATGCAGCAGTTGGATCTATTAGCATATAGGTGATCCAGGCACAGCATTAGAGGGGAAAAGAAATGAATGGAATCCTGACATGTACTCACATGTAAGCATGAGGAACGTGGGAAAGAGATCAAAAAGAAAGGGAAGTAGAAGGAAGATTAGGATATAAGTTTTCTAGGTTTTAAGAATGATGGAGTGTTAAGTATCACATTCATAGGAGAGATCAAGTAAGATAAGGATTGGAAAATGTTAAGTTGCTCGATTAGGAATTTCATTTAGAAACCAGTGGTTATCCAGACCAGTGCTTCGCAAACCATGGCTAAATATTGTCAATTATGGTTTTTTTGTTTTTGTTTTTGTTTTTTTAAGAAGCTTACTACTTCTCTGTGTTTATAAACTTGGCATTCAGACCCTTACCCACATCTTCTGAATCAGAATCTACATTTTAACAAGATTTGCAGGTGATTCATATACACATTAAGATTTGGGAAGCACTACTTTAGAACATATCTGCCCTAGTCAAAGGAAGTAAAATGTAGGTTTGTTTTGTGCAAGAATAGTTGTAGCTTCCATAATTTTTACATTTTTAAATTATTGTAGTGGCAAAGCTAAGATCCACATAAAGTTGTTTTTGTTGTTGTTTTCATATTATATGAAACTCATATTTTAATACCAAAGGAAATTTAAGTTTATGATAAATCTCAGTTGAAGCACCAAGCTAATCTAATCCTCAAATTTGATTACTTTTCAGATCTAATTTTTTTTTTTTTAAGATTTTATTTATTTATTCATGAGAGAGACACACACACACAAAGAGAGAGAGAGAGGCAGAGGCAGAGGGAGAAGCAGGCTCCTTGCAGGGAGCCCGACATGGGACTCGATCCCGGGTCTCCAGGATCACACCCGGGGCTGAAGGCAGGTGCTAAACTGCTGAGCCACCCAGGATTCCCATAGATCTAATTAAGATAGATTTATTTATTTATTTATTTATTTATTTATTTAGAATTAAGTTTTAAATAGTCATTGGCGAAATAACAATTTTGACCAAAAACTTTTAAGTGTGGAATGTTTTGTTAATTAATGGAGAAATATTAGTGTCCACTTTGAAATATATTTCTCCCTAATAGACATGTACACGTTTTAGGAATAAATATAATTTATGACTTTTTTACTTAAGTGCTATATCTTGTAGTTACTTGCTTTTTAAGAACTTTTTAATGGTTTTAAACTTTGAAGTGTGATAGTTCTATAATGAGCATATAATCCTTGACTCCCCTTCTTATAAAAATCCTATTGTAGATGATAAACTGATTGAAAATTAAAATAGTTTTCTAGTCATCTTACGGACTAACAGGATTTTAGAGCAGGTGGGGGCCATTTCCAAGCCTTCATTTTATAGATGAGGAAGCTCACACTTTGGTTGTGACCTTCCCCAAGGTTAAATAGTGGCAGATCTTCAAAGAGGAATTATTTTTTCTTCTTTCTCTGGGTGGAATTAAATTCTACAGGTGAGGATTACCAGGTTTTAATGTGTCTATATAATGCAGATTTTTATTTTATATGTCTGGGTTGGGGCTGTATAGGCTGCATTTTTGATGAGTTTCCAGATGATGCTGATACTGCTGGTCATGAGCCAACAAAGCTATAGACTGTAGATTCTGTACAGGAATTGCAAGTCAAAGCAACAACAAAAAACCACTAAAACACTAAAAATATAGTAAAATTAAATGAAGAGTTGTTTTAAATATTGCCATCTGAGATTATTTTCACCTTAGAGCACCTAGATAACTGAAGGGTATATATGGAGAAGAAGGATATGTATATATGTGTGGTGGGAAGAGAGGCAATTGATTAAAAAAGCCTATCTACGATAGTAAGATTTTGTTTTCTTTATCTGGCAAATGTGCATGTTTTAAATTCTCCTTGACAGAACATAAAGACTCCTAACTCTGGGAAACGAACCTAGGGGTGGTGGAAGGGGAGGAGGGCGGGGGGTGGGGTGAATGGGTGACGGGCACTGAGGGGGGCACTTGACGGGATGAGCACTGGGTATTATTCTGTATGTTGGCAAATTGAACACCAATAAAAAATAAATTTATTATAAAAAAAATTCTCCTTAAAAGAAAATGTTGAAGTCTTTTACTGAGGATCATAGATCTTTAACTTTATTTAGGTGGTTGGTGGGAGAAGTTCTTGTACATACTACTTTTATTACTATAAATGGTAATGTCTACTATTCCAGAGAAAATCAGCAAATGTTATTTCTTCATTTTGTGTTCTGTCAAGGCCTAAAATTAAAATGGGCTTATTAGGTGCTCCTCATCTTTAATCAATATAATTAACATTTTATGGTGAATTGGTAGTACTAAGAGTTGAACCAGTAGAGTGCTTTGTACTTTCTAAATAACTGAGAAACTCCTTACGAACTACACATCAATCAGTGTGTTATATAAAAGGAGAAATAAATATTTTAAGTAGTTGGCTTTATAAAATAAACCAGCATAGGGATGGTAGGTTTGGTTCTTTTTTCTCTAAGTACAGCTTATAATAAATTCATTTTGACTTGCACTACTTTTTCACTATATGTTTTAAAGTAGGAATGCTTTTCTATTCACAGATCACGAGGTTAGGAAGATTGCTGGCTAGCTTTTTCCTTTCTGATTTTTAAACATTCAGATTGATTAGGCGTCTTCCTAAAACATGAGTTCTGTAAAATAATTACCCCTGCCCTTAGTTGGGGGAAGGATGTCCATATAGTATATTTCTAGCTTGATGGTCTTCTAGTTTTGGGTATGTGTGTGTTTAAGAATTTCTTTTTTAGGTAGTTTTGGGTTCATGGCAAAATGGAGGGAATGTACAAAGATTTCCTGAATACTCTCTGCCCCCATCTGTGCACAGCCTTCCCCCATTATTAACATCCCCCCTCCCCCAGTGGTTCATTTATTACAAGTGATAAACCTATGTTGATTCATTATAATCACCCAAAATCTGTAGTTTACATTATAGTTCACTCTTGGTGGTGTACTTCTGTGGGTTTGGACTAATGCATAATGATATGTATAAGTACACAGAGTATTTTCACATCTTAAAAATCTGTGCTCTTCCTCGTCATCCTTTTCCTTCCTCTCCCAACCCTTGGCAAACACCGATCTTTTTACTCTCTTCATAGCTTTGCCTTTTCCAGAATGTAATATAATTGGAATCAAATATTATGTAGCCTTTTCAGATTGGCTGCTTTCACTTAATATGCACTAAGATTCATCCATGTCTTTTTCATGGATTGATAGTTTGTTTTTTTTTTTAATAATGTCTGGATAAACTACAGTTTATCAGTTTGTTCACCTACTGAAGGACATCTTGGTTGCTTCCAAGTTTTGGCAGTTATGAATAGAATTGGTCTCTTCTAAGTTTTAACTGACTCATGACTGTCCTTACTAAAAAGTGTATGTGGGATCCCTGGGTGGCACAGTGGTTTAGCGCCTGCCTTTGGCCCAGGGCACAATCCTGGAGACCCGGGATCGAATCCCACATCGGGCTCCTGGTGCATGGAGCCTGCTTCTCCCTCTGCCTGTGTCTCTGCCTCTCTCTCTCTCTCTCTCTCTCTGTGACCCATCATAAATAAATAAATAAATAAATAAATAAATGCAAAAAGTGTATGTATTTGGAGCACAGTTGAGCTTCTTTCACTCTGAGCAATTGATACAGGATAACTGTGAAGTTGAGTTTCTTTTTTTTCTTTTTTTAAAGATTTTTTTTTTATTTGAGAGAAAGAGACGATGTATGCATGCGAGTGGGGGAGGGACGGGGGTGGGAGGAGGAGAGAATCCCAAGCCGACTCCCTGGTGAGTGTGGAGCCCTGCCTGGCTCAGTGCCAGGACCCAGAGATCATGCCCTGAGCTGAAAGCAAAAGTTAGATTAGATGCTTAACTGACTGAGCTACCTAGGAGCCCCATAAAGTTAGGTTTCTAATCTAAAGGAGGATATAACCTATTGACAGCAATATATATTTTTAAATATAATTGCTTGAACTTTTATAGATTTAAGATTTTTTTTTAAATGCATGCAGAACTAACTATTTTCTTATAGGCATTTTCTCCCTTGATCCCACAATCCTTCTCCTCTCCCCTTTTGCCTTCTGATTCTACTAATGGTTGAGTTTTTTCTGGCATTCTGTCCCTTGCTTCCATGGCAGCCTTACTTTTTTCTGTTCTTTAGTCTCTATTTACCTTCCTCCAGTTCTCCTAATACTCCTCTACTCAACTTGTTCTTTGCTTTCGAATGCCATTTCCAGACCAGAGTTTTTCAAACTTGCCAGATCCTAAGAATAATCTGGGGTTGCTGATTCCAAACACATATTTAGAATCTCAGGTTCTTCTCTTGGAAATTCTGATTAGGTCTGGAGTGAGGCCTGCGATAAATATGTCAAGTGATTCAAATCCTGTGATCAGGCAAATTTAAGAAACTTTGGACATATATTCCATCTAGCATTACTGTGTTTTCCTTCATCTGACCTGTAGATCATCCTTTTAGAATTTCATAGAAATCATAAACTATGGGCTCTTAGAAATAATCTTGTCTAACCTCTACAAAGTGCAAACGTTTTAGAAAATCACTTTTGGGTTGGTAATTATTCAGGAGCTTGTCTCCTCCTAAGGTTTCATAAGGCTGCCAGTGGGTACTCAACATTGTCTGGGAAGCTTGCGGCTTTTCTTTGGTCAACTTGCTTGTTTGTTCTTCATGAAGACTATTTACACTTTTTATCTGTGTACATCTTTTCTGCCTTCCCTCCTGTTAAAATAGAAAAAAAATCCCACCTCTTCCTCAAAAGCGAATCTTTCGCCTCTGTTCTAGATTTCCATTCCTCACTTGAAGATTGTTACAAAATATACATAACAAAATTACTGTTTAACTATTTTTAGGTACATAATTTGTTGGCATTAAGTGCTTTCACAATGTTATATAGCCATAACCATTATCCATTTCTAGAACTTTTTCATCATTTGAAACAAAAACTGTACCCACTTGCTTAGGATCTTTACCCACTCGCACCCTTTTAATCTTTCCCTCTCCATTTTCACATAAAATGCAAATTAAGTGAATTCTTTATGTTTCCTTCATTTATAATAAAACACTAAGCTTTTTCTTTCTCCCCAGAAATAAATCTTTCTTCTGAATTTGTGGTTCATTATTTCTATGCATCTTCTAATATTTTGCTGTGCATATGTGAACATATAAACTACATAAAACTGTTTTGTGTGATTTAACATTTTATAAATAGTATTTTGCATGTATCATTCTACAAATTGCTTTGGTTCAACATTGCTTCAGAGGATTATGTTGATACATATAATTAGTTCATTCATTTTAACAGCTATATTTGGTATTTTGCTGTGTGATTATATCACTATTCTCCTGTTGTACATTTGGGTTGTTTACAGTTTGGTAATATCACAGTGTAGAGGGGCGACTCAGTGGCTCAGTCAGTTAAGCATTTGCCTTAAGCTCAGGATATGATCCCAGAGTCCTGGGATCAAGCCCCACATGGGGCTCCCTGCTCAGTGGGGAGCCAGTTTCTTCCTCTCCTCCCTGCTTGTGCTCTCTTGCTATATCTGTCACTATCTCTGTCTCTCTCTCAAAAAAAAGTGTTTTTATGTATGTATGTGTGTGTGTATGTATGTCTGTATGTATGTCCTGTATATATCCCATGTATGTCCTTGGATTTCTATTTGCCTTTTACTCGCATCACGGGATTCCATGACTCTTCTGTTGACTGAATTCAGTGACTCAAATGATACTTCATATGTCTAAAGTCTTTATCCTACCATTACATTTTTTGGTAGTTCAGATAGGTGTGGCATTCTAGGTTGGAGATCATTTTCTTGAGATCTATAAAAGTGCATTACTCCAGTGTATTAAGCTTCTAGTGTTGCTATTGAGAAATCCAGTATCATGGTGATTCCTGATGTTTTTAGGTGTTTTTTTGTTTTTTTTTTTTCTCTCTCTCTCTCTCTCTCTCTCTGGAAACTTATTTTAAAATCTCTTTCCTGCAGAATTTCAGAATACTGAGGATAATGTTCCTTGAGTTTTTTTTTTAATTGGGTTTCTTTTTTTTAATTTACTGTAAAACATTTCAGACATACATAGAGGTATAAAGAATAAACAGCTATGTTCTAACTGCTTGGCCTAAGAAATATTATCAGTACAACTGAAGACCACCTCCAACCCACATGATTTTCTCAGATTTCATTGGTATGAGTCCTTTTATATTTACTCTGATGAATATTTCTCATTCTGAAAATGCATATCCTCTTGTTTGGGTAAGTTTTCTTGTTTTCTTTGTTAATTTCCTTACCTCACTGTTCACCGTTCTCTTTTCCTGAGACTTTTATTAGTTAGATATTAGGCCTCCTGACTGAACCTATGAATTTTTCCTATCACTCCTTTTAGTTTTCTTTGTCTTTTTGTTCTACTTTCTGGAAAGATTTAACTATCATCTTTTCCTCCTGTTGATTTATTTTAGCTGTAATGTTTTGAATTTAAGACCTTGGGGTGTTTTTTTTTTTTTTAATTTAAATAACTTATTCCATGGATGCAATATCATCTTTCATCTCTTTGATGGTATTAATACTGGTTTTGAAATTTTCTTGTAGTTTGTTTCATCAAGTTCTTTTTTGTTTTAATCTTATGTGTTTTCTTCAAATGTCTGGTGATCTGTTTGTATTGAAACATGTGTTAGTACAAAACTGATTAGAAACTGTGGTCATATGACTGGGATTGGCCATTTGATGACTGGGTAGGGAATCTGGCCATATTGTTGTAAGAAAAGCTCCAGGTATCAACATTTAGAGTTCTTTTCTCTGTGGCTTTTAATTTCTACAGCTAAGACTACCATATTTTTTGCCAGGGGAGTAGAGTAGGTTATTTTTCTGCTAGAATTCTTGGAGCTGAACTGTGGAAGTAGGTAGAGAGATCATTGTTGAATATAGGGAATTTTACTTAATTGTTTGTTGTCAGTATAATGGCCCTCTTTCCTATTTGTGCCTGCTATCTTTGTTTCCATAGTCTCTTTGGTTCATTTTCTCCACAAGGTAGGGCAAGAGTGTGGGATAGGACAGGTGGTGGAGAACATGAGCAGAGGGGGTCTAACTAATTCTTATACAAATTATAAACCCATCTCCCCAGTTTTCAGTTCTATGCTTTGTTTCCCACCTTCTATTTAGCCTTTCTCTGATTCTGTAGCACAAACTGACTGATTATCTTCTGTATGGGAATTCAGTATTCAAAGTTCTCTTTTTTTTTTTTTAATTTTTTTTATGATAGTCACACACAGAGAGAGAGAGAGAGAGAGAGAGAGGCAGAGACACAGGCAGAGGGAGAAGCAGGCTCCATGCACCGGGAGCCCGACGTGGGATTCGATCCCGGGTCTCCAGGATCGCGCCCTGGGCCAAAGGCAGGCGCCAAACCGCTGCGCCACCCAGGGATCCCAGTATTCAAAGTTCTCAATCTGCTAATTTCCGTATACATTTTTTCCCTTGTGAAAAATGGTTTGCTAGCTTGTATCTGTCATTTTTTTTACTTCTGTTCTCTTTGAGCTCCTGGGATTTATAACCTTTCTGTTTTACTCTCAAGTGGATTTTGATAAGGAATAGACCTAAATCTTTTGTTCTGTCTGCCATGTTTAGATAGCAGCCCTCCTTATGTTTTCACCTTTACCAGATTCTTTGCATTAAGACATCACACAAAAGAAGACTTAGATGGAAAGATATATTTTTGGATTAAGAAGAACCAACCTCAAAATGATAAAAAAAAAAAAAGGAAAGCAGTGGTAGAGGAGTACCCTATCAGATATCAATACATTCTAGAGATTTAATGATTAAGTGTATATTAGTTTATGAACATTATTCAGTGAAACAGAAAAGTCTAGAAATAGGCCCAAATACATACAGGCATTTGATACATAAAAATTATAGTATCTCAAATCATTGATGGTAGAGAGATGACAGTGTTGGGACATCAGGTATTTATCTAGAATTCATATTAGTATTCATATCCCTAGATACCAAGATACATTCTGAATGACATTAAAGATTTAAATGTAGAAGATGGATTAATGGAAGAATTCTTTCATAACTTTGTAGTTCAAAAGGTCTTTCTGACTACAACCAAAACAAAACAAAAATCACTGTCAATAGTCAAAGGACAAGTTGTGAAAAATTATAAACAATTCATATCGCTGACAGAGGATTAACTTTCCTAAATCATTAAGGGTTCTAGAAGTAGATAAGAGAAAGAAATACTAGTAGCCCAATTTAAATATAAGCAAGCATTGTGAATGGGTTGCTCACAGAAAAAGAAATACAAAGAGCACTTTCTCTTATGTGAAAAGATACAAAGCTTCATTCCTAAGAAAGTGGATATTAGAACTACTAAGAAGGTAGTTTTTACTTACCAATTAATAAAAATCCAAAAGTCTGATAACATTAGTGAGGCTGTGGGGCAATACATACCTTCCTAGAGTGCTGGGCAGGAATGAAAGTTTATACGGCCCTATTGAGGGTTGCTCAGTCTTTCCATTTAAAGAATTCTCTCAATCTTATTTTCTCCTCTCACTACCAACCCCAGCTATTTGAACTATATATGTTCTGTAGCCAATGACTAGGATTTATATCCCCAGTCTAAACCACATGATTTTAGACCCAGCTGTTCTCTTGACATACCCACTTGGGGTGTTTTATAGGTACTTGGTGTTAGTCCCTATTGCTCCTGTAACAAATTACCATAAAGATAGTGCCTTAAAACAGTACAAACTTATAGTTTCTTACAGTTCTGAAGGCTCTGAAGGAGCTTTGTTGGTTTTTTGCCTGTTTTAGCTTCTAGTAGCCATGTATTTTTCCTAGTTTGTGGCCCCTTCCTCCATCTGCAAAGTAAGTCACTCTACTCTCTGCTTCCATTATTTCATCACCACCTCTTCCCTGCAAATCTCCCTGTGCTGCCTCCTTATAAGGATGCATGTGATTTAAAAAAAAAAAAAAAAAAAAAAAAAGGATGCATGTGATTATAAATAGGGCTCACCTGGATAGAGTAGGCTACTCTCCCCATTTCAAGATTCCCAATTTATTCACAATTGTAACGTTCTTTTGCCATATAAGGTGATGTTCTCAGGTTTCAGGGATTAGGACCTAGATATCTTTGGGGGCCATTATTCAGCCCACCACACACTTAAAGCTCATCATGTTCAGAACTTAAGATAACACCTTCCCACCCAAACCTGGTGGTCCCCCAGTAGAAAGAGTGGTTTCTATATCTCATTGCAAAGGTCAGAACCTGGGAGACATCTTTGGGTACTTTTTTCTCTGCTCTATCATATCCAGTCTGTCTCCAAGTCCTGACAATTTTATCTCTTGGATATTTTTCAAATATATATATATATTTTTTTATCTTTTTCTAATCATCTCCACCATTACTAGTTTATCATTTCTTATTTGGAATATTACAGAAGCCTAAGTCTCTTTCAGCACCCCTCTGAGAAAATGAAACAAATACCAAGCCCTCTCTGCTCTAAAAAGACAAAGGCAAATTGATAGCTTTCCTTTTACTACTTTAGATCTTTTAGTGATTTCACAAATCTTTAATGTAGTCTTCAAGGCTCTCCATAATCCAGCTACAGCTCATTTGTCTAGCCTCATCCTTATTTCTTTCTTTTGCTTTGTGTGTTTTGCATCATTAGCTTTCTTTTAGACCTTGGAAAGGGCGATTCTTAAGGGATTTTGTTTTCTTTAAACTTGTTTTTTTTTTTTTTTTTTATTTAAAATTTTTTATTTTTTTTATTTTTAATTTATTTATTTATGATAGTCACAGAGAGAGAGAGAGGCAGAGACACAGGCAGAGGGAGAAGCAGGCTCCATGCACCGGGAGCCCGATGTGGGATTCGATCCCGGGTCTCCAGGATCGCGCCCTGGGCCAAAGGCAGGCGCCAAACCGCTGCGCCACCCAGGGATCCCTAAACTTGTTTTACAGATTTTAACTCGGTTACTTCGAGGAACACTGTATTCTCTAGATCAGGATCCCTTGTTCTCTTCTACAGTGTCTTATTCCATTCTGAGGATTCATCACAGTTTATAATTAAATTTTCGTTTAGATTAGTGTCTGCGTCTCCCTACTAGACTGTTAGCTTCCAGGGGTCAAGAGTGGGTCTGGTTTGCTATATCTGTGGTTAGGACAGTGTCTGACATGTAATATATAGTAAACTTTCATTAAATGAATGATAACTAACTTTCTCACAATTCCTGTTTTCTATTTAAAGTTATATAAATCTACTCTTCTTCAGTCTTTTCAAGTTAAATAATTTCTTCACACTTTTTCCAATTTACATGAATTTCAAGTCACTAATCATCTTAATTGTTCCCTTTGCATGTACTCTAGTTACATACTTTTTAAAGCCCAGAGCGGGGAACTAATACTCCAGATGTCATTTGTGCGGTACCGAGTATTGTCTCCTTTAGTACAGAAAGTATAGGCATACCTTGGGGGTATTGTGGTTTTGGTTCCAGACTACCACAATAAAGCAAGTCCAATGAATTTTTTGGTTTCCCAGTGCATATAAATGTTATATTTGCACTATATTGTTACAGTCTATTAAGTGGGCAGTAGCAGTATGTCTAAAGAAACAGTACAAATTCTTTAATTTAAAATGGCTCTATTGCTAAAAAATGCTAATAACTACCATCATCTGTGCTTTTGGCAGGTCAGTCTTTTTGCTGGTGGAGGGTCTTGCTTAGTGTTGATGGCTGCTGACTGATCAAGGTGGTAGCTGCTGAAGGTTGGGTGGCTGTGGCAGTTTCTTAAGACAGCAATGAAGTTTGCCACATTGATTGACTCTTTCACAAACAATATCTCTGTAGCATGTGATGCTGTTTGATAGCATTTTATCCATGTAGAACTTCTTTCACAATTGGAGTTAGTCCTCTCAAATCCTGTTGCTGTTTTATCAACGATGTTTATGTGATATTCTGAATCCTTTGTTGTCATTTCAACAATCTTCATAGCATCTTTGCCAGGAGTAGATTCCATCTCAAGAAACCACTTTTTTTTTGCTCATCCATCAGAAACAGCTCCTTACCTGCTAAAGTGCTACCATGATATTCCTGCAAAATCTATTCCCATCTTCAGGCTCTAATTCTAATCCTATCGAGTTCACTTGCTGTTTCCACCACACCTGCAGTTACTGACTCCACTGAAGTCTCAAACCCCTCAAAGTCATTCATGAGTATTGGTTTCAACTTCTTCCAGACTCCTGTTAATATTGATATTTTGACCTCTTCCTGTGAATCACGAATGTTCTTAATGGCATTGGGGATGGTAAATCCTTTCCTGAAGGTTTTCCATTTACTTTGCCCAGACCCATCAGAGGAATCACTATTTCTGGCAGCTATATATAGCCTTACAAATAAAGACTTGAAAATTGAAATGACTCCTTGATCCATGGGCTGCAGAGTAGATGTTGCGTTGGCAGGCATGAAAACAATATTAATCTCATTGTACATTTCCATCAGCATTCTGGTAACCAGGTGCATGGTCAGTGAGCAGTTATGTTTTGAAAGGAATCTTTTTTTTCTGAGCAGTAGGTCTCAACAGTGGGCTTAAAATATTCAGTAAACCATGTTTTGTAAGCAGCTGTGCTGTCATCCAGGCTTTGTTGTTCCATTTACAGAGCATAGGCAGAATAGGTTTAGCGTAGTTCTTAAGGGTCCTAGGATTTTTTGGAATGGTAAATGAGCTTTGGTTTCAAGTTAGAGTCACCAACTGCATTATCCTCTGATAAGAGAGTCAGCCTGTCCCTTGAAGCTTTGAAGCCAGGCACTGACCTCTAGCTATGAAAGTCCTAGATGGCATCCTCTTTCAATATAAGGCTATTTTTTACTACATTGAAAATCTGTTGTTTAGTGTAGCCATCTTCATTAATTATCTTAGTTAGATCTTCTGTATAATTTGCTGCAGCTTCTGTATCAGCACTTGCTGCTTCACCTTGCACTTTCCTGTTATGGATATGGAGTCTTTCCTTAAATCTCATGAATCTCTGTTAGCTTCAAACTTTTCTTCTGCAACTTCCTCACCTTTCTCAACCTTCAGAGAATTGATGAGTTGGGGCTTGCTCTGAATTGGGCTTTGGCTTAAAGGAATGTAGTGGCTGCTTTGATTTATCTAGACCACTAAAACTTTCTTTATATCAGAGGTAAAGCTCTCTTTCTTATCATTTTTGTGTTTCACAGTGGTGGAACTTTCAGTTACCTCCAGGAAATTTTCCTTTATTCACAACTTGGCTGTTTGGTGCAAGAGACCTAGTTTTTGGCATGCCTTACTCACTAAGCTTAACCATTTCTGACTTTTGATTTAAAACAAGAGACATGTGACTCTTTATTTCACTTAAACAGACCATTGTAGGGTTATTAAGTGGCCTAATTTCAGTTTTGCTGTGTCTTAGGGAATAGGGCCTAAGCTTGAGGAGGAGGGAAAGAGATGGGGGGACAGCCAGTCAGTAAAAGCAGTCTGTACACATGCAGTTTTTATTGATTTAAGTTCACTGTCTTATGTGGGCATGGTTCGTGGTGTCCCAAAACAATTACAGGTAGTAACATCAAAGAGCACTGATCATCATAATAAATACAATAATAATAAAAAAGTTTGAAATACTGTGAGAATTACCAAAATGTGACACACAGACTCATATTATCCCTGAAAGCATGCTATTCCTAGAACTGGTATGGAAGTTTAATCTGCTTTAATTGTTTTATGGTGCTTGGCTCAGAAAGGTTAGAATAGTGATTATTAGAAAAGCTTTTCTAGGGCAGCCCTGGTGGCGCAGCGGTTTAGCGCCACCTGCAGCCCGGGGTGTGATCCTGGAGACCCAGGATTGAGTCCCACGTTGGGCTCCCTGCATGTAGTCTGCTTCTCCCTCTGCCTGTGACTCTGCCTCTCTCCCTCTCTCTCTCTCTATGAATGAATAAATAAAATCTTTAAAAAAAAAAAAAAAAAGAGGGATCCCTGGGTGGCGCAGCGGTTTAGCGCCTGCCTTTGGCCCAGGGCGCGATCCTGGAGACCCGGGATCGAATCCCACATCGGGCTCCCTGTGCATGGAGCCTGCTTCTCCCTCTGCCTTTGTCTCTGGCGCTCTCTCTCTCTGTCTCTCAGTCTTTCATGAATAAATAAATAAATAAAATCTTAAAAAAAAAAAAAAGAAAAAAAAAGAAAAGCTTTTCTACTTCCCCTTATTTCCTTTTTTAAAGATTTTATTTATTTATTCATGAGAGAGGCAGAGACATAGGCAGAGGGAGAAGCAGGCTCTCTGCAGGAGCCCAGTGTGGGACTCGATTCCAGACCCCAGGATCACACCCTGAGTCAAAGGCAGACACTCAACTGCTGAGCCACCCAGGCGTCCCTATTTCCCCTTATTTCTGTGTTCCAAGATCTTCTTTCCCAGTCTGCCTCCTCTGGCTTTGCATAGCATGATGATCATACAAATGAATAGAAAGTAAATCATACAAATATACGCAAGGTAACTTTTGTTGTGGGTAGTTGCTGCTTCATGATTGTATAAGGTTTTCTTGAGAAAGATTTATAAGGAATTAAGAAATCTGACATTTGAGAATAAGAGCTAAGACCTTTTTTCTGTGTGTATTGTATATGAATAGAAGTGCTATTAAATTGTCTACAGAAGAAAAATAGTAGGTTCAAAAATGCTGCTAGGGAACTAAGAGTAAAGAACTGTGTAAGAAATACTAGATGGGGGGGGAGGGTTGCCTGGATGGCTCAGTCAGTTAAGCGTCTGCCTTTGGCTCAGGTCATGATCCTGGAGTCCCAGGATCAAGCCCTGCATTGAGCTCCCTGCTCAGTGGGGAGTCTACTTCTCTCTCTCCCTCTTCCCCCTCCCCTTGCTTGTGTTTGTTTTCTCTCTTGCTCGCGCACTCTCAAATAAATAAAATCTTTTACAAAAAATACTAGATGGTTGTTTGTGCCTTGAATTGAGGCAAAATTAGTAGTATTTTAGACAATTGAAATCTTTTTTAAAGATTTCTTTATTTATTTGAGAGAGAGAGAGAGAGTTTGCCTGTGTGGAAGGGGAGGGGCAGGCAGACAGAGGAGAGAGTATACATCTCAAGAGGACTCCCCCCCGCTGGCTGCGGAGCTTGACTCTGAGATCATGACCTGAGCTGAAATCAAGAGTTGCTTGCATAACCAATCGAGCACCAGGCACCCCCCTCATCTGTACCTTAACTAAGGTAGAGAATGCTTGGTTACTGATCCAAGGTGGAAGTTCTGGTTAGAATTAAGCATTTATAGTCTAGTCATCTGTATGCATGGATCCATGTTGACCCTTGAGAAACATTCATTTGAAATTGGAGGTGGGAATACAAGAAAATACAAGAAATGACTTAGAAGAATAATATCAGATTGTTTTGAATTGGTAGATTCCATTTATTGTTTTTTTTTTTTTAATTTTTCATTTAAATTCCAGTTAGTTAACATACGGTGTAATAGAAGTTTCAGGGCTACTAATAGATTCCATTTGAATGCTAGGATTCCTTGGGCTACGAATTGGTATAAAATATGCCCTAGATTCACTAGAGAGTTGATATAAAGAAAATGTCAAAAAAAAATATGTCTAAGTGCTTACAGATAACATTAGATTTCAGAAAAGGAAAAGATCATGAAGGGTGACCAGGAAGACTTCCAGAAGAAAAGTCTTGAACTGATCTTTGAAAGATAAGATTTGTGTTGGCAAAAAAGAGAACATTCCAAATAGGGCTGGTTTAAGAGAAAAATCATTGCAGGTGGAAGTATGTTTGGCATAAGTTGGGTAGACAAAAAGAGATCAGTTTGCCTAGGGTAGAGGATCTTATATTCAAGTAATTAAGGGAGGTTGGGTTTGGTAGCAGTCAGCCTGGTATTGGCCTGGTGTGAAAGTTTTTCATTAGGGACTGCAAAATGGATATGGAAGAATAATCTGACCATGGTCCTTTTTGTTGTTGTTGTTCCTTTGCCCTGCCAATTTTTCCTGCTTATTTACCTTTTTCTTTTTTTTTTTTTTTTTTTTGCCTAAATATCACTTTAGAGTGTTTACAAAGTACAAAAATCATCATTCTCAGACAAGTTTAAGTGTATCTTAGTGTCTTCAATGTTTCTTTGAGATGTTGGGATCATAGATTAGCTTGCTCTTTGAAATTTCTGTTTGTGGCACTTATCAGATTAATGTGTTTGTCAGTGTGCTAGGGCACCGTTCTCTAACTACGAACTTTATACAAGGTACTGACTATTGAGTTTTTAGTATGTAGAAGAAATAGCAACATTGGAAACAATATTCTAATTCTTATATTATAGTGTACTTCAGTCCTTTCTCTCCCCTCTTTCATTTTATCTCAGGTCAACAGGACATACTGCTGTGGCACCTACCGAGCAGGTCCCATGCGGCAGATAAGTCTTGTTGGAGCAGTAGATGAAGAAGTTGGTGATTATTTCCCAGAGTTCCTTGATATGTTAGAAGAATCACCATTTCTGAAAGTGAGTGTTAATTCCAGTTATTAGAGTTCTGATCATTACTTTAGTGGACACTTTCTATTAAAAAATATTAATATTAAGTTAATCTTTTCTATTAAAATTAAATTTTCTCCAGTGTTCTAAATAGAAATGTTTAGAATAATTAACTTCAGTTACTCTTTCTTTACATATAAACTATTATATAGCATTTATTTCTTCATATACATATACAAAGTAAACTTCCTAGAGCTTTCTTTTGGTTTTGGGTTAACTTGTAAATAGTAAAAAAAAAAAACAAAAAAAAAATTTTAATGTGAATCATTCTTCTGACTTCTAGATGACTTTGCCCTGGGGTACACTTTCCAGCCTCCGACTCCAGTGTAGGTCCCAGAGTGATGATGGGCCAATCATGTGGGTAAGGCCAGGAGAGCAGATGATCCCTACAGCAGATATGCCAAAGTCACCCTTCAAAAGACGACGGTAAACATTTATTTTTCCCAAATAAGCAAAAGCACTTTTTAAAAGTTTCGTTGGTTATAAAAATGATTGAGACCTGAGCAGTTTGAAAAACCATTTGTCTAGATTATTTGAAGAGCTGTCTTAAGGAATCTTCAGTGATCAGTTTCTTAGTCCAGTCCACTCATTACTTGGTCATCAGAGTGAGGCATCCTTCTAAAAAAACAAATTTAATTTTTACCTATTTTCTTAAAACCTGGATCCTACCTGCCTGCAAGATAAAAGTCCAAACTTCTTTGTGTGGCTACAAGGATCTTTCATAATCTGGTTGTATTTCTAGCTAGATCTGTTTCTATTCCAGCCTTGAAGAATTTAGTTTTCAAACTATGGTCTTTCACAGCTTTGTAAGTACTATTCTTTTCACTTGGAATGGCATCTCCTTCCCCATCTTCCTCTCTACCTGACAAACTCTTAATAAATTTTCAAAACTAAACTTGGATGTCACTTCCTTTGTGAAGCTTTTCTTTGTTTCCATACACAATTAATTGTTTCCTTCTCTGTGTTCACACAGCATTCTGTTCTTTAATGATGTGTTTACATATTTTTGTTTTTTACTAAATTTTGAGCTGTTTTATTCTTCTCAGTCTCCATGACCCATAGTTGGCGATCAGTGTTTGCTGAATGAAACCAATAATGTAGATTTCCTATAGTCATTCATACTGGGCTAACATATTTAGTATTTCAGATACTTAAAACAGATATAGATTGATTTATTCTAGTACTATGAAAAATCTCATTTAATGAGACTGAAAATGATTTATATTTGCTTAGAGTATGGAAATAACAACCCCAAATAAGTATCCAGAAGTGAGATTTATTTATTTATTTTTAAAAGATTTTATTTATTTATTAGTGTGAGAAAGAGAGCACCATCGGGGGGAGGGCAGAGGGAGTGGGAAAAGCAGGCTCTCCCACTGAGCAGGGAACCTGACACAGGGCTTGATCCCAGGAGCCTGGGATCACATGACCTGGGTCAAAGGCAAATAGATGCTTAACTGACTGAGCGCCACTCAGGCACTCTCAGAAGTGAATTTTAATGGAGTAGTCTAGCCCTTACGTTAAAGCTTATAGGGGAATGATGCTAAAGCTAAGTATGGAATAACCTTAGGTACTTGAAATACTGCATGAAAATATTTGGTAAAAACTATATATGAATATAAGATGGTGGCATGGTGGAAGCTGGCAGTAAACTACTGCACATTGCTTAGACCATGGCAGTTGTATATCATGATGATAAGTCTGGAAATCCTAAATTCTTAAGTACTGTATACAATTTTTGTTCTATAATCTTTCCAGAAAAGAAATGACCATTATTTCCTGATTATTATAAGGTTTTAGAAAAATCAGATAATAGAAAATAGTGAAAAGGCAAAAAATACCCATAATCCCACCTATTTAGGCATATTCACCTTTCAAATTTTAGTCTGTATTATACTCCTAAACTTTATACACAGATGAACTCCTTCTTTATGTGATGTTTACTTTAAAACTTGGTGGTTTTCTCAATCCCTTAAATTTAATGTGTTATATTAAGATACAGCTATATCATCATTTCTAAATGACTGTGTTGTTCTCACTGAATGGTTGTATCAAGATTTACTTAACCAGTTCTTTCTTAGTGTAAATTTCTTTCAGTTTTTCAGTGTAAATAGAATTTTGACAAACAGGACAGTGGTCTGCTGGACAGGGCCATTCTTAGCCTCCCAATTCCACATTGAATGAGGTCACGTTAGTTGCTTGAAATTGGCCATGTTGGGAGTATTTATACCACAGAAATAAGCAAATCAGCTACAATCAGCCGTCTTCTCCTGAAGCTGGTTGTAGAAATCTATCATCACTGATTGCTGGCAGGTTGGTGGGTAGGTAGGTGGAAATATGTATCTTTATTCATATACATGTTTATTTTCTTAGTAGAAATTTTAAAGATGCGGAGTATATACACATTTCTAATTGATCCAGAAGTATACCAATTTATACTTCCACCCAAATAGTAAGATAGTACCTTTTCCCCATACCCTCCGTTAACTTTTTTTTTAACTTTGTGATCTGATGGGCAGAGATGTCTTGTTTTAATTAGTTTTTCTTTGAGGAATTTGTATTTCTTCTTTTGTGATTCCCTTTTCATTTCACCCATATATTTACTAGGCTGTTTTTCATTTAAAATTCTCTTTTTATGACTGTACATTTTTTTATGTTGCAATTTTTCTCATTTTTTTTCTTTCAGCTTCAGTTTTTTCTTTACTCAAAAAAAATTTTTCTCCCTTGGTTTATTTTTCTTTACTCACAGATTTTCATGTGTTGTCAGATCTGTTTTTTTTCCTGAGGTTTCTCTCCTAGTGGCAGACTTAGAATCACCTTCTCTCATTCAGTATTACAAAATATTCATTTCCATTTTCTCCTAGTACTTTGATGATTTCAGTATTTACATGTTTTATTTACCTGGTATTGATTTCAGGACAGAGGGAGACATTCATCATGTTTTCCAAGTAGTTAAGCAGCTGTACCAACCTCATTTACTTAATAATTTACCTTTTCTCCACTTATCTGAGAGGCTATCAAATTTTATTTTTATTGGGGTTAAATATTCTTAAGTGAAGCATTCAAAAGACTGAATTAGAGTGAATAAATCAGAACTGAAACACTAATATCATATTTTTATGTTAATGAGAACTTTTTATTGCTGAAAACTGTAGAATTGATGTGAGAAGCTGTCTAGCTATCAAGGACACTGCTAATGAAGATCATCTTTGAATTTATGGACTTTAAATTTAAATACATGCATAGGGTTTTAAAAAGTCAAATGCTACAGTAGGGTTTGTAATGAAAATTCCTGGCCACCTTTCCGTTCAGAGACTTACACTTTTTTACCAAGGGCAAAAACCATTTCTGTTTTCAATGCCTTTTGTTTTAAGACTGTGGCAGGAAATTTGTCAGTTTCATGGTATGATAGATAGGGACTCCTTCCTGTTCTCCAAACAGTTAAATGATCCTTTCTTTACCTTCTTCCTCCCCTTTCAGCTTTTTGTCAGCTGTGCTTCTACATTTTTAAGATGAATTCACATTCTGCTTTAAAACCACAATTAGGTTTTATATGCATTGTCAATAGATATATTCTACAATTTGAAAGTCAGTAAATGGCATCTATAATAATATGGGAAGATAAGTTTACTGCAGACCTAACCAGTAGACTAAAAATTTCTAAAGTTGCAGTGTTAACACTTAAAGGGATAATATACAAAAGGATCTTTCTTTCCTGTATTTCACCTAGATATTGAAAATCATGCCACATTATAGTCTCATGTTTGGATTATGCTGTTTTAAAACCAAAATTATTCTATTTTTTCCTGCAGTTTCTGATTTACGCCTCTTTTGAAGGGGGGGACATGTACTTTTCTTGACCATAGTCCTCATATTTTGTATTCTCTTTTTGGCTCCAAATCTTTTTTTCTAAAATCATACTTTCTGCTCTTATGACTATGACTTTGGCTTTTTTTTTTTTTAATATTGTTAGTTATCTTGGATTCTGTGGCTTTATCATATCCTCAGGTATCCAGAACTTTAATCATACTGTCTACTCTAACATTTCATTGTTTTTTTTTACCTGGAAATCTTCTGGGGCTCTGTGTTCTCTTCAATGTGAAAAGCTTCATAGTTATCAACCTTGGACTTCCCTCTTAATTCATTTCTACATTAACCTACAGTTGTCGTCTTTCTATGCTTATTTCCTTCTCTTCCTTTACAGCACATTCTCAAGTAATATTCTAACAAAAGGAAAGTATTCTGAGTCATTATATGTCTGAAAATTTCCTTTTCTGTCATTAAATAGGATTGATAGTTTAGCTGGATTCCAGAGGATACATTTTTCCCTTAAAAACTTTTAGCATTACTCCAGTGTCTTTTTCTTATGTAATATTGTTTATGAGAAGTCTTAATGCCAGTGTAATTTTGGGGTTTTTTGGTAGGTAATCTTTTTTCTTTTCCTCTCTGAAAGCTTAATTTAACAGTGATATCTTTGGGTCTTTTCATTCTTACTCTTCTATTTAATCCTTTTTGTTGTTTGATAGGTCCCTTAAATTTAAAGATTCATGTCTCCTTTCATTTCGGGGAATTTTTCTTGCTTAATTGCCCTGGTAATCTCTTTGTTTTCTCTGTTATTTCTTTCTGAAACTACTGTTGGTTGAGTAATTGATCTCTCAGTTTGATTATCCTCATATTTTCTATTATCTTTTTGCTTTTCATTTTGGGACATTTAGCCTTTCTTTTGAATTCTTACATTTCAGCATTGTTTATTTTGGTCTTTGTCAGGCTGTTACAGGCTATCTTCATATAGTTGATGATTCTTATATAATATGATTCATTCATATTTAGAAATAAAGCATTGGGCTTACTGAGTGTTCTATTTATATTTTAGTGAGCCTTATCACTAGGTAGGTTTCACTTTAGAGCTAATAGGCATAGAACTGGACCTTAAAGGATATGTCCGCATGCCAGAGGATTACATTAGTTCTATTAATATGGTAAGTTCATTGTATTTAGAGAAGAATATGAAGAGGATTTTGTTGTTGTTGTTTTTCTGAAAATCTATCAGGACACTTTTGGCTACAAGCAATAAAAATCTTAATTCAAACTGGTTCATAAAATAAATTGTTATCCCATATATCAAGAAGGCCAGAGAACTTGGCTGTAGGTACCGTATATATACGCCAGTGACTCAGTACATTTATCAAGGAATCAGATTTTCTTTTATCTGCTCTGTCATTCTCTTTGCCTGGGCTTTGTACTCACAGTGGCTTTCTTTCTGTACTCATGTTTCTAGGCATCACATATGGATCTGGTTATATGCAATAGAAGAAAAAAAATATCTTTTCTTTTACTTCTCTCTTAGGGGCTAGGAAACTTCCCAGAAATCTCCTTAGCAGATTTCCTCTCTTAACTGCTGGCCAGAATCAGTTCATGCCCATTTTTAAATCAGTCTCCAACAAGGGGAATGTACTTACCAGCGTTTGTCAGGATTCATCAGGATCTACCCCTGAAACTTGTTAATGAGGTCCTTTAACGGGATAGGAGGAGATACCTAATGAGAATCAGAGTTCTGTCAGGGAAATAAATATGAGAAATGGATGCTGGGTGGGTCAATAATAGTCTTTTCCAGGGGGGTAGATGCCTGACTTCATTTTACTTACAGAGGTGGCAGGTTTATGTGCAGAATTTCACTTTAATTCCCCCTTTCTCAGCCTTATCTCATTTCTGTCTATTATCATCATTATACTTGGCTTTTTTTCTTTTTTCTTTGTGTCTTAAGCTTCCCCAAGATCTTTTGGGCAGGCCAGCTGCCTTTTTAGTTGCCATTCCCTTCTTGTATATTCTAGGCTTATGGCTTTCTCTGCTCAGTGTTATTAGTCCAAGACATTAGTAATCATCTTCCAGAAATTTGTTGATACTGTTCATTAACTGATTAATTCCTTTGTTGATTCTTATTCATTCCTTTACTATCACCTTTTATTATTATATTTGGAAATTTTTGAGCACATAAAAAAGCAGATGATGATGTAATGAATTATCATATATTCAGTATCAATAGTTATTAGCTCAAAAGTTATTAGTTCATATATTCAGTATCAATAGTTATGAGTTCTGTACTCCTATCCATTTGTGTATCTCCTCTCCCTCACCCCCACCATAATAATTTGAAGCCTTTTACTTTCATTTTAATATAGAAGGAGATATGTACATGCTCAGTTTATCATCTTGAACCAAGTCTAGTGGAATGTTTTGAGAGTTAAGATGAGTCAGAGTAAAGAAACCCACAGCCTTGAACTTTGAATTGTGTTTTCTGTTGCTAGAAAACTAAATTTTTTATATTCCAACACTACCTTTGAGCCAAATCAGATACAGCTTCTATATTATCATGACATCCTGAGAGAAGAAGGTAATCACATTAAGCATTATAATATAGTGTGTTAAAATGCTATGAATAAAACCATTGAATCCTTATCAGTCCTGATCTTATTTAAAATTTGATATTTTAGCAGATTTTTTTCACCTTATTGCTGTTAATACTTTCCCCTCCTTTACTTCACAACCAAATCAACCACAGATCAATGAATGAAATTAAAAATCTCCAGTACCTACCTCGGACCAGTGAACCCCGTGAAGTCCTCTTTGAAGACAGGACAAGAGCTCATGCTGACCATGTAGGTCAGGGGTTTGACTGGCAGAGTACGGCTGCTGTTGGGGTTTTGAAAGCTGTCCAGTTTGGTGAATGGTAAGTTAAGGGAACTCACAGCAAGGTTGATTAATGTTGTCTAAGAAAATGTGGACTCAATTTAAAAGGTTGGATACTAACGTTTTTAGAAATTGTGGCTAAAATACACATAACAAAATGAAAAATATTAACCATTTTAAGTGTATATTTCAAAGGTGTTAAGTTTATTTACATTGTTGTGAAGCAGATTTAGAGAATTTTTTTGTCTTGCAAAACTGTAACTGTATACCCATTAGACCATTATAACCCTACCCCCTATCTCCTCTCTCCCTAGCTCCTGGTAACCTTCATTGTATTTCGTGTTTCTGTGAATTTGACTTTAAATACTTCATTTAAGTGGAATTATACAGTAGTGTTTTGTGACTGGCTTTATTTTCATTAGCCTAATATCCTTAGGGTTCATCCATATTGTACCATGTTATTAATTTTCCTCCTTTTGAAGGGTGAATAGTATTCCGTTGTATGTGTATGGCACATTTTGTTGATCTGCATTCATTCATTATTGGACACTTGGGTTGCTTCTACCTTCTGGCTGCTGTCAATAAACAGCTCTTCCTGTTCCTGCTTTCAGTCTTTTGGGTATATACCCAGAAGTGCAATTGCTGGATCATTTGATAATTCTATTTTAAATTTTTGGAGGAACTGCTATACTATTTTTCGTAGTGGCTGCACCCTTTTACATTCAGTTGGAACCCACAGCTCAGAGCATAGAATTTAGCTTATTTAAAAACTGTTTTGTTTTTCATCTTTGTAAGTTCAGGGCCTTCAGTATTACTATAGAGTTTGACCTGACCTTTTTTAGAAGTCTAGTTCAGGCATAGCTCGACAGTATTTCAAGTAGATCATTCAGCTTTTTTTTTCCCCTCTCTACTTTGGCAGCTGAAGGTGTGATATTTATGTGGCTGGTAGGTTTCCTCTCTACTGTGTTCCATCCTGATAATGACATTACAGGGTGGCCTGGAAATAAATGTTGAGGCAGAGTGGTGAGAGGGTGTAGATGCAACTAGTTTAGAATGAAATTGTTTCTAGTCATTGTTACTTTGATTTTGTAACAATCTAATTTTCATTTTTTAAAAAAAGCTTTATTGGTGTTTTATTTATTTTTTAAATGTTGATTAAAGAAGCAAATGTATAGTGTGTTTGTAGGAACTGAGGGTCTGTTTCTATGCTAGTAGTAGCATGTCCAGGAACAGAATTGAAATTTGTCATCATTTTCCATTATGAAATGGATGTTTCTAAATGCATGTTTCTAAAATTTGATTTTGTTAATCTTAGGAGTGACCAACCTCGCATAACCAAAGATGTGATTTGTTTTCATGCTGAGGATTTTACTGATGTTGTACAGAGACTTCAGTTAGACCTTCATGAACCTCCAGTTTCCCAGGTAAAACTCTTGCTTTCTTATTACCTTTCAAGTGAGATAATAGAAATAAGTACCTATACCCATTTTATTTTGCATTTGCATTAGATACATGGGATAGTAAATTTAATTTTATTACTATAAAAGCGGTGTGTGGAGGGTGTTGAAGTCCTTAAAACAGACCCTCTCCAAGCAGAATGTTTGCGATCCCTTTAATCTTTGGAATGCCAGGTGGGCCCAGATGGTCAGAGGGTCTTAGGCTTCAGAGGGTCTTAGGCTTCTCAGTTCTGGCTATAAGCAGTCTCAGCTGATAACCCTATTGCACTGTGTGTCCTCACCTGCTAAAGGTTGAAAGATGCAGAAGCAGATACATTTTGCCCTTCTCTATGTCAAAGAATATATTATTGATATTTAGCTGCATTTTGAAATAGTTGTTTAAATGATTCCTTAGGTCAAGCCTGTACTTTGTCACTAAAGAGGTAGTGTTTAAAACATGAGGAAAAATGTTTCCCAGGTGTTACAGGAAATTTTAGAAAGTTGTCTGTCAATTAGTAATGCTTGGCTTTCATTTGGCCCTAGTTCTATTTTCCTGTGTTAATTCTAAAATTTTATTTGACTAAATTATTACATATTTTAAAGTGTTTTGCAATTTTTCTTTTCTCTGCAGTGTGTACAGTGGGTGGATGAAGCTAAACTAAACCAAATGAGGCGGGAAGGCATTCGTTATGCTAGAATTCAGCTGTGTGACAATGATATTTACTTCATCCCTAGAAATGTCATTCATCAGTTCAAAACAGTGTCTGCAGTGTGCAGCTTAGCTTGGCATATAAGGCTTAAACAGTACCACCCTGTTGTGGAAGCCACTCAAAACATAGAAAGCAGTTCTAACATGGACTGTGATTTAACTGGAAAGCGAGAATTAGAAGTTGACTCCCAGTGTGTAAGGGTAAAAACTGAATCTGAAGAAACATGCAGAGAGATGCAGCTTTTAACAACTGCTTCATCGTCCTTCCCTTCATCAGAACTTAACCTCCAGCAAGATCAGATGACTCAGCCTATTCCAGTTTTAAAGGTGGAAAGTAGACTGGACTCTGACCAGCAACACAATCTACAGGAACATTCGAGCACTCCTGTGTGATATGTACATAGTCAAACACATTTTTTAACTTTTTTAAATTTTGATGTGAAGTTATAGTTTTATAACTGGCTTAAGTTAAGTTTTATTGGAGAAATCTTGCCTATAATTCTATAAAGAGAAATGACATTCCACAAATGTCAAGCATATCTTTTTTACACAGATTATGCAAAGTTAAGAGTTGTATCTTATCCCGTTAGTACAGTATGTAATAGTGGGTCTGCTGCTACTTTCTGTTTTAAGGTGTGAGGTAACAATTCAATCTCTTCTTCAAATCAAACTGAGAATTCTCTGGAATAACAGATTCTTATTTGGTAAATTATTCACTTCCCTTAATTTTATCTTGCCTTGTCTTTTGCCATATTTGCTGTTTTTATGATAGAAGATCAGATTTATGCTTTAGTACCTGTGTCTTTATGGCACAGATTCAATTTCTACGGTAAAAATGGCATAGATTACAGGAAAGAGTTCCTGCATCTTGTACATGGGCAAGTAAGTTCCAGCCATAAAAAACAGGTAGTTTCTAAGGAAAATTCAGTGGCTCTCTGGTTTCTTAACAAAAGAGAAAGCACAGCACTTTCTGATCCAAACTGTCTTTTTTGTATCTGTTATTTAAAGCCCAGTGGATATTTCAATTAAAAATATCTAAAGATGAATAGTCCTTGGTCATTCATTATCCATGGTTCATTAATCTCTTCTAGAATACATGGTAACTATGGAAGATAATTGGGTAAAAGAGATAATGTTGACATGATACTCTATCGTTCTGCTACTTAGCATCCTCACACTTTGTGTGGATACTTTTGCTTCCTAAATTGATCAGGAGTATCAAACTTAGAATGATATCTTTCTGATGAGGCTGCCATATTTTGTGCATGATACTTAGGAAAAACTGTGTGTGTCACTTGGCATCAACCTCTTCATGATAAAGATCTGTTGAGACACTTCAGTTCACAGTTTTAACTGAATACTTGGGTTTATTTACTATTACTTGTGTTGCTATGGTCTAATAAAGAATATGGCACTAGACTTCATCCTAGAGTTTCAGGTAACCTAATGCTTAGTGCCTGAGTATTTAAATTTTTTTTTGTCAAACAGGCACAGTTCTTATAGCTAGTGTAGTCTTAACTTTCTATTATTTTAGAATGTTAACATGATACACATTTCACTTTTTCTTAGTTAATAATACAATAGGCCTTTTGTTCATTAAAGGAAGAGTATTCCCCACACCTAAGACCAGATTCTTGTATCTACCTGGTTATAGTGCAATTTGGAGATTTTTTTTCCTGGAGGATGAGATTTGGAATATTTACATTAACATAGGCAAAAAAAAAAAAAAAAAGATGCTGCTTTATTATGTCTGTCACCATGAAAACCTAGCTGCATCTTTTGAAATATCAAATATGAATTTTCTCTAAAATATTCTGAAATAGGCTAAATCTTATATAAATATTACTTTGTGCAATATTGTTGTGTAGTTAAATGCATATTAGCAAAGTATAGAGGTCACTGTGTAAACCGATAGAAAAGTAACCATCAGCAAATACTGCAGTGATTAGTTAGAATCTGTATTATTCCTTATATATATGTATATGTATGTATTCTCTGTTACAAAGGATGAAGACAAATAGAGAAACATTTCAATGTAAACCATTTATGAATTGGAAGTGATGTTGGTTTTAGTTATCTTTGTAAATAAGGTAATTAGAATGGTATGAAAAGTAATGTGATTATTGCAGGGGTGTTTTAAAATCTTGGGTATAAATTCTAGGGTAAATTCTAGTTTATCAAGACTAGTTTTTAAAGGGACCTGCCTTTGAGGGTGTTTTTTGTTATTTTGGAGGGGGGAGGGGTTAATCACAAAAAGTGTGTGGATTTGGGTTTTGTTTTTGTTTTTCTGTCCAGAAGAATTTCATAGAGCTTTACTAGGCTGTGCAAAATAGAATTCTTCTCAGGCAACATTTGCTTTTTAAAATAATCATGAAAACAAGGTTGTTAAAGCAAAAACTTTTTTTATTTTTATTTTTCTTGTCTTCCAAGATCCGATTTCCCCACTCCCACTTGCCATCCAGCAGATGCCATCTGTCATCTTAGCTGGTCATTATTAATAAACAAGGAGACTGTCTCCTGACAGCCAGCACTGTGTTTAATCACTCAGGAACCAGCGGATCTGCAAAGACCTACAATCAAAAGCAAATCCCTATTTTCCTTTAATAAAACATTCTACCCTCACCTCCAATATAAACACATTAAAAGAGTATACAAATGTTTAAAATCATGTACTAATAAATTCATTGTATGTTAGAATTGCAATAGAATGGAGAGAGAAACATTTAGCTAGTAATGTATCTGGAAACTGAATGTCCTATGTGAGTATTAGATTTAATAGCATGCTTTAAAGACTGATGAATATAAAAGCTCAAGTTTTGAGTTTCTTACTGCTTTCAAAGTTGTATCCTAGTTTAGTGATACAAATGATTGCAACTTTTCTAAATCTTGAAATTATTTGGTTTGGTGGAGTGAGGCATGGAGCAATCTGGCGTCTTCTGATTTGTAAAGTAGTGATGGCAGTGAAGTTGTAACTGAAATTTAAGCTGATCTTCCTTTTTGGTATATTATCTGTTGTGCCAACTCTTTGAAATTACTTGCAGAATGTGGCTGTAAGTTTGAGTATTTTGTGGAGCAGAGGGATATTTTAAAAATGTGCTTATGGAAAGGACCCAGTAAATGAATATTCCTAACTTAGTAACTAGAATGATCCTATGGTATTCATAGATAAGGATAAAAGTCTTCCCCCTGCCCCAGAAGTCATTCTGTAATTACCAAGATATGCTAGGAGTAGGATTATGATTCAGAGGTATCCCAAATTCATAAAGCAATAATAAAAACCTACATATTAGTTTTCCCCTCCAAAGTTTTAACTCTTTAAAAATGAATTCCTAAGCTTCATTGTACTTTTAATTTGCTTATTCAGTACTTAGAATTTGTTTCACTGGTACTTAATTATTTTTAATTAAAAACTTGAAAGGTGCCCTTTCCCCTTGGAGACAGTTGGAATATCAGTTGACTAATACTACAAGCTCTTGTAGGGGGAAAATGGAGCTTGTTAAATAAAATCCTTTACCAAACCTTAGGAAAAGATGTCTTGTAACATCTTGCATCAGTCTTAATAGGCATAAAGTTCACTCTTAATGCCTGGAGAAACTTTTTCTTACTGCCTTTCCCTCTATAAATAGTGTCTAGAATGAAAACTAATTTAGAAACAAGACTCCAAGATTCAAGAAAACCCTTAGTGAATATATTCTTGATCATTAATATTAGCCCATTATATTTTCATCTGTATTTGCCATTAAAAATTTATTTGCATTTATACCTTTAGGATAATTGAGTTTGTGTCTTTCTAATCTATTTTATCATTGCTACAGGTTTAAAAAAAAAAGCT
The DNA here is from genome assembly GCF_048164855.1 of Canis lupus baileyi. Taxonomy (NCBI): domain Eukaryota; kingdom Metazoa; phylum Chordata; class Mammalia; order Carnivora; family Canidae; genus Canis; species Canis lupus. Next base: position 13,412,760 of record NC_132849.1, read on the forward strand.
CTTCAGTAGTACATGGCAGAAATTTATGTTTCTGCTAAGTTTTTTTTTTTAAACAAGTTGTAGCTGTATTTATTGGTCATGCAGTAAGTAGAGGAAATGTACAAGACAAATGTTTTTCTTTAGCTTTTAAGGGACCTATCCTCATCCTGAAAGTTTGTTGCTTTAAAAGCAAGTATCTCCATAAATATTATGGCCTTCCATTTTCTTCATAATTTTTTTATGATCCACTTGTGCATGTAGTTGAGACCACTGTCTCTTAATATAGCACTTTTCAATTCTCTAAAGAAATACTTATGTACTACTTCTATCACATGTTGTAAATTTTCATGTAATAGTGTTTTCTGTGACTAAACTCCATTTTGATTGGCAGCTAAGACTTTTTTTCCTGTGGCTTTAATTTATCTAAGAGGTCTTTGCATATAGATGAAATGTATAATTTGCCTGGCGGACTATTTGCGTTGTGTGGCCTTAGTTTGTTTATTGACATTAACGAGTGTTTTAAAAAGGTTTTTAATGAATAGTCTTAAATCTAAATTTGTGTGAATAATAATCCTTTTAACACAGTGCTTTTTTGTAGCTGTCTAAGTGTGTTAAATTGTTAAGCTATTTCTTTGTAAAATAGGACAATGGAATGCATAGAGGTTTTTTTTTCCCCCCTGTAAAGTATTTTTTTAATAAACAAAAGTCTGATTTGTCCTTTACTTCTGTTTCATGAGAAAATGAATAGTACATGTGAATTCTAGCTACCTGGAACCTGTTTTTAAAGTATTAATCCCCCTGTTTCTACGTCCCCTGTCATTTTCTAATCTTTTAGAAAAATCTTATTTTCTTTCCTAAAGAAAGAAAGAAAAGGTCATAGATAATGGGAAAATTCCATCATACGGAGATACAACTAGTTCTTGGGAAGAAAAGCTACAGTTGGTATTTCTGGCAGTTGTGCATTCTGATGCTTAGATCTACTTAAGAGAGGACGATCTTAAATTTTTAATCTGGTGATGTCCGTATTTTTCAAAGTACATGGAAGCAGTATTAATGAAGATGGTGAAGAGACATTTTCGATGTCTCTGATGTATTAAGTCACACAACACAATGGTTTTTTTTTTCCTCATTAATTTTTTTGTGAATTTTTGAGATACTTGCTAAGCCCTGATAGACCTTGGTTCTGTTTAGGAAAAGAAAGGGAAGGAAACTGATGTTCTCTGAGCAACTGTGTCAAACCAGGCACTTTCTTTGAGGGTATCTCATTTAATCTTCACAGCCTTTAGTATTTAGTAGGAAGATAAAAATAAACAGAGGTGAGAAAACAGGCTTGTTAGGTTGAATAAACTGCCTAAGATCACACAGTTCTTTAATTGGAGCAGGGATTTGAATGCAGTTCTTGGTTCAAAGACCATGCAGTGTTCAGTGATGGCCTTAGAAAGCATGGAAAACTTTGTAAAAAGGGGTTCCTGGAAGATGACTTGCTACTTCCTACCATTCCATAATGCAACTTACCTGATTGTTCTTCCTTCCCCAAAAGTCTCTGTCGGCTAAGCAATGAAGTAAAATGTAATTCATGTCTAAAAGCAAATATTTAGATACACAATGATGACTTTTTCATTTATCACTTTTTTTTTTTCAAGTTGGCCATTTATCTGAAATCCAACAGAATTGTAATGTTTAACTCTAAGGCTGGGAAAAGCTGTCAGGAAGCAAAATCAAAGGAAACCACAGGGCAGCCCCGGTGGCACAGCGGTTTAGCGCCGGTTTAGCGCCGCCTGCAGCCTGGGGCGTGATCCTGGGGACCCGGGATTGAGTCCCACGTCGGGCTCCCTGCATGGTGCCTGCTTCTCCTTCTGCCTGTGTCTCTGCCTCTTTCTCTCTAGCTGTGTGTCTATGAATAAATAAAGTATTAAAAAAAAAAAAAAAAGGAAACCACAGCCAATGTGTGCAATATAAAAAATCATGCCTGGGTGGAATAGTTTTTAATTCTGTGGAAATTACTTTTACTTCTTAGTGGCTTTTTCCTTATCAAATGGGACTTCACCTTACCCCAGATTAATAGATCAATGTTTTTAAAACTTAGGACCGCATTTCTTAGGCTTTCTGAAGCGGTAGCTGGTGTGACCATCATCTGTCACTAGCTTTACCTGACTCAAATGCTACATGCTGGGCAAGCAAGTGGCTTGGAAATGGCCGTTAGGGGTCAGTGTTCCATTAATGGCCAAAAAAAAAAAAGTGCAGTAAAATGAGGAAAGGAGCTTATAATCTTACTAAGGTAAATAAATAATCAGTTTCGGGTTCCACCATTTCTTTCTCCTGACCTCTACCAGCCTGCTCGAATTCTTAACCTAGAAACAGTCCTTCCCGCCGCCACCGGGATGCCCCTACCCTCGTTTGGGGAAAGTGCCCTGGCAGTGCCCCGAGCCTGGGCCTCCTCCTCCCTTGGCCTGGATGAGGCCGAGAGCTCAAACCTCGGAGCTGCGGAGGGCGGGGGAGGAGGCGAACCGCCCAGCCGCTGCCCCCCTCGCCCCCGTCCGAGGACGGCGTCAGTCAGGAGCGCAGCCCAGCCCGTTCGCTGACCGAGAATGAGCGCACCTGGGTGCCAGGCTCCTGCCAGGGAGTCCTGCCGGGGTCCGAGCTCCCCGAGCCCACAGCCCTTGGGGCGAGACCGAGAGTGAATGACGAAGCACAAAGAAACCTGTAAGACAAAGAGAAGTGTCATACAGGGATGCGCGGGGAGCTGCTGGAACCTCGGGGCCGGCCTCCGGCAGGTGGATGCCCGGGAGAGCCGTTCCTGCGGAAGCCACCGGGACGCGGAGCCCGCCGAGCCCCGCAGCCCCGCAGCCCCGCAGCCCCGCAGCCCCGCGCCCGGCGGAGGTGGGCGGCCCGGCCCGGGCGGGGGCGGAGCCACCTTCGCAGCCAAACCCGGAAAGCGGAAGCCGCCGCGGGGCCGTACCGGGGGCTGCGGCGCGGCCCTGGCCCCGCTCCCCGCCGGCTGAGTCTCGGCCGCCGGCCGCCCCGAAGCCGCCGCCCGCGCGGGGGGCCTTCAGCCCGCGGCCGCGGCCGTACCCCCGGCGGCTGGCCGAGCCCGCCTTCGACTCATCCCCCTCCTTCCCCAGTTCAGTCGTGGCTTCCTGCGGGGGCAGCGCGCCCACCCCGTAGGTCGGGCTTGGCGGGCGCCGGGTCCGCGGCCGCCGACCGCCCCCCTCCGGACGCCGGGCGGCCCGCTGCCCCCGAGCCCCGGGCGGCCTCCGCGGTCTCCATGGTAACGGCCGCGCCGGCGTCGCCGCCGCAGCGGGAGGATGCGGCCTGCGGGGCCCGCCGGCTCGCCCCCGGCCTCCTGGCGGGGCCGGGGCCACTGAGGAGGAAGGGCCCGGCCGGCGGCCTGCGGGGCAGCGGGCGCCAGGTGAGAGCCGGACGCCGGGGAGACCCGACTCCGCGCCCCCCCCCCCCCCGCGCCCCCTCCGCCGCGCTCCCCGCCCCGCCCTGCAGCCCTCAACACACTCGCGCCGCGCACCGCACGCAGCTCCCCGGGCGCCACTGCGCCAAAGGTTGTGGGGTCGCTTCTGTTTTTGTCTTTTTTCCCCCCGGCAGACTGCGGGAGGAGGAGGCGGTCGGCAGCCCATGGAGAGGCGGGGAGAGCGACCTCTGCGTTCTCCCCCACCTGGGAGGCTGCCGTTCAGCCGCCCGACTCACCGACTCGTTCTCCTTCGTTTTCAGTGAAATCCCATTCTCTGGCTGGAAATACAGATGGCCTCAAATGAGAGAGATGCTATATCGTGGTACCAAAAGAAGGTAAAGTCCATCTTTTTTACTTGCAAAGCATGGTTCCTGCAAAAAGCCCCCGCAAAGAATGTCCCGTTAGTTTTCCCTGAGCGTGGTCGCACCAGGAATTTTGTACATGGTGTCTCTCAACAGAAATGGGGAAACCCCATGCACAAGGTCATTAGGTCTTTTCAATTCAGCCCCGGGTCCCCGAATAAGATTTTCTATCCCCTCCCTTCTCCGGGCTGCATCACACAATGCTACACGAGGCTTTGTAAGTTTGCTTCTGATCCAACTGCTGCTGTTTTTTTAGACCTGAAACTTTTATCTTCACAGCTCAGATTGGTACTGTCAACAGTCTTATTGAGCTGCCCGTTACCTTTCCTCTCTAGTTTCCCTACTGATGTTTTCCTTAAGAAGTGGAAATATCTTGTAAGGTAATACTTAATTTGAAATATTCTAGACATAGCGTTTTAACTTAGATCCAGCTACTTTAGAATTTCGAAGGAAACAGTCCTTGGAAATAAATAACTTATTCTAACCTCTGAGAACCATAAACGTTTTCCAGATATCATTTTGATACTTAAGAGTTTCATGACTTTTGTGAGATCTGACCTAAGTAGAAGGATTTTCCTTTGCATCATTTAAATAGCCTGCTCCCTATTTCAGATTGGAGCATATGATCAGCAGATATGGGAAAAGTCAATCGAACAGACTCAGATTAAGGTAAATTGATTTCTTTGATTCTAGCTTTGTTTTACTGAATTATTGTGAAGAGTGGATTGTACTTTTTATAAAACCTGCACTTATCCACCAGGTATGGCATTCTTTATTCTTTGATGTTTATAAGGAAGACAACACTGCAAACAGAATGACAAATAACAATTGACATTTGACCTCAGTGTCAGGGAAATAGAAAGGAGTGGTTGGTCTATGATGAATTAGAAAGCAAATGTCCCCTGTAAGGGGGGCTGTGGCTACTTACTCCAGCCAGTTTTACTCTGTGGCAATGCAGTCCCTGGACTTCCAGAGCCTCAGAGTTTTCAAGAGAAGCCGAGAAGATGCACTTTTATGTGAAATATCCAGATTTTTTAGAGCCTCTTCCCTTCTCCCACCTTTCCTCCTCCTCCACCTCCTTTCCCACCTTCTTTCTCCTTTCTCCTTCTCCTATTCCTGTGCAAGCCAAATCGAATCCATTTGTGGCCTGAATCACTTTCAATTACTGGTTTGGAGTGTGGTCTTAGGTTTTCAGGTTCTTAAACGTTTTTCTGCACTGCACTTAGAACTGAGCTGATTGTTAGGGTAATTTCATGTTAACCAACCAAAAACTGATACATGATTCAGAATGCCAGTTTATTAACTTGTAATAGCAGAGGGGAGGGTTAAATAATCTAATGTTCCAAAGTCAGGGTTATGGGCTCAACATGTACTGGATGGAGGACGTGGGAGGGTGGTGCAAATTAGTCATGGGAAGGTTGCTTGGTAGCCAAATGTAATCAGATAGTCTTAAGAGATGTGGAAAAGCCTAAAGACCATCCCTGCCCCTAAAAGAATGTTTCTCTCTATTGACTTTAATACTTAGATTAGTATTTAATACAGATTCAGTGTTTCCTTCCTTGAAAAGTGCTGAATAATGACTGGCAGATTCTTGTTTTTGGACCTTGCTATTTTAAAGATTTGCTTCAGACCTTTTCTTAACATTTTAAAAAATATTTGTGTGTCTGGGTGTAATACAATTTAATAGTTCTGTTTATCTCTAAGTCACTTTGGACTGAGATGTTTAAATCTCAGGTGAAATCCATTTAACCAACTCTTCTCTTGTAGGGTGCATTCTTTTTATAGGCCAGTCAACTAGAAAGTTGTTAGGACTACATGGTACATGACTAACTTTCACAACTTTGTACAGTCCTTGATTTTTTTTTTTTTTAATATATCAAAGGGACATGGGCAGGATGAATAACCCCCCACATTTTATTTTGTAAGTCTCTAAATCCTGTCCTGGTAGTCTTTTGTGAGTTGCTATAAAATACTGATAGTAAGTAAGGTGTAATGAAAGAGCACAGAACTGGGTCTTAGGTCTTCTTTTTGTGATTTCTAGCCTTGTGATCCTAAGCAGCACTCAGTTTATCTAGGTTTTGGTTACCTTATCCTTAAAAAGATTCTATTTACTGCTATAGAATTGCTTTACCTACTTTCTTCCCCTACCCAGCTAAAGATTTTCTCAACTCTTATTTCCACGCCATTTTATGCATACCTTCCTTTTAGTATACCAATCAAAGTTATTTGTTAACCTGTGCATCCTCATAGGCTACAAAGGTAGGAATTGCGTTTGCATTACATTCTTAGAACATCTTGATTCATACTAGGACCTCAGTTGTCTGTTGCTTATTTAACTAACCCCGTCTATGATGTCTGTTTTTATTCATTGTTCTGTCATGAGGTAATGTACCTAATAACTCCTTAATGTATACTTTTAATTTAGCAGCAGTGGCAAGAATAAAATTAAGGACAACTCTAAAAATTTACTGAGCTGATATACCAACATCAGGTGCTAGGTGCTAAGAGTACAGTCAACAAGATAGACATGAATTTCACTGTCTAATGATGGTGGGAGAGAAGCCAAGATATCCTTTTAAATATGTTTTAAGAAAAAATAAAAAATAAAAAAAAAATAAATATGTTTTAAGACTTAGACAAAAATTGACCAAAGTATAGGGTGCAAAGTAGTGCAATTTAAAGCTAGATTATACAAATATAAATATTTTTAACAAAAAAATTAAAAAAGTAATTAGAATATTAACATCAAATCACAGTACAATAAAATTGGAAATTACATAATAAAAATATAATTCAAGAGGCAAGAATATACAATGGGGAAAATACAATCTTCAACAAATGGTACTGGGAAAACTGGACACCTACATGCAAAAGAATGAAATTGGACGATTTTCTTATACCATACACAAAAATAAACTCAAAATGCATTAAAGACCTAAATGTGAGACCTAAAAACATAAAACTCCTAGAAGAAAATTTTCTTTGACATTGACCATAAAAAGTCTAGATACCTTCTCAGACAAGGGCAGCAAAAACTACTGGGACAACACCAAAATAAAAAGCTTTTGCACAGGGAAGGAAACCATCCAGAAAATAAAAAGGCAATCTATTGAATGGGACAAGATATTTGCAAATGATATATCCAATAGGGGCTAATATCCAAAGAACTCCTGTAATTCAAGACTAAAAGAAGCAAATAACCTGATTAAAAATGGTCAGAGGACCTGCATAGACACTTTCCAAAGAAGATGGTACAACCACTGTGGAAAACAGTATAGAAGTATGAAAAGTGGTATGAACTCTTCCACAAATGTTTATTGAGCTACTGTGTTTAAGGATTTTGCTAGGTGCTGAGTACAAGAAGAAAAATACTTACAAAAGTATAATACTTGTTTTAGAAAAGAGCAAGTAGCCCTGTCTGATTGGAGTATAAGGTATATATGTGAGATGATAGGCTGTAAATCAGTTTGGAACTGATTTGACTGCTTTACTAAGAAATTTTGATATTATTCTGTAGAAAATGGAAACATTTTCATGGTTTTTGAATGGGGTGGGTGACATCATGTTTGTGTTTTTGAAGGATAGACATAACAAAATCTATGGAATGTTTCTGAATACTAAATGAAACTATATCACTCTAAATGGTATATATGAACAAAAAATATCTAGATTGATTAGGAAGAAAGAGTTCCAACGATTCAAGTCAATATATGAAGAACCTAGAGAAAGAAAACAATAATTCCAAATAAAGAAGGGAAAGAAATACCAAAAAATAAAACTAAAGCAGTCATTATGTATTCTTCAGCTGCCAAATATTTGTTGAGCCCTTACCTACCATGTGTCAAGTAGTAGGCTAGGCACTAATGTCTACATAATGATGAGCAAAATCACTCAGTATTTTTCTTTTCATGGAGCTTAAAATGGGAAAGAAACAATAATAAAAGTCCTATTAATGAATAAAAATTATTTTTACAAGAAAAAGAGTTCTTATAAGCCATTACACTTATAACAAGGAAATGGACTTAGTCAAGGAGGTCAGAGAAGCCTTCCCTAAGGAATTGATATTTACAGGAGATCTGAAGGACAAATAGCAGTTAATTTTTCCTTTTCTTTCTTTTTCTTTTTTTTTTTTTAGAGATTTTATTTCTTCTTTTGACAGAGAGCAAGCAAGCTTAAGCGGGGAGGGGGGGGGAGTGCCAAAAGGAGAGGAAGAAGCAGGCTTCCCGCTGAGCAGGGAGTCTAAAGCAGGGCTCCATCCCAGGACCCTGGGATCCTGACCTGAGCAGAAGGCATATGCTTAACCGACTGAGCCATGAAGCACCCAAGAATAGCAGTTAAGTCAAGAACAAATATACTTAATCTACACAAACTCAGAAAACGGAAGGAAGTGCACTTTCCAACTCACTTTATGAGACCCATATTATCCTGATTCCAAAGCCAGACAAAGACATCACAAGAAAAATCGTTGTGAACATAGGTGTGAAATCTTTGAGAAAAATATTTGCAAACCAAATTCAACAACATATAAAATGGATTAGCTACTGTGACCAACTAGGGTTTATCTAGGGAATGCAACTTTGCTTTAACATTTGAAAATAAATTTATGTAATATAATGTACTAATAGAATAAAGGACAAAACTATCTTCTCATTAGAAACAGAAAAAATTTATGCCCATAATTTAATGCCCATTAACAATACACTAGAAATGTAATTTCCAGGCAGCCCGGGTGGCTCAGCGGTTTAGCGCCGCCTTCAGCCCAGGGCCTGATCCTGGAGACCCCAGATCAAGTCCCATGTCAGGCTCCCAGCATGGAGTCTGCTTCTCCCTCTGCCAGTGTCTCTGCCTCTCTCAATCTTTCTCTCTCTCTCTCTCTCTCTCTCTCTGTGTGTGTCTCTCATGAATAAATAAATTCTTTGAAAAAAAAAAGTAATTTCCTCGATTTGTCAAAGGGTATCTACATAAAACCTAGAGCTATAGGTTAGGTTTTACTTCAGGATATCCCACTGAAAAGTGAAAAGATGAGACATAGATTGAGAGAAAATGTTTTGTTTATATGTTTTATACACACACACACACACACATATATATGAAAGTATTTGTATGTACAGTATATTAAATATTCCTACAACTCAATAAGAAGACAAAAAAACCAATATAAAAATTGGCAAAATATTCAAATGGGTATTTGACTAAAGAAGGTAAATGAATGGCTAATGGGATATGAAAATATGCTTAATATTATTAGTCATTAGGAAAGTACAAATTAAAACCATAGTGAGATAATACCATACACCTGTTAGAATGGCTAGAATTAAAAAGACTGACTTTACTAAGTATTGACAAGGACATGGAGGAATTAGAATACTCATATTCTGCTAATGGGAATGGAAAGTGGAAAATAGTTTAATGGTTTTAAAAAAAAATAAATATGTATTTTCCATATACTCAGCATTTCCACTCCTAGGTATCCATCCAGAAGAAATAAAAGCATATGAGCACATGCAAATGTTCATAGCAGTACTAATCATAATGGCCAAAATGGAAAAAAGTCCAAATGTCCATCAACTGGTGGGTAATAAACAAATGTGCTATATCTATGCAATGGGATACGGCTTAGCAATTAAAACTATTAATACATACTACAACATAGATGAACCTCAAATATGTAAGGGGCCAGACACAAAAGACTATATACTGTGTAATTCAGTTTATATGAAATTTATGCAAAAGGCAAGTCTATAGAAATTAAAAAGCAGACTAGTGGCTGCCTGTGGCTGGGGGATAGGAACAGAGATTTACTGCCATTCTCGTTTTTGAGTTGATGGAAATATTCTGAAACTTGAATGTGATGATGGTTGCACAACTCTATAAATATACTAGAAACCTACTAAATTAGTTAATTGATAAAACTGCACACCTAAAAATGGGTGAGTTTTAGAATTTGTAAATTATATCTCAATATAGCTATTTTCTTAGGTCATGCCAATAAAAAAAATAGGACAAATCATAATGTACACAAGAATGTCATACATATTCTCATTGAAAATTGTCTTCTAAAATTTCTTAATTGGGAGAATATACTAAATTTAACATCTAACATCATTTTCAGTGAGGAAGCTCAACTTAGTCACTCTGATGTCCCTTGGATATGTTTGCTAAGATGAGCATTCTAATTAGTATTATATACCACATCTCTTTTATCCATTAGTCCATGGACACTTGGGCTGCTTCCATAATTTGGCTATAGTATATAATGCT